>NW_026782404.1:0-367359 GCF_031769215.1 Ylistrum balloti | reverse complement strand
GCAGTAAACCTGTAGGACAGGCTCATACTTCTTCGTATTTAGGCCTCTAATATAGCTAATACTTTGGAACATGGAATACGTTAATGGCACAATATCAACATCTTACATTTAACATTGTTCAAACAACAAGTTACAGGTTTATAGCTTGTAGTCTATTGGACATATTGAATATGTCGACGTAACACGAAAGAATTAAAGTAAGGCAGCACAGTTACTTGAACACCATCTTTACAATAACATACATTATGCATAAGTGGTAGTGATCAAAGTTTCACACTTCTACTGTCCCATAGATAAATCTAAGTGTATACAGTTGAGAATGACGAAATTGTGTAATAAGTGGAAGAATATAAGATTATGACGTTACCATTTGCAAAATTACAAAACATGAAAGTTGTGAACACATAAAGAATATGTTGAAGGTAGTTATGTCATTTGTTGGTGTTTATTGTTTGAATAAAAATCTGTTAACCGGTACTCCTACCTTCATAATGAAACCTTCCTGATTGTCACCTCAGGTCCAGCTTCAGACTAGGACGACCGACCAGCGTTACCGTGGGACGATTGACGCTGTATCTGGAATTAACCAGACCGGTTGGGTTGGTGACCTAACAAAATATACTGTATTTAAGGAATAAGATTGATTGATTTCTTTGTTGTTTTTGTCAACAACACAATTAAGGTAGTTCCATTCAAAATCATTACAGAAGGACAAATTGGGAAATCAACGAGACATCAAAGATAACTCATATGAACGTCCATCAGGACATTTAAAGATGTTATAGTGTAAAGTCATTAAATTCTGTAAGGCTGTAATGATACTCTGATTTTAAATAACCAAACGGCTGAATTTACAAAGAGTAAGCTAATATGCATGTATATATTTCCTTAATGTGAAAAATGATCGTAGTGATTCTTAAATTCATCAAATTCATTTATTTATGGTGTGTGTTTTAGGTTCGAGGTTTTTTTCGAGGACTGTCATGGCCTTTGTTTACCTTCGGTATAGTTAACAGCATACTTCTTGGTGTCTATGGAAACACCATGAAGATTTTAGAAAAGAACGATCCAGAAGACCGGAAGAAGCATTATATGAATGTGTACTTCGCCGGATGTACCGGCGGAGCAGCGTTCCAAGTGGTGGCAATACCATTTGATTACATAAAAGTAGTTCTTCAATCTCAAATTCAGCGCAACAATGGAGGTATACAACATTGTTTGAAATTATGGACATTTTATTTCAGTCCGAGTTTTCATTATTTTCGTTACCGTACCTTTATTTCTTTTCTCTTGAAATGTAACGTTATTGTCGAATTCTCTGTTTTAGGCTCAGTGGAGATTCAAAATCGGGTGCGGTATTTTCGTGGACCTGTAGAGTGCACGGTCCACACCTACCGTACACTAGGTCTGTCAGGTCTGTATAAGGGTGGAACTGTGATGGCAGTAAGAGACATTCCGACTTGTGGCCTGTATATGCTCACATATTCCTACATCGGCGACCTTCTCAGGCGAAAACGGTGGACAGATAGTCGAGGTGTCATAGCTGAACTCATTTCCGGAGGATGTGCCGGCAGTTTGGCTTGGTTTGCGACCATGCCATTTGATGTTATTAAGAGTCGGTACCAGGCAGACTTTGATGGTGTTTATAAGCGACCTTTAGATTGTGCCATAGCTAGTTATAAAGAAGAGGGTTTCCGAGTGTTTTATAGAGGAACTGTTGTTACTTGTTTACGCGCTTTCCCGTCATGCGCAGTAGCAATGCTGGTTTATTCATATGTTTTAGATGTATTAAAGAAAACATGAACTCTCACTTGTTATTGTTCTTGGTTAACAAACGATCATCTTTCCTGCCTGGACCAGTAACAACCCGTAAAAGATCACTTAATTAATGTTGGTTTTACAACGTATCCAATCTGACTTGGATAAATATTATTCTGAACAACCCACAGAGGCAAAGAAAGTAATGGAGGATAGAAATACAATACAGCAGAATCAGGGAAGAAAATTCAAGAAAAAAAAGTGAAATGATGAGAAACCGAAGAAGCTACATGAAAATTTGAATACGAAATTAGACGCCATGGCATATGACACAGTCTCAAACAAAAGCCAACACAGAAGGAAATGTTCATGGTAGGGTCCTGAACCATCATGTTTTATTTTATCAAAGTATTTTTTATAAAGTAATGTAGTTTCAAATTTGAATGTATACTCTCAAATTTACATGTACAAAGTATACTCTTTCTAGCGAACACATAATTAACTTACACATGGCCAGCAATCTTTGTCGATCTACAAGTAATGTTACACGTAGTTAATTAACTAATAACTAGTGCACGTGTCAACATAAGTAACGCCATATGAATGACATGTAATCAGTATAACAATACACATCTATGTATCAGTACCTTATGTTACTTATATAACACTTGTTTGTTCATGTTCTCCCCATCTTACCTCTATCTGCCATCTCGGCCATTATTGTGTCATTTTTAAGTAATTGATTTATTTGAAAAAAATGAGTAAATATATTTCTCATCAGTACATTAGAAGTGAAGGCCCCATGGCTATAGAGCTGGTGACTTACAACATGGCCATCAGGTTGTGTCTGTAACTGGCCAATGTGCCATGTACATGTATCTAGAGATATTATTGATTGATACATTGGTACATTGTGCAATGGTTTACTATGTTATGTCACTTTATTCATTATTAACTGTATAACATGAAAACACACAGAGAGGTTGGAAGAATTAGAGGGTGGTTCTACGTTCGCTCTGACTTTTACCGAGGAAGTACAACTAAACATCTTAACTTAAGTATTGTAAAGGCATGTTTATTGTAAATATTTACCACACTGTTTACATGATTAGTGCATATATACTGAGAGTAAAAAGAAACGCAATAAGGAATTTCCAGGTCAACTATGGGAAATAGAAAAGAATTTTAGAATGTAATTATGGTATAACTGGAAGACAGTTGACCACACTGTCATCTACGAGAATTTCATTAGTGTACGTTAAGTAAACCTTTCAAATTTGACGTTGATTCAAGAGTACACCACTCAAAATGAAGTGCGTTCTGGACCCATCAATATCGTGTGTGCCCCCCGCGAGCTGCAGTAACTGCACGAACTTTTTTATGCATTAAATTGATCGGGGTATTAACCTTCCTCATTGGTATACGACTCCATTCCTCATCCAGCGCCAACGCCAACTGAGCGACGTTGCTTGGAGGATTCGGCCTACGTCTTATCCTTCTGTCCAACTCGTCCCATAAATGTTCTATTGGGGAGAGGTCAGGGCTGTATGGGGACCAGTCAAGGGTGGGGACATTGTTTGCTGCGAGATAACCACGGCAAACCCTCGCTACATGCGGCCGGGCGTTGTCCTGCTGAAACGTCAGTTGACCCTGCTGTACCAGAGAAACAATATGCGGCGTTTGGACTTGATCTCTATAGCGGACGGCCGTGAGATTTCCCTGAATAACGACCAGAGGAGTCTTGATACTATGCGCAATCCCTCCCCATACCATGACCGATCCTCCTCCAAAGCGGTCATTCTCTATAATGCAAGCATCTGCATAGCGCCCGTGGGTACGTCTTTAGACACGACGTCGGCCGTCTGCCCGGTAAAGCGAAAACCTGGACTCATCTGAGAACACAACCCCACTCCAACGTTGCATTGGGAAGCGTCTTACGGAATGTGCATTCAGCCATTGCATTCGTCTGGCACGTCGCGGCGCATTAAGCTGTGGTCCAACATATGGCCGCCGCGGTCTTAGACCGAAGACACGCAGTCGAGTACGCACTGTCTTTGGATGAATTGGAATATGATGACGCCCAATTGTGTTCCTTGCTGTTTCTGTGGCCGTCAGAAAGCGATTGCGTAGGTGCGAAAGTCACATTGCGCTATCCTGCCGACGCGTCGTCACACGAGGACGACCGCTTCGGGACGCTTTGCAACCCTTCCGGTGGCATGTAGTCTTTGGATGAGACGGCAAATGTTCGATGGATGGACTTCAAATTGATTAGCGACCTGATTTTACGGGGTACCTTGCATAAGAAATGCAATGGCACGACCCCTGTCAACTTCGGACAGTCGTGGCATTTTGAATGGTGAACTGTTTATGCTTAAAATATGAGAAATCAAGACGGATATGTCTGAAGATTCGCACACACAGATTTTGATCCAATCCTTTATACTCGGTTCGAAATATCGTGCTTTTGTCTCTTATTCTTTTGTACAAGCGGCGTGCGCAGTTTAGTTATGCATCAGTGATTTTAATACGGTACCATAGGGACACTTGTCAAGTTTCATGGTGTACGTCAAGGATTTAATTTACAATATTAACTTTCTGCTAATTGCGTTTCTTCTTCTTCTCAGTATAGTTAAATACATGCAAAGATTAAACTTTGTTCAATAATGACTGTTTGCATCAACTATTTTCAACATATTTAAAATATGACAGGATTTCATCCATACTTTCAACATATTTAACATTTAACAAGCTTTGATTACACATTACCAGACTAATGGTCTACATTTGTTATATTATCATGCCTCATGCATACCTCGGTTGTATATACTGTTCAAACAGGATCGCACTTGGTTGGTCGCGCACTTTGTTAGTCAACCAGACGCAACACTCTAAATCCTTTTCGGACGCTTACATGTAAAACCGTACAGTACTCTAACTTCTTGTTATTAAACTTCTAAATCTTGCGAATATACACCATAAGATTTACAACATAAAACAAAGATATAACTTTAAATGATATGAAAAAATATAAGGCGAATCATTTTATGGAAATTTAGATAACGTTTTTAGAAAATTATTTAGTGTCGGCCCCGAAATCGTATAGGAATTATAAAATCTAGCTGTCTGTAGAAATTCCTCCTCTGACTGATCCTACAAGTGGTTATACTGTATGTAACGATTGTGAAAATGCTGCCTTATTGAATCATTCTTTTTGTCTATACGCAATTAAGATGACTCGAACTTGCATGTTCTGCCTCTAGCTCCTAAAACTAATACATCACAAACTTCAGTGCACATAAACGTAGGTGTGTTAATGTTAAAGGTACTCAAATTAGGGAAAGCTTCGGACATAGATGGTAAAAGTCACCATATGGTACGGTATACAGCTTAAACCATCTGTAAACCTATGCAAAGTTTATTCAAGAGATCACTGTCAGAATGTATATATTAAGATTTGTGGAAACGGGCTATAGTTTGGGCAGTATTTAAACAAGATGAGAAAGAACTGCAAAGTCTTCGAATGTTATTGTTAAACACACACGTAAATATTTCAATGAAAATAATCTGTTTTATACCAAGAAATATGGATATATGCCAAGTTATAACACAGCCAGTAGAAGATTTGAGTGTGACGTTTCGATGACTACACGGTCACCTTCATCTCAGAACGCAACCAGTAGAAGATTTGAGTGTGACGTTTCGATGACTACACGGTCACCTTGTAGTTTTTAAAACACAACCAGTCGCAGATGTGAGTGTGACGTTTCCATGACTCAACGGTCACCTTCATCTCAGAACACAACCAGTAGAAGATTTGAGCGTGACATATCCATGACAGCACGGTCACCTTCGTCTTAGAACACAACCAGTAAAAGATTTGAGTGTGACGTTTCCATGACTACACGTTCACCTTCATCTCTGAACGCAACCAGTAGAAGATTCGAGTGTGACGTTCCCATGACTACACGGTCACCTTCATCTCAGAACGCATCCAGTAGAAGATTCGAGTGTGATGTTCCCATGACTACACGGTCACCTTCATATCAGAACTCATCCAGTAGAAGATTCGAGTGTGACGTTCCCATGACTACACGGTCACCTTCATATCAGAACGCATCCAGTAGAAGATTCGAGTGTGACGTTCCCATGACTACACGGTCACCTTCATATCAGAACGCATCCAGTAGAAGATTTGAGTGTGACGTTTCCATGACTACACAGTCACTTTCATCTCAGAACGCATCCAGTAGAAAATTTGAGTGTGACGTTTCGATTACTACAGGTCAGCTTCATCAGACAAATGACCAGTGTATGGCGTATTAGTACTGACGTAAGTAGTATACGAGGTGGTAAGGAATTTAAATTTCCAATCATTTTTTTAATGTAAGCGGGTTGCAACCGGCTCGTTGGTCTAGTGGTATGATTCTCGCTTCGGGTGCGAGAGGTCCCGGGTTCGACTCCCGGACGAGCCCAATTTTCGTTCCTACTTTTTGTCGCTTCGTTTCTAAAATTCATATCCGATGTAAGATTAAAGATGATGATATGGCTGTAACATAATTGTTTGCAAGTTGGTCATTCTGCAATTTTCAATGTGTTAATAAAATGAATTAATTAATCCAAACTTTATTAAAGCGAAACGCAGTGATAAAATTTTTTGTCCATCACCAAATAAAGTAACATAGTCCTACATCATTAGTGACTACGTTGTAATAGCAATTCAACAATGAGAAATCGTAACCAAACCTCTCTTTTGTCTAAACACAGATATCAGATATGTTGGAATATGAGCCATACGACGGACAATACTTCAGCTCGAAAAACACTGTATGTTGATTTGATACCAACAAAATATTCTTTCTGGGTCATACAAGATACCAAATACAGAGGATACCGAGGTGCTCATTCAATTACTTTCGAACTTTTTCGACATTGACCACTCATTGTCTTTACAAGATATGACGCCATTTGATAGAACGCGGGTGACGCCTGGTATTTTTTTCGTCGGCCAGTAAGTAGAGTACCCGTTTTATAGGTGTTCACGAGACTAGCTATAAACCATCCCTAACTTCTAAATACCCGTGAGGTTGCGTAGGTCGTTATCCGAGAGGGAAACTAATAACATCACCTTAATTCCTTCTTCCATCCCTTTTTTGTGTGTATGTTTTCTTCACCTTTCTCGTTCCTGCAAGCAGAGGATTTTTTTTTTTCGATTACCTGCACATTTTGATTAAAAAAAAATAAATCAGCAGTGTACATTACATTATAATGTAGTGTACATGTAATGTTGATCTTTATCTCTATCAGATTGATACTGACAGACAGCACTGTCCGCATGAATTTATCGTCCATAATGGAGAATAGAAAGAAAAAAATTATTCATCGGGCTCGTCCGGGATTCGAACCCGGGACCTCTCGCACCCAAAGCGAGAATCATACCCCTAGACCAACGAGCCGTTATACATCCATTGAATAGTTACAAATTAATATTCGACATCATATTGTAAACTCGGCACAAGATACACTGTGTGCTCTTTCATTATACTGAACAGAGTACTTGATTATTAAACAGGTAATTCATTGGATAATCGCCGTGGAGACCTAACACGCTGGAGCAGCATTAAATATCAATGTTCGTTTTAAATACCAATTGTACCAATTGAAAAAAAAATCTGCAAATCAGTTATATGAATGGGAAACTTAAGTTCTCTCATGGTCTTGTCAATCTACAGTAATAGATAATAAAACCGTTTACATGACAATGATAGCATCTGAACGAGAAACATTTAGCAGTACCACTGGTCCCTTTCCTATAGTTACGATATGGATTGGACCTGTATATCAGAACACTTTTATCTACGTAATTAAATGCACAGATATTATCTATCCTACAACGTAAAATATATGTTGTGATTTCGTCATCCGAGAGTGTTCTCCGATAAAGTAGGTAAATAGAAAAACGACTACAGTACACGTATACACCACGGAATCATTCGTGTTCACGAACATAGCTTCTTATCTTATTGATAAATGTTTACAGATAACACCTCTCCGGTACATCAAATTTTCTTTTCTTTCCGGTGTTGTTAATAGGTTACAAAATGGGTCTTAAATTAAACCAACCATTTTACTTGCACAAAAAAATTATCGAACAGAAATAAAGATAGAAGATTTTATTGATAAAAAAAACATAACAAAAAAGCACAAAATTAATTCGGGCTCGTCCGGGATTCGAACCCGGGACCTCTCGCACCCAAAGCGAGAATCATACCCCTAGACCAACGAGCCGCTCTTAAATACCAGTTGCCTGTCACGATATTTTAAATTTAAATATGACAACATATAATCAGGAATTTGGAGACTAATGTAGACTGTGGCTTTGTAATACTTTAATATAACATAGGTAAGTCAATGGTTAATTGTCTTATTTCTTAGTAAGTCTTACCTACAATAAACTTTAACAAGCATACTGGATTATAACAGATCACACCTGTAGAAAACTTCAAACTAAGAAGTAATATGAATAGAATAAAGTACTTTAATTACTTTACCGACTTACATATATACACATCACAATTTACATAACAATGATACAATCGGAATCAGCTGTATTTATCAATACAAATCACTAATAACGAGATCCATATCGGATAATGACCCACTTATATGAATATGAAGAAAGATTTCACCTGTAGAAAACTTCCAAATAAGAAGTAATATGAATAGAATAAAGTACTTCAATTACTTTACCGACTTACATATATATATTGTCTAGAAAAGAAAAGTGTCAGTGAGAATACATTAATGAAATGAATTTACATTTTATTTGATTGAAAAAGGAAATTGTATAAAGAATTTGGGAACGTAGTCTGCGATGTAAAAGTATCAAATGATTTCATCATCCGAGAGCATTCTGTGACGTAGGGGTTCAACAGGTAAGCGAATACACATATATACACTCGTTTGGTTCATTCACAACTTGGACTCTTATCTATGAGAAAATGTGGGTCGTATTCATGGCTCGTTGGTCTAGGGGTATGATTCTCGCTTAGGGTGCGAGAGGTCCCGGGTTCGAATCCCGGACGAGCCCCACTTTTGCAACTATCAACTTTTCCTACTCTCTCTCCTTCGACCTTCATCTGTCACATATGAATATTTTACAATAATTATTATACTGACCAACGAACTACAACGATTATTTGTTAAGCCCAGCCTGTGTAGCATTTTTACCCATTTCATTTGTAAGTATTTTATTTAAAAAAAAACAAACAGTTTTTGTAATAAATTCCGGAAGTAAAATTTAAGTAAACACATATGTTTGCAAAAAGTCTCGGATTTTAACGTTCACAGGAATGCAAATAACACAGAGACATTTTATAAGCCAACTAAAAAGTAAAAAACAAACTAAAACGTGGTATGAAGTTTCCTGGTGTGTTCTCCGGTCACTAACGTTTTTCTTCAACAACAGGAAGGTGTTGTTGGCAGGAAATAGGGTATCATTATACTATTCAAAACACATTCTATTATAAAGTGTACAGAGTTGATGAATTCTAACAATGTAAAAAGTTTATGAAATCTATTTCAGTTTACCAAAGTCGTGTTTGAAAATGTCTTCCAATTTCTTCTCCATATCTATCATTGCGTTTTTCTCTGTCTATACATTGATATTTTTTAAAGAGAATGAAGCTAATCAAGCTGGAAGTAGAAAGTTAATACTAGTCACCAGCTGGACATAAGAAACAATATTAAAATACATAATTCCAAATACTGTCAAATTTTATAAAACATGGATTCCAGCCATGCTATGCCCTTAAGATAACTATGAATTTATCAAAATAATCTTTAGTAATATGTGTCCTCCATGATATGATGTAAAATGTAGTATGTAATGATATATGTAATGACATACGATATGATAGGACATGATATGTGAAATGGTGTCATATGTATTTTCTGGTTAAAGAAAAGAAAATTAGTTTTAGAAAAAAATATTCACATATCCGAGATACTTATGTAAATTAAGTGAACTATCATTATGATATTAATTAGAGTTGGGAATTTATAAAAAAAAAAGTAATCATGTGTAATCTGATAAGTTAATCGCATGCTATTAACAAATGATATATTTCTGGATCAATATTTTTACAAAAAGTGTCATAAACTTTCAAATTATAACATAAAAGATGAAAGTAATATATAAGTTGATGTATACAGCAGGTAAGTTATATACATTGTAGGTAAATTTACCTGTTGAAAGTAACACTACTTTCAGGGAAAATATTGTAATCCATATAAAAACAAATTATCCTGAAGCGATTTTTTAATGTTATATAGAGATACACCCAGAACAATGGACCTATGTAAGTTTTCAGTAATAAAAGTCACTTCCGCGAATTGATTAATGAGCAGGACATGTCAAACCTGTCTTAATAGTGTTGGTCTATAACTACAAGGCAGTCCAATAGGCTGACATCATCAAAATCAGCCTTGGGGAAATGACCCATACAAAGGACAATACATTGAGCACGAGATACATTGTGTATAAGGGATTCTGCCAAGTTCCTCATACCAGAAATCGTTCAAGATGTCTAGTATTTCTTCTGTCTCCGAGACTTTAATAGGTTTCAGTCTGGGCATTAGTATAAAACAGTTATTTTAATTGTACAAAGTAATCTATCCAACAAATATGAGGAAGATTTATTTTTTCACATTCTTCTCGGTATAATACTTTTTAACCCGATTCGAACCCGGGACCTCTCGCACCCAAAGCGAGAATCATACCCCTAGACCAACGAGCCGCTGTTAAATACTCATTATCTGTTCTTCTATCGTTTTATATATATATATATATATAACAATTGAAGGAATTTCTTATTTATATACAACACAATTTACATGACAATGATACAATAAGATTCAGCTAAAATTATCAATACACATAAAATAGAGATCCAGATTATCGGATTACGATCCACTTGTATAAAGAATATTGAAAAGTGTCAATGAGAATACATTAATGAAATTAATTTTACATTTTATTTGATGGAAAAAAGAAATTAGATAAACAATTGGGAACGTTGTCTGCGATGTAAAATTTTCAGGTGATTTCATCATCCGAGAGCATTCTGTGACGTAGGGGTTCAACAGGTAAGCGAATACACATATATACACTCTTTTGCTTCATTCACAACTTGAACTTCTTATCTATGGGTTAAGCAGGCTGTATTTATGACTCGTTGGTCTAGGGGTATGATTTTCGCTTAGGGTGCGAATCCCGGTCGAGCCCCACTTTTGCAATTATCAACGAACTTTTCCTACTCTCTCTCCTTCGACCTGCTTCTTTCACAAATGAATATTTTACATTAATTAGTAAACTGACCAACGAATTACCTTATTTGTTATTTTTTGTTTAATTCGCAGAATTGAAAATCATATTAAAAAGCTTCGGCGGTGAGAGGTCATGAGTACGACTCTCAGGTGAACTTAGCCTGTGTAGCATCATTACCTGTTTCATTTGCCAGTGTTTTACTTTAGAAACTGTTTTGAATTAAATTTCGAAAGTAAACATTGAGTAAAGAAAATATTTCTGCACAAAAATAAAGGATTTCGAACGTTCACGGGTTTGCAAATTTCAGAGTGACATTATATAAGCCGACTGAAAAGTAAAAATAAACTAATCAGTGTTAGTGAACTTCCCTGTTCCATTACTACGTGGATAACAATGGAACTATGTCAGTTTTTTTATTTAATTAAAAATGTCATTACCACGAATTTATCAAAGAGCAGGGCAAGTCTAATCTGTCTTTCAGTAGTGTTGCTGTGTAACTACATGATTATCAAACAGACTGGTGTTAACAAAATCAGCATCTGGAAATGATCCGAGAGGCATCGTCTGTAAGAGATTCATCAAATTTCCCCATACCAGAAATCGTCCAAGGTGTCTAGTACATCCTACTTGTCAAATTAAAGGGGATACATGGGCACAAACTCAACTACACGTACTAGAAATCCAGTTTACTGGATCTGCTTGTTTGAAGAGATTACACGGTGTTATCTCTGCTGCTAGTCATTAATTCCCGAGGTGTTACATAATGTTGCACGAAACGTTTTCATTAATTGGAATAACGGCACGTTTCAAATTATACAGATGTACTTGAATTCGGATCAAAGTGGGCCTCTGCTGATTCTTAGAATGACAAGTTAGTTACATGACGCAGTGTAATTAATTTTCGCTATATATACACACTAGTAATGCACCAAATGTTGCCTTTGTATTGGTGTTTACTTTTGTGTTATTTGTATATTTCTAATTCTACCAAATTCTCCTTTTTTTCTCCGAGGCTATAATGGGTTTCAGAAAGTTTCTTAGATTACACCCTTATTTTAATGGTATAAGAAATCTATACTAACGGAAAAAAGAAACGCAAGTTTTTGTCCGGTGGTAAATATTTCAAATGTTTTATGGATGATCATATCATTGTTAAGATGTTTATATTAATTCCTCATAACTGATTAAAATTTGATAAGTTCTGTTGTCTTAACACAGACGGCGTTGGCATGGATAGCGTTTAAACGTGAATACCCTACGCCATTTCCTGATCAAAATCAATAGCGGGTGTGCCCACCTCGAGCTGCAGTCGCTGCTCTAACTCTCCTTACCATTGACCCCATCAAATTGTTTATGGTCCTTTGTGGGATGTTATTCCACTCCTGAAGAAGGGCCTGTGTGAGCTGAGCGACGTTTTTTGGGACGTTGACGCGCTTCCTGAGCCTCCTGTCCAGCTCGTCCGACAAATGCTCGATCGGGAACAGATCTGGACTGTAGGGTGGCCAGTCGAGTACTGGGACATTGTTTTGGTTGAGGAAGTTACGGCACACCCTACTAAACGTGCGGCCTCGCATTATCCTGCTGCAACGTAAGGTTTCGCGCTTGGATTAATGGAAGGACATGAGGAATGAGGACCTGATCCCGATATCGGACAGCTGTAAGATTGCCTTGGATGATCACGAGAGGAGTTTTCACGCCATGAGAAATCCCCACCTAAACCATAACAGACCCTCCCCCGAATCTGTCGTTTACTTTAACGCATGCGTCAAAATCTGTTCAAATCGTGCAGCGTCGCCCGAGGTCACAGTTGACCGAATTTAAACCGACGATTATTTAGACAGTACACTGAGGTATTTATGTGTCACATTTCACAACATTTGGTCCACGGATAAAAAAGTTGTATTATTAAAACTAAACTTGCGTTTCTTTTTTCCACTAGCATATTAGTATAACATTTTTGAAATAAAAATAAATCACCGGGCTCGTCCGGGATTCGAACCCGGGACCTCTCGCACCCAAAGCGAGAATCATACCCCTAGACCAACGAGCCGCTGTTAAACACTCCTTATCTGTCACGATTAACATAGGATCAGTATATTGTAGACTCTAGTATAGACTATACCACAGTAATACCGAAATACCTTAATATAACATAGGTAAGTCAATGGTTAATTGTCTTCTTTCTTAGTAAGTCTTACCTAATATAAACTTTAACAACCATAATGGATTATAACAGATCACACCTGTAGAAAACTTCCAAATAAGAAGTTATATGAATGGAATAAAGTACTTCAATTACTTTACCGACTTACATATATATATTGTCTAGAAAAGAAAAGTGTCAGTGAGAATACATTGACGAAATTAATTTTACATTTTATTTGATTGAAAAAAAAAATAGATAAACAATTGGGAACGTAGTCCGCGATGTAAAATTTTCAAGTGATTTCATCACCCGAGAGCATTCTGTGACGTAGGGGTTCAACAGGTAAGCGAATATACATATATACACTCTTTTGGTTCATTCACAAGTCGAACTTCTTATCTATGAGAAATACGGTCTATATATATGGCTCGTTGGTCTAGGGGTATGATTCTCGCTTAGGGTGCGAGAGGTCCCGGGTTCGAATCCCGGACGAGCCCCACTTTTGCAATTATCAATGACCTTTACGTAATCTTTCTCCTACGACCTGCTTCTTTCACATATGAATACCTTACAATAATTATTATACTGACCAACGAATTACAGTATTTGTTAAGCCCAGCCTGTGTAGCATTTTTACCCATTTCAATTGTAAGTGTTTTACTTTAAAAAAAAACAAACAGTTTTTGTAATAAATTCCGGAAGTAAAATTGAAGTAAACAAAATATGTTTGCAAGAAGTCTCGGATTTCGAACGTTCACAGGAATACAAATAACACAAAGACATTTTATAACAGTTTTTGTAATAAAATGTTGACATTTGTATTATTTTTATCGTATAAACAAATCTGTCCAAGTAATGTGAAGGTTTGTTTTCTACATTTTGTCTGTTTATGATATGTTTAGATTAAAAAAGGAGAATCATACCCCTTGACCAACGAGCCATTGTTCATGGCTGGACACTGAAGCTATTTGTTACCGAAATACCTTAACATTACAATGCTAATTCAATGGCTATTTCTTAATGCATCTTTCCTCCAATGAACCTCAGCATTTATCCTTAATTTGAACAGATTACATAAATAGAATACTTCCTCCTGATAAGCAATGTAAAAAGGATAAAGTTCTGTTTACAACACAACTTACAAAACAAAAATGCAATAAAAATCAATTACATTTATAAATACAATTTTTTTAAAACGATGTCCAGATTGTCGGATTACGACCTACTAGTATACATATAAAGGAATGAAATGTGTATTAAAATATCCCGATACTTCCACTGCTTTTTGGTATTTCTGGGTATCAATTCTTCTGGTAGTCAGTAGTGATCTTTTTCTATAAAAGCTGCATGCCACATTTTAATGATATACAGATGTCCTTGAATTCAATGGCAGTGCTTATAATGACCAATCATTCGTATTATGCAGGATCAATTAATTTTATAATGCAGATTTGCTGATTTTAGCTTCGTATACATAATGCATCAAATGTTAAATTTGTCTCGATATATGTAGTTTACTTGTATGTCTCTTTTATATTCCAATTTAAGACTTTTTCTCTGAGGCTAGAGTAGGCTTCAGAAACGGTCTTAGAATAAAACCCTTATTTTTTGTACGAAGACAATTGTCCAAAAGATACGAAGATCGATATTTCACATTCTTTTGTTTATGAAAAAAGAAAAAAATCTTCGGAGTCGTCCGGGATCTCTCGCACCCAAAGCGAGAATCATAGCCGTAGACCAACGAGCCGCTGTAAAACACCACGATCTGTCAGCTTTAACATTATAAGTTCAAATTTGACAAGATACAATCGGTGTATTGGATATTCTGTATTAACGAAATAACTGAATATTACACAGGTAAGTCAATAGTTTAGTGTCCTATTTCTTGCGTGTTACCTATAACAATCTTTAACAATCAAATTTGATTTAACAAATATCACCTGTTGAAAACTTCCACATAAAAAGGAACATAAAATAATATAGTTTTTCAATTTGTTTACCTACTTACATACATATACAATGCATTTTACATAACAATGATACAATAGGAATTAGCTACATTTATCAATACACATTGCTAAAAACAAGATGCAGATTATCGGATTACGACCCAATTGTATGAATTTAAAGAAACCTTTCAACGAGAATAAGTATCAAATAAGTATTTTTTATAGAAAAAAGGGAATCAGATATAGAATTTGGGAACGTAGTCCGCGATGTAAAATGAGTTTCAAGTGATTTCATCATCCGGGAGAATTGTCTGACACAGATGTTTAACAGTTAAGGAAATACACAATACAATGATTTGGTTCATTCACAGCTTGAACTTCTTATCTATAACAAATGTGATTGATATGTATGGCTCGTTGGTCTAGGGGTATGATTCTCGCTTTACCTGTTTAATTTGCCAGTGTCTTACTTTAACAACTGTGTTAATTTGAAATAATTTCGGTAACCGACAACATTTTAGTAATCTTCCCCTTAAGAAGCAATATGACAAGAATAAAGCTCTTCAATTGTTTTACATTGAATTCGGGCATTCATTTGCAAAATCAGGTGTGAATAGTTACAGTACCATTAAAGAAAAAGTGGGGCTCGTCCGGGATTCGAACCCGGGACCTCTCGCACCCTAAGCGAGAATCATACCCCTAGACCAACGAGCCATATATATAGCCTGCATTTGTGATAGATAAGAAATTAGTTCAAGTTTTGATTAAACCTACGGATTGTATAAACATTTATGTGTATTCGCTTAGCTGTTGAACTCACTCAAAATTTATTTAACATTGCAGGCTACGATATCAAAAATCTGTATAATATATTTTTTTCTTTCCAATAAATATATATTAAATTCATTCACCTATTCTCGCTGAAATCTTTCTTGTATTCATATACAAGTGGGTCGTAATCCGATAATCAGTCTGGATCTCGTTTTTAGAAATGTGTATCGATAAATATAGCTGATTCCTACTGTATCATTATTATGTAAATTGTGATGTGTATATATGTAAGTCGGTAAAACAATTATAGTACTTTATTCTGTTAAAATTACTTCTTATTTGGAAGTTTTCTACAGGTGTGATCTGTTATAATCCAGTATGTTTGTTAAAGTTTATTGTAGGTAAGACTTACTAAGAAATAAGACAATTAACCATTGACTTACCTATGTAATATTTAGGTATTTCGGTATAACAGTGGTACAGTCTATACTAGAGTCTACAATATGCTGATTCTATGTTAATCGTGACAGATAAGGAGCCTATATGATTCTCGCTGCGAGAGGTCCCAGGTTCGAATCCCGGACGAGCCCGGATTTATTTTTTTTTATTTAAAAAATTATATGATAATCTTCATATCTGCTAAATTTATTTTTATACAATTAAAATAAGGGTTTTTATTCTAAGACCCATCCTAAAATCTATTAAACCGTCGCGAATTTGGTGAATTTGGTGAAATTGGAATATACAAATAATACACAAGTAAACATCATATATCAATACAAAGGCAACATTTGGTGCATTACTAGTGTGTATATATAGAGAAAATTAATTACACTGCGTCATGTAACTAACTTGTCATTCTAAGAATCAGCAGAGGCCCACTTTGATCCGAATTCAAGTACATCTGTATAATTTGAAACGTGCCGTTATTCCAATTAATGAAAACGTTTCGTGCAACATTATGTAACACCTCGGGAATTAATGACTAGCAGCAGAGATAACACCGTGTAATCTCTTCAAACAAGCAGATCCAGTAAACTGGATTTCTAGTACGTGTAGTTGAGTTTGTGCCCATGTATCCCCTTTGATTTGACAAGTAGGATGTACTAGACACCTTGAACGATTTCTGGTATGGGGAACTTTGCAGAATTTGTTATACACGATGCATCACTCGCAAAATATATTGCCCATCGTATGAACCATTTCCCAATGCCGATTTTGTTAACACTAGTCTGTTTGATAATCGCGTAGTTGTACATCAACACTACTGAAAGAAAGAGGTCTTGTCCTGCTCTTTGATAAATTCGTGGTAATGACATTTTCACTCAAATAAAAAAATTGACATAGGTCCATTGTCTTCCATGTGGTGATGGATTAGGTAAGTTCACTACCACTGTTTACTTTATTTTTACTTTTCAGTTGACTTATGTAATGTCACTCTGTAATTTGCATACCTGTGAAATCCGAAACTTTTGTGTAGAAATGTTTTCTTTACTCAATGTTTATTTTCCGAAATTTATTACGAAAACCGTTTTTAAAGTAAAACAATGGCAAATGAAACAGGTATAGATGCTACACAGGCTATGCTCACCCGAGAGTCGTACCCGTGACCTCTCGCAGCCGAAGCTTTTCAATATGGATTTTCAATTCTCCGAACTGAAAAATAAGAAATAAGGTAATTCTTTGGTCAGTGTAATAATTAATGTAAAATATATCTATGTCACAGAAGCAGGTCGAAGGAGAGAGAGTAGGAAAAGTCCGTTGATAATTGCAAAAGTGGGGCTCGTCCGGGATTCGAACCCGGGACCTCTCGCACCCTAAGCGAGAATCATACCCCTAGACCAACGAGCCATACGTATCAACCAATTTTGTTAGAGATAAGAAGTTCAAGTTGTGAATGAACCAAACGAGTGTATATATGTGTATTCGCTTACTTGTTGAACTCCTACGTCACAGAATGCTCTCGGATGATGAAATCACTTGAAAATTTTACATCGCAGACAACGTTCCCAAAATCTATATCAATTTTGTTTTCTTTCAAAAATGCATATTAAATTCATTCACGTATATTCTCGCTGAAATCTTTCTTCATATTCATATAAGTGGGTCATTATCCGATAATCAATATGGATCTCGTTTTTAGTGATTTGTATTGATAAATATAGCTGATTCCTATTGTATCATTGTTATGTTAATTGTGTTGTGTATATATGTAAGTCGGTCAAGTAATTGAAGCACTTTATTCTATTCATATTACTTCTTAGTTTGAAGTTTTCTACAGGTGTGATCTGTTATAATCCAGTATATTTGTTAAAGTTTATTGTAGGTAAGACTTACTAAGAAATAAGACAATTAACTATTGACTTACCTATGTTATATTAAGGTATTACTGTGGTATAGTCTATACTAGAGTCTACAATATACTGATCCTATGTTAATCGTGACAGCAGCCTGGTTTTAACAGCGGCTCGTTGGTCTAGGGGTATGATTCTCGCTTTGGGTGCGAGAGGTCCCGGGTTCGAATCCCGGACGAGCCCGAATAAGATTTTTTATTGAAAAAAAATATATCTATACCGACAAGAATGTGAAAAATACCCATTCTTCAATTCTGCAATTAAAATAAAGGTTTTATCCTAAGACCCTGCCTGAAATCTATTACAGCCTCGCAAAAAGAAAGGCGAATTTGGTGAAATTGGTGAAATTGGAATATACAAATAATACACAAGTAAACATCATATATCAATACAAAGGCAACATTTGGTACATTACTGGTATGTATATATAGCGAAAATTAATTACACAGCATCTTTTAACTGACTTAACATTCTAGGACTCGGCAGTGATGGGAATGTCCAGAAGTTCAAAAATTTTTAGAAAGTTTTGCTGGAGGCTCTTTTTATTCCATTTCCCTTCAATAAAATAAGTTTTCTGTTTGGTTTCATTGCTAATAAAAATCAGTTAATCAGTAGCAAACTTGACAATGAAATCTTAATTATCATTAAATATTACATATATAAGGCAAGATGTCAACACAAAGCCTTAAGTGTATATAGTCTTATTTATTCATTCAGGGAATTTTATACCTTTCAGAAATATATTGCCAATAGTAAAGGTGAACAGGCACAGTTAAGTTTTAATGATGAATGGAGAAAATGGAGAAAATTATTGGAATTGGCTAATTCTTAACTTTAAATACATTTACGGTCATGTAGTATGTTTTACCGTATTTTAGTATTCTCTGTCTTTACAGTATAGCAGGCCCCTTGCTTACCCTTATAGTATTTATTTATTTATTTATTTATTTATTTATTTATTTATTTATTTATTTATTTATTTATTTATTTATTTATTTATTTATTTACCAGGTATTTTTCTTTATACTCGAGTCCCTATTGTTTCGCTGATTATTGCAATTTTTACTAACCCAGATCACCTCTCTCCCCCCCTCTCTCTCTCTCTCTCTCTCTCTCTCTCTCTCTCTCTCTCTCTCTCTCTCTCTCTCTCTCTCTCTCCTCTTTATCTTTATGTGTAGTATTGATGTATGTGTAGGAGTGGGTGTGTAAGGGTAGTGTTGTGATGTTAGTAAGGGTGTTGGTGAAAATGCCAGGCGATGATGTATGGATGGATTTCAAGTTATAATGACAAATTGTGTTGATAGTTAGGTTGATGATGAGGTGCATATGTGATAATGAATGCTGAGGATGAATCTATTGACATGAAGGTGGTGACAAAGGCATATTGAATATGACAATGATGAAGAATGTATTGACATGATTACTTGATTGAGATCATGATGACTGATGATTATGATGAGGAGGTAATGTTTATAATGAGGAGGATAATGATGATGAGGTAATGTTTATAATGAAGAAGATAATGATGATGGTAATGTTTATGATGATGATGATGATGATGATGATGATGATGATGATGACGATGATGACGATGATGATAATGATGATTATGATGTTTATGATGATGATGATGATGATGATGATGATGATGATGATGATGATGATGATGATGATGATGATGATGATGATGATGACGATGATGATGATGACAATGACGATGATGATGATGATGATGATGATGATGATGATGATGATGATGATGATGATGATGATGATGATACAACTTAATCGAGATTATGGTGATGTGTGAGTGAGCATATTGTATGTTGTATGTTTGATGATGTTTTGTTGATGTAATTGTTATGTACATAAAAACTCTTGAAAAATAAAAAAATAAAAAAAAACCAAAATTATCTATAGATAAGAAGCGTTGTGCGTCAACAAGAATGATTCTATGGTGTACACGTGTATTCGCTTACCTACTTTGAATGACGAAATCACTTGACATACATTTTATGATATAGACTACGATCCTAAAATGTGCATTTAATTAAGTGGTTCCAAAACATATCCCGATGTACAGATGGAGTCCGTATTTAAAAACTCTCTTCTATATGTCAGCGTGAGTCCCATTATGAACGTATTGTAATGATAAATGTTTCCCGTTCAGATGATTTCAACTGTAAACAGCTGTATTGTCTCTTTACGTAGATCGGTAAAACAATCCTGAAAGTCAGATTCATTTTCGTATAACTGATTTGAAGGGAAGTTTTTAAATGTGAGATCAATTAAAATCGAAAAGAATTTTTTATTGTAGAAAAGGTGTCTCAAGTGTCAAGGTGAAATAAAGATAAAATAAAAATTCCTTCCCAATGACTAATCTAGGTAGGTCTACATAGTGCCGAGTTTATCTTGTCGAATGTTCAAATATCGATGATGACATATATCGACTCGTTGTTCTGCGGATTAATTCTTGCTTTGGGTACGAGAGGTCCCGGGTTCGAATCCCGGACGAGCCTGAAGATATTCTTTTTGTAATATCATCTTTCAACGCCAACAAGGGCTGATAGTTATATAAGGTTTGTTCTGAAATTCTCGCACAAGACATCAGAGGTCCAGGGTTCAAATCAAGGACAAAACCGGCTTTTTCCATCGATATAATTTTTCACCTACATCATATAAAAACAGTATTACGGAAATAGTGCGGCTCGTTGGTCTAGTGGTATGATTCTCGCTTCGGGTGCGAGAGGTCCCGGGTTCGACTCCCGGACGAGCCCAACTTTTGAAACATTTTGCAATTTTATCAAACTTGTCAAGGTGAGTACTACATGGGGCACTCAATGGGGTGGATTTTGGCAATTGATACATTAGAACAGGAACGATTATAATGTACCATTGACGTTCTTGTCTTTCGTAACCAATCATTTAAGCTATAGATATAGGTAGGAGTTGGAGAACGGTCCCAGACTAAGAGATTGTAGCAGCAGGGGAAAAGGAAAGGTCGATACTCGCAGGGGCTATCACAATGTTTCAGGGGAACTTGTATGATATAATATAAATGGTACAGGCTGTAGACACTGATCATAATGCTGTGTCCACTATTATTGTTGGAACAAGGATAGGATGTTCTCATAAACACTTGTTAATGGGGTTACCTTTATAATAGGTTGATATATCCTGCGTGTATGTAAAGATATGAATACATATGTGCAAGGACAGTTTCATAACACATGGATCATGACCGTATGACATGTTCTAAGATTCGGTAGGGACGCAGTCAAATAATAGGGGTAGAAAACAAACGTTGGAGTGAGATACATTAAAGTAATCGATAATTTGAAAATATTTTATGTTTGCGTCCGGGAGGAAGAACGATATGAGAAAACATTGAAAACTAGAATATTTACAAGTGTCTAAGGTCTTGTCTAGAGAAAATCGGCAACACGAAAGCAATTACAATTTCACAACGTCTGCAATAGTGTGTATAGTATTTAACGCGTGGGTAGGTTTTCTATTTGCCAAATGGTACGTCTGTTTCTACAGTGTCATACAAAGACGGAACAGCTGTCAGATGCAGTTTAATTCATTGTTTGGCTCTACCGTGTTTTATCTCAAATTGTATATAAAAAAAACGCTATTCACTTGCGTGACTTTTGTACATTCTTCAATACTGCAGCGACGTATGTTTGCATATTTATATTGCTCTGGAGTTTTAATTTGCCTTCTCACTGGTTGTAAAAGAAAACAACAAAGTTTTTAATCAATCTTACGGTCACGACAAGGTTTTTTCTTGGCGTACTGAGTCTAGATTTACATTATACTGTTAAACACAAAAGCTCGGTTTCACAAATGCCTCTTTTCCATAAAAAAGGAAAGAAAAAAAAAACATAATCTTAACTTAATTAAAGATTGGATTAAGGAAAGCATCCCCTTCTCTTTAAAATAGGACAAATGTTTCTATGTCTTATTTTGATCTACGGTATGATATATGCTTCCTGTGATTTCACCGTCCTTGAACATTTTCGTGACAGTAGGCGAAAAATTAGATAAAATAGATTAATACTTACACCTATAGTGATCGTAAACATAACACACAAGATAAATACATACGTCGTAGTGATTATAGGTTAAGATACGTTTATGATACAATTCTCCTTATAAAATATTCTGTCAAATAATGTGTTTTAAACATTGAGAATTTTTTTGTGATTGTTTTCACTGTTTTTCTGTAGAGTGTACCTAAATTCATACTCGTGAAAACCACCTTTCAATACAAATTAAGAATGAGATACAGTAGAGTCAGATAATGAATGAATACTGGAAAATATATCGATATTTTCACAGATCCCCCCTCCCCTCAAAATATTCTTGGGGATTAATTGTCTTGTAGATTTTGTCTCGATTTTCATGTTGATTATCAAGAATATCATAGCAAAAAGATTTACGGGCTCGTCCGGGATTCGAACCCGGGATCTCTCTCACCCAAAGCGAAAATCAAATACCTAGACCAACGAGCCGCTCTTTCGAAAGCATAGATTGAAACAAAACAAAATGGAAATGTTTTATCGGGAATAATTGGTCTTGAGTTGCTACATCGATACTGATGTTTCTATGTTATCTTCAATCTTCAAACAATACATACAATATTGATATGATCAAGGAGAGAATTTACACATGTAACATTTGAACCTTATCATGGTTGATTATCAGACGTATGTAGATTCTGGTACTAATACACGCGCTGTTTATAATGATCGGTCACAGACTTCAGGAGTTCACCGAAGGAACTACCAGAAAAAATCCAGATGATTCTTCAGGAAGCGGCAAGCTCACGACTGGTATTGTTTAGAGATCACTTACAGTTAATTCGATTGGCAGCAAATCATATCCGCTATTTTAGTGCCAAGGTCAGATATACGAAATTCCCTGGATAGACATGGTGGTAAACTGTTTAATCTCTAACAAGATATATGTGGAGCTACACGTCGTGATCATTATCTCAATGACGACCCTGCAAGTAGAGCGTAGGCATTGTACCTGTTAACCCCATTTCATTATCATATCATTTCATTATGACACTACCAACTCTTGTTGGCATTTAAAAGAGCGTTCGCTCCTGTTAAAGAGGGTTTGAGTTCTGTCCCCTGGCCAAGATTCTGCTTCAGTGTTGTGTTGTTCTAGGACTGATTCGCTCATTGCCGGTATATTATGATCGGGAGGGGTGATTTGTTTTTTCCTACAACGAAACCATCAAGGACAGCTTTCACAAAGCTGTGTAATAAACCTGATGAATTCCATTTCCCTATTGCGAATTTTCGTTTCGGGATTGAATTCCCAACACATGGTGTTTACATACCGTATTTGATTCAATATTCATAGACCTGTTCCCAATGTCACACAGGCATACATATAAAACAGGGTTTTAAGATTTGGAATTTGATGGAAGATTTACGGTCGTCATACTGATCTCATTGAGATGCTCGTTAGTTTGCCTTTTGGTTGCGTTGTTGTATACCTTGTTCTCATTGAGAACGTGACATTACTTACATAAATTGACATGGCAGATGCCTACTGGAACATCGTACTGACATTCGTACAGAAGGAAAATTTGAAAGAATGTCATATTCCCTTATTGAGCCCTGTCCTTTTTGTCCCAAGGGAGACAATCCTAACATCCCTGCAGAAAGGATTTTACTGAATAATTTGCTCTATTTCCCCTATGCGGCTGCGTCTCAAGGCCTCAGGGGGTTAGACCCACCTTATATACAAAAATCAGCCCGTTTTCCCCCAAGATGCTTTTAACCAAATGTGGTCAAAATCTCCCCAGTCGTTCATGTCTAAAAGCGTTTAAGAGTAATCGATTTAAGTAATGTAGAATGCAAATCTATGGACAGCTTCTCCACATAGAGAACCTTGTATGTCCTGTATGTCGTGTATTAAGTATCCTTACTAACTAAACCTATTGGAAATAACACCAAATTGGTCTTATCCCGGAGTTGCACCAGTGTCCTCTTGCTGGAATCGCACAACTAGACCAACCACCCGCTTAAACAATTATAATGGCAAGTTTTCAAGTTTGGTTAATCATATCTTTACGGAATCTATATCTATAAGTGAAAATTATACCAAGATATTTTAGGAAAATGTTTTATCTGTAGGATAAATCTTTAAACAGGTACATGTAAGTTTGAAAAAGTTCTTGTGTGTAGATATGATTGGAAAATAACAGAGAGAAGAAAAAGTCGGACTCGTCCAGAATTCGAACCCTAAGCGAGAATCATATCCATAGACCAACTAGCCATACACGTCAGAGAACACTCTAGGATGATGAAATCACTTGATTTATATGTTGCTCATAGCCTGGTTCATAAATCAGTTTGTTCTGTAATGGATATGATAAAGACATCTGAACATGCCAGTAGCAGCGTTGGTTATCCTTGAATAGGAAATGACCCGGGACCCACCCAAGTTACATATTTGATAAACAAAAACTTCTTAGATATTGATCACCGATTAAACATATCCCATCCAAGTTCCGGGTTCGAAACCCGGTTACCGTTTAAACATACCCCGTCCCAAGTTCCGCGTTTGAATCCCGATCACCGTTTACACATACCCGTCCCAAGTTCCGGGTTTGAATCCCAATCACCGTTTCCACATACCCCGTCCAATTCCGGGTTTGAATCCCGATCACCGTTTACATACACCCCGTCCCAAGTGCCGGTTCGAGTCCCGGATGAGCATCACTTTCGACATGCTCAGAACTTTACCAAATCTTTTGCAAACCAAGTCTTTGTTTCAAGCATGCCTATTTTACCCGTAAAAGTTCTTCTAATCCTTTTATAAAATGTGCAATCATCACAATTCATGTCTGTTGCTACCAAACCAAAACGGATTCTTTAAGCGAGTAACAGACTTTGAGTTGAATGCATTGCTGTACAGACCGAAGACTTTTCTGAAGTACCTTTGTATCATGAAATTTCTTCTAACAGGTTGTGGAAAATTTTATGTCGGAAAAGAAAAAGTGGGGCTCGTCCGGGATTCGAACCCGGGACCTCTCGCACCCTAAGCGAGAATCATACCCCTAGACCAACGAGCCATGTTCAAACTATTTTCTTTGCAAGGGAGGTTTCTCAACTTGTACGTAGAGGTAAGACAATTTACCTACTGCCTGAGCTATTGATAAGGTAGATAGTCACGTGTTATGTCTGAGTATTGATGACGTGGCTCCTGATAGATAAAATATCCCTGTAATACCACTGTCTGGTTGTGTGTTCATCTCGCAGTGATACACGTGGCATATACATTATGTATTTAAACTAGAAGAAAACCCCGATCTGTGATTGATAGCTCTGCACAGTAACCTGAAAATACCGAATCCTGTTTATCTAATGTGTGAATGTAATGTTTCCTTGTTATCGAGTAAATCTAGTGTTTTGTGAACAGGCAGAATGGTAGTATCGTTTTCAAACAATCCCTCGACAAGTTTATTACATTGATATTTAAGGAAGTGGTTTTGTTATTGATAAATACAGCTGATTCCGATTGTATCATTGTTATGTAAATTGTGATGTGTATATATGTAAGTCGGTAAAGTAATTAAAGTACTTTTTACGCCTTTTCATATTACTTCTTAGTTTGAAGTTTTCTACAGGTGTGATCTGTTATAATCCAGTATGCTTGTTAAAGTTTATTGTTAGGTAAGACTTGACTAAAAATAAGACAATTAACCATTGACTTACCTATGTTATATTAAAGTATTAGTCAGCCACAACTACATTGTCTCCAAATTCCTGATTATATGTTGTCATATTTAAATTTAAAATATCGTGACAGGCAACTGGTATTTAAGAGCGGCTCGTTGGTCTAGGGGTATGATTCTCGCTTTGGGTGCTAGAGGTCACTAGAACGTTCCCGGACGAGCCCGAATTAATTTTGTGCTTTTTTGTTATGTTTTTTTTATCAATAAAATCTTCTATCTTTATTTCTGTTCGATAATTTTTTTGTGCAAGCAAAATGGTTGGTTTAATTTAAGACCCATTTTGTAACCTATTAACAACACCGGAAAGAAAAGAAAATTTGATGTACCGGAGAGGTGTTATCTGTAAACATTTATCAATAAGATAAGAAGCTATGTTCGTGAACACGAATGATTCCGTGGTGTATACGTGTACTGTAGTCGTTTTTCTATTTACCTACTTTATCGGAGAACACTCTCGGATGACGAAATCACAACATATATTTTACGTTGTAGGATAGATAATATCTGTGCATTTAATTACGTAGATAAAAGTGTTCTGATATACAGGTCCAATCCATATCGTAACTATAGGAAAGGGACCAGTGGTACTGCTAAATGTTTCTCGTTCAGATGCTATCATTGTCATGTAAACGGTTTTATTATCTATTACTGTAGATTGACAAGACCATGAGAGAACTTAAGTTTCCCATTCATATAACTGATTTGCAGATTTTTTTTTCAATTGGTACAATTGGTATTTAAAACGAACATTGATATTTAATGCTGCTCCAGCGTGTTAGGTCTCCACGGCGATTATCCAATGAATTACCTGTTTAATAATCAAGTACTCTGTTCAGTATAATGAAAGAGCACACAGTGTATCTTGTGCCGAGTTTACAATATGATGTCGAATATTAATTTGTAACTATTCAATGGATGTATAACGGCTCGTTGGTCTAGGGGTATGATTCTCGCTTTGGGTGCGAGAGGTCCCGGGTTCGAATCCCGGACGAGCCCGATGAATAATTTTTTTCTTTCTATTCTCCATTATGGACGATAAATTCATGCGGACAGTGCTGTCTGTCAGTATCAATCTGATAGAGATAAAGATCAACATTACATGTACACTACATTATAATGTAATGTACACTGCTGATTTATTTTTTTTTAATCAAAATGTGCAGGTAATCGAAAAAAAAAATCCTCTGCTTGCAGGAACGAGAAAGGTGAAGAAAACATACACACAAAAAAGGGATGGAAGAAGGAATTAAGGTGATGTTATTAGTTTCCCTCTCGGATAACGACCTACGCAACCTCACGGGTATTTAGAAGTTAGGGATGGTTTATAGCTAGTCTCGTGAACACCTATAAAACGGGTACTCTACTTACTGGCCGACGAAAAAAATACCAGGCGTCACCCGCGTTCTATCAAATGGCGTCATATCTTGTAAAGACAATGAGTGGTCAATGTCGAAAAAGTTCGAAAGTAATTGAATGAGCACCTCGGTATCCTCTGTATTTGGTATCTTGTATGACCCAGAAAGAATATTTTGTTGGTATCAAATCAACATACAGTGTTTTTCGAGCTGAAGTATTGTCCGTCGTATGGCTCATATTCCAACATATCTGATATCTGTGTTTAGACAAAAGAGAGGTTTGGTTACGATTTCTCATTGTTGAATTGCTATTACAACGTAGTCACTAATGATGTAGGACTATGTTACTTTATTTGGTGATGGACAAAAAATTTTATCACTGCGTTTCGCTTTAATAAAGTTTGGATTAATTAATTCATTTTATTAACACATTGAAAATTGCAGAATGACCAACTTGCAAACAATTATGTTACAGCCATATCATCATCTTTAATCTTACATCGGATATGAATTTTAGAAACGAAGCGACAAAAAGTAGGAACGAAAATTGGGCTCGTCCGGGAGTCGAACCCGGGACCTCTCGCACCCGAAGCGAGAATCATACCACTAGACCAACGAGCCGGTTGCAACCCGCTTACATTAAAAAAATGATTGGAAATTTAAATTCCTTGCCACCTCGTATACTACTTACGTCAGTACTAATACGCCATACACTGGTCATTTGTCTGATGAAGCTGACCTGTAGTAATCGAAACGTCACACTCAAATTTTCTACTGGATGCGTTCTGAGATGAAAGTGACTGTGTAGTCATGGAAACGTCACACTCAAATCTTCTACTGGATGCGTTCTGATATGAAGGTGACCGTGTAGTCATGGGAACGTCACACTCGAATCTTCTACTGGATGCGTTCTGATATGAAGGTGACCGTGTAGTCATGGGAACGTCACACTCGAATCTTCTACTGGATGAGTTCTGATATGAAGGTGACCGTGTAGTCATGGGAACATCACACTCGAATCTTCTACTGGATGCGTTCTGAGATGAAGGTGACCGTGTAGTCATGGGAACGTCACACTCGAATCTTCTACTGGTTGCGTTCAGAGATGAAGGTGAACGTGTAGTCATGGAAACGTCACACTCAAATCTTTTACTGGTTGTGTTCTAAGACGAAGGTGACCGTGCTGTCATGGATATGTCACGCTCAAATCTTCTACTGGTTGTGTTCTGAGATGAAGGTGACCGTTGAGTCATGGAAACGTCACACTCACATCTGCGACTGGTTGTGTTTTAAAAACTACAAGGTGACCGTGTAGTCATCGAAACGTCACACTCAAATCTTCTACTGGTTGCGTTATAAGATGAAGGTGACCGTGTAGTCATCGAAACGTCACACTCAAATCTTCTACTGGCTGTGTTATAACTTGGCATATATCCATATTTCTTGGTATAAAACAGATTATTTTCATTGAAATATTTACGTGTGTGTTTAACAATAACATTCGAAGACTTTGCAGTTCTTTCTCATCTTGTTTAAATACTGCCCAAACTATAGCCCGTTTCCACAAATCTTAATATATACATTCTGACAGTGATCTCTTGAATAAACTTTGCATAGGTTTACAGATGGTTTAAGCTGTATACCGTACCATATGGTGACTTTTAACATCTATGTCCGAAGCTTTCCCTAATTTGAGTACCTTTAACATTAACACACCTACGTTTATGTGCACTGAAGTTTGTGATGTATTAGTTTTAGGAGCTAGAGGCAGAACATGCAAGTTCGAGTCATCTTAATTGCGTATAGACAAAAAGAATGATTCAATAAGGCAGCATTTTCACAATCGTTACATACAGTATAACCACTTGTAGGATCAGTCAGAGGAGGAATTTCTACAGACAGCTAGATTTTATAATTCCTATACGATTTCGGGGCCGACACTAAATAATTTTCTAAAAACGTTATCTAAATTTCCATAAAATGATTCGCCTTATATTTTTTCATATCATTTAAAGTTATATCTTTGTTTTATGTTGTAAATCTTATGGTGTATATTCGCAAGATTTAGAAGTTTAATAACAAGAAGTTAGAGTACTGTACGGTTTTACATGTAAGCGTCCGAAAAGGATTTAGAGTGTTGCGTCTGGTTGACTAACAAAGTGCGCGACCAACCAAGTGCGGTCCTGTTTGAACAGTATATACAACCGAGGTATGCATGAGGCATGATAATATAACAAATGTAGACCATTAGTCTGGTAATGTGTAATCAAAGCTTGTTAAATGTTAAATATGTTGAAAGTATGGATGAAATCCTGTCATATTTTAAATATGTTGAAAATAGTTGATGCAAACAGTCATTATTGAACAAAGTTTAATCTTTGCATGTATTTAACTATACTGAGAAGAAGAAGAAACGCAATTAGCAGAAAGTTAATATTGTAAATTAAATCCTTGACGTACACCATGAAACTTGACAAGTGTCCCTATGGTACCGTATTAAAATCACTGATGCATAACTAAACTGCGCAAGCCGCTTGTACAAAAGAATATGAGACAAAAGCACGATATCTCGAGCCCAGTATAAAGGATTGTATTAGAATCTGTGACATATCCGTCTTGTTTTACCATATTTTAAGCATAAACAGTTCACTTAAAAAAATGCCACGACTGTCCGAAATTGACAGGGATCGTTCCATTTCACTTCATATGCAAGGTACCCGGCAAAATCAGGTCGCTAATCAATTTGGAGTCAATCCATCGAACATTTGACGTCTCATCCAAAGACTACATGCCACAGGAAGGGTTGCAAAGCGTCCCGAAGCGGTCGTCCTCGTGTGACGACGCGTCGGCAGGATAGCGCAATGTGACTTTCGCACCTACGCAATCGCTTTCTGACGGCCACAGAAACAGCAAGGAACACAATTGGGCGTCATCATATTCCAATTCATCCAAAGACAGTGCGTACTCGACTGCGTGTCTTCGGTCTAAGACCGCGGCGGCCATATGTTGGACCACAGCTTAATGCGCCGCGACGTGCCAGACGAATGCAATGGCTGAATGCACATTCCGTAAGACGCTTCCCAATGCAACGTTGGAGTGGGGTTGTGTTCTCAGATGAGTCCAGGTTTTCGCTTTACCGGGCAGACGGCCGACGTCGTGTCTAAAGACGTACCCACGGGCGCTATGCAGATGCTTGCATTATAGAGAATGACCGCTTTGGAGGAGGATCGGTCATGGTATGGGGAGGGATTGCGCATAGTATCAAGACTCCTCTGGTCGTTATTCAGGGAAATCTCACGGCCGTCCGCTATAGAGATCAAGTCCAAACGCCGCATATTGTTTCTCTGGTACAGCAGGGTCAACTGACGTTTCAGCAGGACAACGCCCGGCCGCATGTAGCGAGGGTTTGCCGTGGTTATCTCGCAGCAAACAATGTCCCCACCCTTGACTGGTCCCCATACAGCCCTGACCTCTCCCCAATAGAACATTTATGGGACGAGTTGGACAGAAGGATAAGACGTAGGCCGAATCCTCCAAGCAACGTCGCTCAGTTGGCGTTGGCGCTGGATGAGGAATGGAGTCGTATACCAATGAGGAAGGTTAATACCCCGATCAATTTAATGCATAAAAAAGTTCGTGCAGTTACTGCAGCTCGCGGGGGGCACACACGATATTGATGGGTCCAGAACGCACTTCATTTTGAGTGGTGTACTCTTGAATCAACGTCAAATTTGAAAGGTTTACTTAACGTACACTAATGAAATTCTCGTAGATGACAGTGTGGTCAACTGTCTTCCAGTTATACCATAATTACATTCTAAAATTCTTTTCTATTTCCCATAGTTGACCTGGAAATTCCTTATTGCGTTTCTTTTTACTCTCAGTATATATGCACTAATCATGTAAACAGTGTGGTAAATATTTACAATAAACATGCCTTTACAATACTTAAGTTAAGATGTTTAGTTGTACTTCCTCGGTAAAAGTCAGAGCGAACGTAGAACCACCCTCTAATTCTTCCAACCTCTCTGTGTGTTTTCATGTTATACAGTTAATAATGAATAAAGTGACATAACATAGTAAACCATTGCACAATGTACCAATGTATCAATCAATAATATCTCTAGATACATGTACATGGCACATTGGCCAGTTACAGACACAACCTGATGGCCATGTTGTAAGTCACCAGCTCTATAGCCATGGGGCCTTCACTTCTAATGTACTGATGAGAAATATATTTACTCATTTTTTTCAAATAAATCAATTACTTAAAAATGACACAATAATGGCCGAGATGGCAGATAGAGGTAAGATGGGGGAGAACATGAACAAACAAGTGTTATATAAGTAACATAAGGTACTGATACATAGATGTGTATTGTTATACTGATTACATGTCATTCATATGGCGTTACTTATGTTGACACGTGCACTAGTTATTAGTTAATTAACTACGTGTAACATTACTTGTAGATCGACAAAGATTGCTGGCCATGTGTAAGTTAATTATGTGTTCGCTAGAAAGAGTATACTTTGTACATGTAAATTTGAGAGTATACATTCAAATTTGAAACTACATTACTTTATAAAAAATACTTTGATAAAATAAAACATGATGGTTCAGGACCCTACCATGAACATTTCCTTCTGTGTTGGCTTTTGTTTGAGACTGTGTCATATGCCATGGCGTCTAATTTCGTATTCAAATTTTCATGTAGCTTCTTCGGTTTCTCATCATTTCACTTTTTTTTCTTGAATTTTCTTCCCTGATTCTGCTGTATTGTATTTCTATCCTCCATTACTTTCTTTGCCTCTGTGGGTTGTTCAGAATAATATTTATCCAAGTCAGATTGGATACGTTGTAAAACCAACATTAATTAAGTGATCTTTTACGGGTTGTTACTGGTCCAGGCAGGAAAGATGATCGTTTGTTAACCAAGAACAATAACAAGTGAGAGTTCATGTTTTCTTTAATACATCTAAAACATATGAATAAACCAGCATTGCTACTGCGCATGACGGGAAAGCGCGTAAACAAGTAACAACAGTTCCTCTATAAAACACTCGGAAACCCTCTTCTTTATAACTAGCTATGGCACAATCTAAAGGTCGCTTATAAACACCATCAAAGTCTGCCTGGTACCGACTCTTAATAACATCAAATGGCATGGTCGCAAACCAAGCCAAACTGCCGGCACATCCTCCGGAAATGAGTTCAGCTATGACACCTCGACTATCTGTCCACCGTTTTCGCCTGAGAAGGTCGCCGATGTAGGAATATGTGAGCATATACAGGCCACAAGTCGGAATGTCTCTTACTGCCATCACAGTTCCACCCTTATACAGACCTGACAGACCTAGTGTACGGTAGGTGTGGACCGTGCACTCTACAGGTCCACGAAAATACCGCACCCGATTTTGAATCTCCACTGAGCCTAAAACAGAGAATTCGACAATAACGTTACATTTCAAGAGAAAAGAAATAAAGGTACGGTAACGAAAATAATGAAAACTCGGACTGAAATAAAATGTCCATAATTTCAAACAATGTTGTATACCTCCATTGTTGCGCTGAATTTGAGATTGAAGAACTACTTTTATGTAATCAAATGGTATTGCCACCACTTGGAACGCTGCTCCGCCGGTACATCCGGCGAAGTACACATTCATATAATGCTTCTTCCGGTCTTCTGGATCGTTCTTTTCTAAAATCTTCATGGTGTTTCCATAGACACGAAGAAGTATGCTGTTAACTATACCGAAGGTAAACAAAGGCCATGACAGTCCTCGAAAAAAACCTCGAACCTAAAACACACACCATAAATAAATGAATTTGATGAATTTAAGAATCACTACGATCATTTTTCACATTAAGGAAATATATACATGCATATTAGCTTACTCTTTGTAAATTCAGCCGTTTGGTTATTTAAAATCAGAGTATCATTACAGCCTTACAGAATTTAATGACTTTACACTATAACATCTTTAAATGTCCTGATGGACGTTCATATGAGTTATCTTTGATGTCTCGTTGATTTCCCAATTTGTCCTTCTGTAATGATTTTGAATGGAACTACCTTAATTGTGTTGTTGACAAAAACAACAAAGAAATCAATCAATCTTATTCCTTAAATACAGTATATTTTGTTAGGTCACCAACCCAACCGGTCTGGTTAATTCCAGATACAGCGTCAATCGTCCCACGGTAACGCTGGTCGGTCGTCCTAGTCTGAAGCTGGACCTGAGGTGACAATCAGGAAGGTTTCATTATGAAGGTAGGAGTACCGGTTAACAGATTTTTATTCAAACAATAAACACCAACAAATGACATAACTACCTTCAACATATTCTTTATGTGTTCACAACTTTCATGTTTTGTAATTTTGCAAATGGTAACGTCATAATCTTATATTCTTCCACTTATTACACAATTTCGTCATTCTCAACTGTATACACTTAGATTTATCTATGGGACAGTAGAAGTGTGAAACTTTGATCACTACCACTTATGCATAATGTATGTTATTGTAAAGATGGTGTTCAAGTAACTGTGCTGCCTTACTTTAATTCTTTCGTGTTACGTCGACATATTCAATATGTCCAATAGACTACAAGCTATAAACCTGTAACTTGTTGTTTGAACAACGTTAAATGTAAGATGTTGATATTGTGCCATTAACGTATTCCATGTTCCAAAGTATTAGCTATATTAGAGGCCTAAATACGAAGAAGTATGAGCCTGTCCTACAGGTTTACTGCTTTAACTACTTGTTTACTTATTCGTCTTGTATGCTTTTCATCGGAAAGTGCAGAACCTTTTGTGTTGAACTGGTGGGTAGCAAGACTCAAGGTAATACAGAATTAGGTACTTGAATGGATTGTACAAAAGACGCACAGGGAAATACTGAACAATAGTAGATCCAGATAATGAATTAAACGACACAATACAGCTTTCATTCCATTCTAGTACACATCAGTCAGCTATTGTCGAAAATCAGAAGAAATCCAAATTCTCTACACACCTTTACGGTATCAAACGGGTGGCCAACCAACAGACCTGCTGCGCCTAAATAGAAACACGGAAAAGATTCATGTCTATTGGGTATAATGTTGTTCTGAATGGCATATCTGATCTCCTTTCTCATGAATAAATAAATAAGTCGTATAGATTAATGTTTGAAAATTTTATATCACAAATGCATTTACATTGTATATGTATGCATTATTCCATGGATTACTCGTACGTAACACATTTCAGAAATATTAACTTGTTAGAAATTGCTGTGGTAAAGTTTTATCTTGAGGGTCCAATAACATACCAATTAAATACTAAAGTGATGTATATAATTTCATATTATGGAATATAATTACTGTTGTATGGTATTTATAATTACTGTTGCATATTATGTTATATTTACTGTATGGAATTTATAATTACTTATGAACAGCATATACTTACTTCCTATCTTACCTCCCAATCCTCCTGCTAGATAGTCATGTGACCAGTGCCCCGACATCTTCTTGGGTAGGTACAGATGTAGTCCTTTTATACAAAAGTTTTTAATTATTTATGATTTCCATCTATCTAGTTAGTGATGTGCCATTCTATCGAATGTGCTTTTTAAAGTAAACCACTTTCATTCGGCATTTCACCATAAAAAAGCCTTTAGATGGTTTCAGTAAGTAATGAACTACATGTCTTTTGTGTGCTTTGGTAAAACAACAACAATAAAAACAGTGATATGCCAACAGAATCCGAATTCAAACTCATAACCGTTGAAACTAAGGAAAACATGAATAAGAGAGATTTACTCTGAAAAATATAAAGATAATAAGACCAGGTGTTCTGGGAGGGTAAGCATCTACAACTTCATTGACAATCAACATGTAAATCTTGGGCAGCTCAAGGTCCCACGGTCCCAAAAAACAACAGACATACTAACACGCACCAAATATATCCAACCTCAGATCGCACAAGAAGAATAAATCCAAATGTGATTATTACGACCATCGAAACTTACTAATATTTCTTACTGCGATTATTGTAAAGGCTGTTATTTTCAAAGATGAAATAACGTCGTTAAAACGAATTACTTGAAAACAAGTTATAAAATTATTATTACTGTTCGTTTCAGTAGCAATAAATCCTTTTATCACAAAACATCAAGAATTTGAGCCGTCGATAAAGTCAACCTTTATCGTAATGCCAACTATAGACAGTACCCACTTTGTTAATCGTCTTCAATTAACCAGTGTTAGGAGTACAAAACATGCCATACAGCTGTTTCGCTCTTCTTGGACTCGTCAGTGATGCCTAGGACGATTTTTAAACGTAAGAGGTGACCAATGAAAGTCATAAAAAGTCGAACAGAAAACTACAATGGGAAACGCAGTAATCCGAAAAGGCAGTGGTGCCACTATGGACCAATTTCATCCACTCGGTAATAAGCTTAGTTTTATTATGCTTTTTTTGTTTTATTTTTCTTTGACTTCCAAAATTTATTAGAGTCCCCACAAAAAATATGTTTTGAATAGCAAACTATAAAAAATATGATCTTAAAAAGTCTTTCTGGGGAAAAACTAAACGGAGACAGAACGGCCCAATTTGCTACCCCTCTTTTCGTGATTTTCAACATTATATACTATCAAGAAAAAAAATTAAATTAAATGTTTATGTTTTAAACTGCATCACTATTCCAGTGAATTAAAACACGACAAGCAGGATATGTTATTATTAATGCTGCTTACATGATATACACTAGTAGTACGTATCACGTCTTACCTGTCGTGGAGGACTTCTACTGGAGCTAGACGGCTCTCTACATCTATTCCGAGGAAGTCATTATCATTGCTTGTATTATATACATATGGGAAATACCAGATGAAGGTGTTCCTCCTTATCTGTCGTATCTACTAGCCATCCAGATAAGGTAATGACACTATTCTCTATAAAATCCCTAAATCCAGTTTACATGTGATAAACCTATATCATTCAAACTGCTCAGAAAGCTTACAGCAGTCCAACAGGTAATGGTCTATAAATAATCTTTGGAGTGATGGTACATTGTGTCCTGTCTTCAGCTGTTGTATCAAGCCCAAGACATCGGGAAATTGATTCCGATTCCATACGGAATATTGTATATTCATCAACATGAAAGTCTACTTCAACCAGTTTCTAGCCCTCCTATTAATGACACTTTATGAGACATTCAGTAACTTAAATCAGAAAACGATATCTATCATGGTGATCATTTAGACCAAGGATTGTATATTGATGTATATAAGCTTCGTTGAGATGACGTTAAACTCCGTAAAAAAAACGGCTACTACAACTTTAATTCTTTTTCATGATTCATGCATTCTGAAAGGTCGATGGAAGTAGTGTTGAAATTTATGTGATTACAGTATTTAGTGATGTCTGTATGTAACGCCTGTTATTTGATTGAAATCTCGTCAGTACGGTTACAACCTACCACACAATGTCGATTTCTATAAGTCACCCTTCCCTATTCTCTACTGCAAACCCCATGATTCACTGACGATTCCTAGTATAAAGAACAGTTAAATCAGTTGGCTACATACAGTATCTATCACTTAGTTTGTCATACTCACTTTTAACAAGGTAAACTCTAATTGTGGACCCTATATCCAAGGTGTGTATGGAACTGTTGTACTGATAGGGTATAATTTGTTGATTAGTGACAGAGTTCACCTTATAGAACTCTTTAACCGTCCGCAAAATCGAAATATAGTGCATTATAGGATAGCTTTTCACGTCTAAATAAAGATATTTCTTATGTGTTGACTAAGATAGCATACGTTTACGAAAACAATTTTTTGTGACTGTTTATTACATACATCGACGTTAAGGACCTGTTAAAGCGCCAATGTTTATAACATGCATCAATCCAATGTTGGATGTGACGACTTTTGCATATAGAACCTACCTGAATATGAATTTTGATTTCTTTGGCTGTTGGATTTCATAACAATGATTATTTATCTTTAATATTTCATGTGGACGCAGGAGTTTGTAAATGTGTGAGCCAGGTGGTGTCTAACACAATCGATCTTTAACATTTTCTGGTCAATATTGCCAATTTAAGCTATATTTATATTGAAAATAACTCCGTTTAGCAAATAAATTTCCGTATAGGACGGAGGACGACCTTATCCAAGTTTATATATACTAATGCAATTTGTAGAACTCGGACAGATCATAAGTGTAAATAAACTTGGATATTGTCATCTGCCTTCCTAACCAAACATTGTATTTGAAGTTCAATAAAACTATGATTTTCATCAAATTATGTTTAGGAAGGAACCTAGTGTATTTCTTAGAAATGAGAGGAAAGCGTGTTTTAAAAGATAAGTTTATTTCTGGTTCAGGACTTGTCATAGTCCTCTATACCAGACTCATTACAATACAGTATGAATACATAATAAAATACATATATCCAGTACTGGATTTGATATCTAATTCTGGATTGATGCTTCAGAATTAAAGAAAAGTTCTTGGTTTTTCCAGTGATCATCTAGTCTGTTTTTAAATAAATTAACATTCCCAGCAGATACAACATTTTCTGGTAGTTCATTCCAAATTTTTGCTGTTCTGTTTGAAAAATGTGTTTTTTTCTACCATAGTTGTGGATCGTTTAGGAAATATTTTTTGAATGACCTCTGTGACTATAGCGATCTGAGGCATCTCTCCATAATGTAATATCAATAAAACATTCATTATCATAAATTGGACTTGTTATTTTATACAGTTTTATCATATCTCCCCTTATTCTCCTGAATGCCAATGTTGGAAGCTTTAGTTTCTTCAACCTCTGACTGTAGACCTGGCCCCACTTGTATAAAACATCTCAACTTGAGATTTCCTCAAGTCGAGATTTTCCTCAGCTGATATCTCCTCAAAAACGGCTTGTATAAAATTTTCTCAAGGAACAGGAGGAAGGCATCGGCTAGGATGTCCTGAAATTCCTTGAGGAATTTTCATACAAGATATTTTCAAGGAGATATTAGCTGAGGAAAATCTGGGCTTGAGGAAATCTCAAGTTGAGATGTTTTATACAAGTGGGGCCAGGTCCTTCATTCCTGGAAGACACTTGGTTGCTCTTCTCTTGACTCCCTCAATCTTCTCAATGTGTTAATGAAGATATGTGGCCCAAACTGAACTGGTATAGTCCAGCTGTGACCTCACTAAGCATTTATATAGCGGAATAAATGACTTGATGTCAAAGAACTGAAAGTCCCCAGGAGAAGTGCAAACATGGAGTTAGCTTTTTTTACTTTTCTGAGATGTGTTTATCAAATGATAGATCAGCATCTATAATAACTCCTACATCCTTTTCTTATTTTGATCTCTGCAGATGTTTAACATGAAGATGGTGAGTTGGGTCTATATCATTTGGACCTCTACCTCTTTCCTTGCCTATTCGTATATGTTTATGCTTATCTGGATGCATCTTAAGTAGCCACGTTTTACTCCACTCACACCGTGTCAAGGTCCTTTTGAAGCTCCATACTATCCTGTTAATGCTTAATTATTTTATATATTTTTGTGTCGTCTGCGAATAGGTACATATCTGACTGGACCGTTCCTGGTAGATCATTTACAAATATTACAAACATCAATGGCTCTAGCACGGAGCCTTGAGGATTCCCGATGTAACTTCAGCCCAATCTGAATCCGCACCATTGACAGATACTCTTTGCTGTCGATCAATTAAAAATGCTGATATCCAAGAGATCATTTGATTTAAGAAATTATAAGCTTTTAACTCACTTAGGAGTAATAGTGATATATGAAACTTAGTTCTGATTGGCCCATCTTTGTCGAGAATTCTGAATTAACCGTACATAATTCGATCTCAATTATGGGCTTAAGAGATATCGCTGCGATCCGTGTGCTATAAGAAAAGTACAAAATGATATTATTTGGAATGATATGAAGTCCGTTTCTTAACTGGCCCCTTTTTACACGCTTCGATTTGTACACCCCATGTTTTTGGAGACCATGATGTGGCGATTGGAGACGGTGGAATCAGGACAGAAAAATCGAAATGTTCAAGCTCATCATACTGTTTGTTGGAAATTGGTCCCTGTTGGGTTCGTTATAGAAAACGGTCGAGGTAAGCGGCTGATGTAAAAACTAAAAAGTATTTGGTGTCCTTGATTGTCAATCCTGGTGGGTATATACGATAGGCATGGTCAATAAATTCCTTGTCTCAAAAAAGTGAAAATGAAGGTTTTGGTAAGGTATTTGTGACCTGTTTTGATAAGTTCTTAGATAAAAGTTAGCCGCGAGAGAGAGAGAGATCCCTTCCATTTGTATGGTAGTGTACATGGTGGAAAATCAAAAGTTCCTATATGTTTCTTTGAAGAGGGCTTTAACAATGTAAAAAAACTCTTTAGAGTTTAAAGCTGACATACCCTTCATTACAAGTTTGAAGAAATCTTATAATAGCAGTGAGGTAGGCATCAATGATTTTTCTTCATCCCAACACAAATCAGTTTCTTTTTGTTTTCAGATAAACTCTCACAGCAATGATACTTAATATGGTTGGTTGAAGGCTTGCTTTCTGTAAGTCTATCTAGGATAGGTATGAACACATTCTGTGAGGAGTTTCTAGGGACATTCCTGGGTTATTAATTGCATTCCGGTTCTTTGTCTGTAATTCTAGAAGCATTCATTTCTACACTTGTACTATAATAAATAATCCATGTCTGCAGTATCTGGACATAATCTGTGTATAAAATCAAAGTAGTTAGATAATAGTCCTATTTTATACACCTGTAAGGCCTGTATGTTAATGAAATATAAGGTCTTGATAAAGCATTAAAAATAGTGACAAAGTCTCCGATAAATACATATATTTATTATGTAACAACAATAGGGAAACTAAAGAAAAATAGTTTAATATTAATTGAAACAAGACATACATGACACAAGGAATTAAGCAGTCTCTATATTTACTGGTTTTGTTTAAGAATATATGATAACATATTCTCCATTGTTTTACTTGTAGCCATATATGCTCAATTATATTTCAAATTCTATCAAATGAGCAACATAAGATTTACTCAGAATTTGACGTATTTTTGAAAATAATAACACCTTGTTGATATGAATTATAATTACGTGACTTGTTGAAGGCACATATAACATCCGTACAGTAAATATAAAGGCCTAACAACTTGGAAGTGCTGACAAATCAATAAGTGCTGTATTACAGTGTTCAACTGTATTGATAGCAAAGTGCTGTTTTACTGCAATCCAATGTATTCAATAACAAAATACCATTTTAATGTGGTTAAATGTATAACGTATTCAATAACGAAGTGTTGTGGTAAACGATATTCAAAAACAGTAATTTTTTGCTGTGGTCAACTGTATTCAACAAAGTACCATTTTGCTGTAGTCAAATGTCTTCAATAACAAAGTGTTGTTTTGTTGTGGTCAACTGTATTCAACAACAAAGTGTTGTTTTGTTGTGGTCAACTGTATTCAATAAAGTACCATTATGCTGTAGTCAAATGTATTACAAAACAAAGTGTTGTTTTGTTGTGGTCAACTGTATTCAACAACAAAGTGTTGTTTTGTTGTGGTCAACTGTATTCAATAAAGTACCATTATGCTGTAGTCAAATGTATTACAAAACAAAGTGTTGTTTTGTTGTGGTCAACTGTATTCAACAACAAAGTGTTGTTTTTTTGTGGTCAACTGTTTTTAACAAAGTGTTGTTTTGTTGTGGTCAACTGTATTCAACAACAAAGTGGTCAACTGTATTCAATAAAGTACCATTTTGCTGTAGTCAAATGTCTTCAATAACAAAGTGTTGTTTTGTTGTGGTCAACTGTATTCAACAACAAAGTGTTATTTTTTTGTGGTCAACTGTATTCAATAAAGTACCATTTTGCTGTAGTCAAATGTCTTCAATAACAAAGTGTTGTTTTGTTGTTTTCAATTGTATTCAATAACCAATTGGATGGTTTATCGTTAGCTTCAACAGTTTTTATAGGTATGTTAAAGTGTGTAGTCTTATGCTTACTTTAATTTCCAACATAATTGTAAAACAATTTAAAGAAATTGGTATTAGAATTAATCCAAACTACCATTCTAGTTTACCAATAAATTATATCGATAGAATAGAAATTATGTGATAACAACTTACGGTGAAAATCAGAGAGACAGAATGCCTGTATACACGTATAGATCAGTAAGTGCAGGCTTATCACAAAGCTGGTCTAAAAAATGCAATAAATATGAACTAGTGATTTTTTCCATAAAATAGATAAATGTAAAAGGACTGAGCAGTATCAATCTGACGATACTATCAGGGAACTTAAATCTACATCTATCCACAGCTTGGATCTTGTGTCCCTATCTGACAAGTTTAATATTCTGTCAATCTTGTGTCCACCTCTCAAAGGACTTAAGACAAAAACCAATTAAAGCATTAATCTTCCTTTTTTAACCAGGCATTGTTTTTCTGTTCCCGGAACCATCATTTCCTGACTCTCTATACAATTTTATGTACAATCTATTAAAAGAAATTATACCATGGTTTTTTTAGGGTCTGCTTTGTCATAAACTCGTCTTCATTATGTAAGTCAACCTGACAAATAAGCACTATGTGAATACTACGGTAATTTATCTTATGATTTCTCATAAATTAACATCAGATTTTACAATCAATAATGTCTAGTTCATGAAAAGTAATTTTTAACCTGAAAATAGAACATTGTCTACATATATATTACATGTATTTCAAACCTGATTCAAAGACTTTGGAAAACAAATATTCAAAAGGGACATGACACTACAGGTTGTGGAATCTTAATCTGATTTATAATCGTGAAAATAAATAGAAATGTAACATATTATGTAAATAATGATTTGTTGATAGCACCAAATGTAACTGTATATACACATTAGAGTGTACCATTAGACCTAAATGCATCAATGAGTAAGGAACGTCTCACAGTGTATTTATAGACACAGAGACAAATGAAATTACCGGGAAACCCAAAATCCATCTCCCCAGCAATATCATCTGAAGGTAGCTATAAATAATCTCAGATATATATAATATGAATTACTTATAGGATTGCATTGGAATTGTTAGGATCAGACTAAAAAGGCATGACACACTTATAAACACATTGGTAAGGTATCTTCATACATAATTAAGTTAAACCACAACCTCGATATGTTAGAAGTAGTATGCAGATTCACATAAAAATCATACAAACAAATAGGGTCTTTAATGCACATGTTCATTTTGTGAATCTCACCAATAGAGAAAAATAAATAAATTTTTAGCAGACATTTGTTATAAAAAAAGATAATACATTAAGTTGTAAAATGGCTATGATATTTTGTGATCTTTATCAATATGATAGGAATCATGTCTCTAGCTGGTACTAGTTTGGAACAGGATAGGAACATCTGTCGCTAGATAATAAGGCTTGGAATGAAATAGAAATTCTGTCTCAAACTGGAACTTGTCTTCATTGCAATAGGAATGTTATCTCCAGTTGGTGCTGGCCGGGTATGAGACAGGAATTCTATCTCCAAATGGTATGAACTTGATAAAGATAGCAGTTCTGTCTCCAACTGGTATGGATCTAATTAAGATGGGATAGGAATTCTCTATGTAACTCATTTGGACTGAGATAGCAAAAGAATCATACCCCCAACTAAAATGTGGATTTTGTAGGATGGGAATTCTGTTACTTACAGACATGGCACCTACAGGTATGGAATTAGAAAAGGTAGGACTGTTACGGACCTGGGATAGGAATTCTGTTACCTACAGACATGGCACCTACAGGTATGGAATTAGAAAAGGTAGGACTGTTACGGACCTGGGATAGGAATTCTGTTACTTACAGACATGGCACCTACAGGTATGGATTTAGAAAAGATAGGACTGGTACAGACCTGAGATAGGAATTCTGTTACTTACAGACATGGCACCTACAGGTATGGATTTAGAAAAGATAGGACTGGTACAGACCTGAGATAGGAATTCTGTTACTTACAGACATGGCACCTACAGGTATGAATTTAGAAAAGGTAGGACTGGTACACACCTGGGATAGGAATTCTCTTTCTTGCACGCGAGAATCAAAACATCCATGAACTCAAGTGGTCAAGGAGTTCTGTGACATAGTAAATTGTTTAATTATATGCTGTCAGGATTTGTACTAGAAAGGACTTCCGTCTTCATGTGTCACAAGTCTGGGATAAGCTACAGGCTTGGAATTTTAACACTTTCACAGAATGACCAGCAAACACAAAACATTTCAAAACTGCATAATGTTGTGGTCATCACTATCTGAGATTGAAAAACATTGCTTAAGTCTAAAAGGAATGTATTACCATAACTGGTACTTCATATATCACCATTGGGAATGTGAAGGAGTATTGACAAAAACCCAAATTCCATATGTCCACAAGTGGGAAATATAAACAGACTTTAGCACTGAATTGGATGACCCGAGTTGATATCAATTCACAGGTTTCTTCCAATAACAAAAGATAACACATAAAATTTATTCAACAAGAAGTCACAAGTCATCACTGGAATATTGTAATGACTCGGACGAGTTTCATGTGACCTTCACAAGAAAATATATTGACTCACACTAGTTTTAAAAATAATGAATGAGTAACATTATAAACACAAATGAGTTCCCAACCATCATGGTTGGAGTGATAGTATGAACTCATTAGAGTTCCAAACTATCATCACTGGAGTTATAGAATTAACTCAGACGAGTTCCCAACCATCATCACTGGAGGTACTGGTACCGCGCCTGATGTGTTTTTCAAGGAGTGGATCACTGCCTGCTCGTTTGCGTAATAAAAACCTGGTCCTTCGCCTATAGATGTGCCCTTTCTGATTGATGGCCCATATATCATCTAATGCTGAAGCTGTTACGATAAAGAATTCAGGTAATTACTATATATCATAAACATAGGATCTAGGTAACAAAGAATTCAGGTAATTACTATATATCATAAACATAGGATCTAGGTAACAAAGAATTCAGGTAATTACTATATATAATAGGATCTAGTTAACAAAGAATTCAGGTAATAACTATACAGGATTAACCTACTAGATATATGTATGAAGATTCCAGGAACTTTTCTCCAGTAGTTTCCAGTAGGGTTCTCTGGTGTGACACCATACCGACACAGGATCTCTCCAACAGGATTCAATGCCCAAACATTTCTCTCACTCATGGTTATCTGTTGGGCCAGTGTTCCTGTAAAACAATCCTCAACTTTGACCTTTCTTTCTTTTATTACCTTAATAAGAACCGAAAGAGGTCAACTGAAACAATTTCGATACAGTAAAACTTCGGAGACATCCTTTCCAATGATATGTCTGGGTACTGATGGGTAGTCAACGAATCTGTGCATGAAAATCCTATGCATATATTTTGAATTGTAGTTTTATGAATCAAAATGTTGGAACAAGAGGCTCCAACAGTTTATCATCATTAATTAAGTTTTTATTTTGAAATATCTTCCAAGCTTGTGAAATAATATGTGATATCTAAGCACATCATCTTGTGGTCACAGGATCTAGAATCCGACACTTAAAAGTCATAGCTAATCTTTTGTAAACCAAAAGACTGAACAAAGATACATGGTCCTAATAGGATTCTGAATACACCTGTAAGTAAAGCTCTACAGCAATGACCATCGTTGACATCAAAGTCATTCTGAAGATGTCATTGATGTTCACCTCGGGAATTCTTTAATTAAAATAAAAATGAAAAGAGTCCTAAGAGAGAGCAACCAGGTGGTACTTTGCTATACGCAGCTCTGCTCCATCAGCACAAATCTCTATTGTAGACCATGTGTACCTATCTGAATGATTTGTCAAAAGTTATCAATCTCAGATATGATAAGTTATAAAATGAAAGAATAGAACCTACCTGGTACATGAACCCAGTTAGTACCAATAGGCATTCTGTCTGTAATACCTGTCCTGGTGTAAACCTGACGACGATTGTCTATAGCCCACACCTGTAAACAATCATGCATGTACTGGTAATATTATAGAACATTATTATAAATAAAACTGCTTCATGCAGTAAAAACTTTAAAGTAGTACACTTAACTACTGTGAATTGTAGAGTAGGTGTTACCCAAGTTTTGACTGATTGAGAGAAATTCCTAACTGAAGCTGGAGAGAACCCTGATCAATTAGCTTTAAAGCTTTTAGTTGTGTAGAATTTCCTCACACTCATCTATACTTTTCTTTGTTGATGAATATTTATGAAACTTAGGTCAGGACTACTTTTGATTTCTAGCTAGAATTCAGTCAATTTTGAAATGAGATACCCTTACTACTACATGGCATCGGATATCATCGAAAAATCAAAGTAATTTTCATATCATTGTTGTTCACTTTTACAATGGATATCACCCCTGTACATACCATCCAGTCCTTTGGCCCACTACAGATTTGTATAAAGGTTGTTCCGCTGGCCCCCGAGTCCACCGGAAGCCAGGCCTGTGTTAGGGAGTGAGAAGAGGGTGCCTTTACACCGATTCTCTGGTACACTACTCCATCACTATCTAAAGCCCACACATTTGTTTGTCCACATGACACACTCATTAGATGGACATCACCTGCGAAAGCAGACAAAAATGGAGAAATCTTTATAAAGGAATTTAAAAGAGAGTACAACAATACTGGTTGTTGTCTTGTTCCCAATTTGATTTTATAGATGAATTTTGAAATACAAATTGTTCTGAGAAACAACATTAATCTAAGATAGAAATTTATATTGTAAAATATTGCATTTAGAAACAACAAGCTAGATCTGCTATAAAAATAATGACTTAAAAATAACAAATTTGATCGTGAAGGATTTTGTCCCATTGCCAGAATCGTTTTCAAGAACATGTACAAATTTTTATCTAAATACTGGAATCTAATTTCTTAGAAGCATTTTTCATTTTTCATGAAGATATATTTATTTATATATTTATTAGTTATATTATACTGAGTGAATGGAATTAAAAAGTTGAAGCTCAGTATGGTAGTTACTGACATACATGATTTTGTGTCCATGGCTATATGTCCAATAAAATTAATTTGCATTATTACAAAGAATTCAAACTGAAGAGTAGGTTGTTGAGATAAGCTGATATGAAACAATCCAATTGTTTTATAAATGACCTCCTTACCAAGCTGAAGTAAGTCCAGTTTGATCCACTCAGTACCCTGAGGACAGTCTGGTCGGATTCCACCTCGTATGAAGACAAAACCATTCTCTGTGAGTCCCCACACAGCATCAGGACAAGCACTAAGCCCCACAAGTCTGTAACGGGGTGCCGGGTTTTCCACACTCTGTGTGTGGCCTGTAGTGGGTGACAGTGTGAACACATCACCGTTAGGCTGTACACACCACACAAGACCTGAACAAAACAGTAATCACAATCTTGGTTTTAGTTTACTGAGGGAACAAGGAGAAGACACCATTTTAAAGGAATTTACTGTATTACAAATACTGAATTTTATTGCTTTTTAAGTATTCAATGGTCATAAGGAATAATTACAGCTAACAAACGTTTGTCCTTTTTAAAATCAGAAGGTCCATCAAACAGCAATCACATAGCTATGCCATGGACATGTACATTAAGATCTATCATTGCTAGTTTAATAGTGTGGCTTTCAAGATTTTGTACTTATCTTATTTCAGTTAGTATTCTATCACACAATGACTTAATTGCAGATTCTTTACTATCAAGAAAATGGCCAAATGATCTGGTGCCAGTGATGTTTGGATTAGATAGAATCCACCTATAATTAAATCATTACCATTGTTATCATATTCTTAATGGCCCATCACCATAGGAAAGGCCATGACTGCCAAAAAAAAAGAAATTGTTTGATATTCATTTGCAAATGAAACTTAGATCTTTTCTCTTCTTTTCTCTTCTCTGTTTTTGCTCTTAATGATAAGAAATTTGAACATTCCTTTACAGAAATAGTGATAATAATCTTTACCTGCCAACACAACACAAACTATTCTCCTTGATGGAAGTCAAAGGTCAAAATGTAGGTCAGTGACCTTTTTTTTTTATATATATATGACAAACCAATACATCAAAGTGAACCTTTACCCAAGGCATTAAGTTCCAGTGACTAGTAGACAAACTATTTGTTTAAGTCAAAGGTTGAAATATATGTCAGAGTGACCTACTATTACTTCATGACACACCCATTCACACAGGTGAACCTACACCCCAAATATGAAGTTCCAGTGACAAATAGTGCAGGATGACAGAGGAGACAGCGAATAAGCAGACAAATGGACGGATCAAATGCAAACCTAAAGTCTATCCTGGTTCCTGGTGGGGAACTAATTAATAATGCTAGACAATCTATGGGCTATTCCAATAAATCTTTAAAGTAAGGGTAGACATGATCAAGCTGTACAAGATAAAGGAATGTTGTAATTCCATCATATTATGAGAGGGTGTATCACATAGACAGTGGAAGAGGCCACTCCATATACAAGAATTACATGTAATCTTGTTTCCATGCTTCTCCATTCCATCAGGATTATATAAATATATACAAAGGGAGAAATCAAGCTCCATGTAGAGCTAAACTAAAAACTTGGAACAATTAATTAACAAAGTTCAATGAATGGTAAAGAGAAGGTGAAATTCAGAATTGGAGAAATGTGTTGGAATGATCATTTCTAGTATATCCCAGGTCTGGATATTATAGCTAATTTACCTGGAGGGAAACATAGCCTGGTGCAAAGCTAAATAGAAAACTTTGACATGGCCCAATTAATTAACAAAGTCCATGTAACAGCAAACTTCAGGCGAAAATCAGAATCAGAAATGTGTGTTGGGATGATCAAAGATCTATATATATTTCAAGTTTGTTATGGTAACTTAAAAAGCTCAACACAACACTAAACTGAAAACTTTATCATGGCTGAATCAATTAACAAAACTTATTAACAGCAAACTTGAGGTGTATAGTTTAGAGTTAAACACAAATGTTGATGCTGCTGCCACATAATACCTAAGTCTTGTTTTGGCAACTCCATTGCACACCAGACAAAAAAAAATGATCTTTGTCAATGAAAGTAGGAGTATATGGTTACCGTGTTCCTGGTCCGATACTGAGGCTGACAGGAGCTTCCAGGCAATGGAGGAGGTGAAACCTGCCATGTTCACCTCCCTCCAGCTGTGACCTGTTAGAAAATGTCAAAGGGCAAACAGAATAAATTTCAAAAAACATTTTGGGAAAAAAACTTAAAGAAGGTATGATAGTCTTGTCAGTGGTATGAAAATTAGTCAAATATTCAGTTCCTATTCTAAAGCACCACAGAAATACATCAATCTCAGTTTTTGTTTGGCAAATATGACATTGTGTTCAAACAATATAGACTATCAATTTTAGTCCAATGACTAAGTCATAACAAACTGTGTGGCCATTAATGGACTTCAAGGATTTGAAATATGTTTTGCACTTTAAGAAACTTAACAACCCCATCTTCTTAAAATGTCTGAAGACCATTTTGTGTTATAATAACCTGATCTTATTTAGGAAAATCAATCACAGATGGTACACTCTATAAAGATAAATGCTTTGCATCTAAAACATTGAAGCTAATTTTATCCCATCTTCTATATGATCCAGGCAGGCTTGTATATGTGACATTTCCTAGCCTAGCTCCTACATGCGATATACTCTACCTTGTATACTTCCTCTACAGATCTGTAGTGTATTTTTGAACTCAGGACACACCCAGACACCTCCCTCCCCTGCGGTGATGAGTCCTCCACCTTGTGTACTGAGAAGATGAGCTAACTTCTGAGGGTCAAATTTCCTGGCAAGTGACAGTAAAGAGTCCATAGCTGTTTCATCCTGGACAAGTATTTCACTGACCGGTACCTAGGAAATAAAACAGCACTAGACAATGCAAAACTGACCACTAATTATTGTACCAATACTGATGTGCTTACTTAATAGAACTACATGTTTTTTCAACAATAGCAATATTTTCCTGGTATCAGCTCCTACTTGCACACATTCTGAGTTAAAGAACACCTAATAGTCAACACTGCATGGACAGTCAATCTCAGGGTAAAATATGTTACGTCATCGAATACATACCTGCCACCAACATTCCTGACCCATGGGTGTATCCATGGTTACTCCAGTAATAAACCAGATCCTGCCTAACAGATCTATTCCCCATCCAATGTTTTTATCTCCAAGAGCAACATATGAGAACATGGTATCCTCCCCAACACTGCAACACAACACGATTATACATTCACAATTACTTGAAACTATTTCACAATAAAAAAAACCTGAAGAATTTTAGATTGGAACAGGAACATAGCATTGTTGTTTTAGACAGCACTAAATGCAGGAATTTTTTTTAACAATGTGAGTAGACACACATCTTTCTTATCTGAATCAAATGGTACTTTACATAAAAAAGGAACCAGTAAGTAATTCCCTTAAACTGACAATATTCTAAGAATTAGAGATTTGGAGAAAAAAAAAGAAGTTTATTATAATCTATATATATATTTACTGGTCATTATGCTGCCAGGTCTTGCCTGCTGGACACACATCACTGACTCCCTGTCGGTACATCAGCTTACACTCTTCTGTCACTCCCCACACAACTCTGTCCTGACAAGCCACCTGCCTAAATCTCAGCGATTCTTCTCCTGGGACGTTTATTGACTTAAAGCATGGCCGATCCATGGACAGTCCATTTTGTATCATTATTTCCCCAGATACCTTTACATACCTGGACAGTAATTAAATTCAACAATTGTTTAAAAATGAAAAACAATTCTATGTATAAATATTTTTATCAGATGAAATAACCTTTGCATTTGTTGTTTATAATATCTAATACTAGGGTGAATGTATTTGTGAAGAACTTATTTATCTAAAATATCCCTGACTACATCTGAAGAAGCATGGCTTACTGAGAGGTTCATACCATTCTGAAAATAATCGTGTGAGATCTTCAACCATTACATGTTACTTTGACTCTGAAAATCCTATCAGTTGTCAAATATCATGATAAAGTAAATGCAAACCTGATATATTGAGGGTTCACAACATATCTTAACACACAAAAGTGAATATGGTTTAAAACCCCTGGTGACTGAATGCTGATGTCAGCAGTATGAGATCTGTCCTTAACAAAACCAAATTGTCTTACCAAGCACAGTTATTGTCTACAGCCACAAACAGCACATTACGTACAGCCTCAACCCACTTCATGCCTTCTGGATGTCTGGTAGTAATTTTAGTGCCTGCATAAACAGTATTCTTGTAAAGTCGCCACACAATAAATCCTGACCTTGAAACAGCAATCTGATGGCCAGGGTCCTTGATCTTCTGCCATTTGAGGCGCCCTCCCTGTAGACTACTGTAATACACATTACAGCTCTTGTCTACCACCCACACATGACTGTTACTGATAGCAAGACTTTGAAGGTTTCCTCCCGTTGTTGCCTCTCCCCAGTTATTGATCAGGGACTGTGGTATATCCTCACTAGGGTCGCTTATCTGTTTTATTTCCTTTTTATCTTTCATCTTTGAGGAAGATAAGCCTTTTGTTGGATCTGATGGAGAAGGAGTCAGACCACCAGTTTTACCATAAATATCCTCCATTGATGCATCTGGAGTCTTGTAGGAGAAAAATTGTTGTGTGTTATTGACTAGGTCATCCATCTTATCCTTAACAGTTTCTGAAGAGGTTTCCTCTTTCTTCTTTACTGAATATATACTGTCTTCCTCCTCCTCCTCCTCTGACACTACTGAGGGACTCTCGGTAGTGGGCACTTCCTTGGAATCTAGAATTGTACTAGATGTGAGGATTTTTCCAGAAGAGTCAAGTGAAAAATGAGGAGTTACTGCTACATCAGAAGAGGCTGTCATTGTAGTCATGGTTACACTAGAGTGTAACAAACTTGCGTCAACTTTGTTTGCACATTCAACAGTCACACATTTCTTCTTTGGCTGTTCAGTATCAATTTCATTAATTTGCATTCCAGGTGTCATACTACCTCCATGGCAACTATCCTGTGTATCGGTCACATCATGCTCACTAGTATTCACCTCTGCTGGAATAGGACTTGATTGGAGCCCTGGACTTTCAGCTCCTGAAGTCTTTGTCTCAATTTCTTGTCTGCCAACAGACATATTTACATTCAAACTTTCTAGATCATCTTTCTTGTGCGCTTCAGCCTCTATTGCATCCTGGGTCAGCATGGATTGCCCAGGAAGATCTGTCAGTGTTCTCTCAAATGACTCCAGCTCTTTGGACATTTCTCTGAATTTTTCTACATCATCTGGTTCATCCATGATGAGAGGTTCATAGACAGGTTCCTCAGATTTACTATCTGGACTGATAGATCTTGAGGATTCTTCCTCCTGTTTATCCTCCGGCTGGAGATCGGGACTTACAGATGTCACTTCAGTTCTTTGACTCTGCGATTCCCCTTCACCTGTACATAATAAACAACATGTTAAAGGCATTAAAAGGACAAAGTAAATAATGCAAGAATATGAAACACAATCCAGGAATAAGAGGTCTATAAGACCTGTAATATTAACTTCATTTATGAAGCGGAATATAAACAAAACTGATTCTGTTTCACCCAATGACACTTTTGTCCAAATATGGATCTTTTGACTAATCTAGACTAATCATAAGAAAAATTTGAGGGCAGGACAATGAACACAGCACCATCCAATAAGATCGTCTGTCTTGTGGACAAGAAAAACTTAAAATCCTTTTTGCTTGCAGAATATAAACATCTGTCTCTAGAATTTTTACTGACAAATTTTCTAAAAAAAAAAAAACAATAATATCTATTACAAATTTTAGATAGATGGTCACAGACAAATGGGACAAAAGTTTCTTGGTTTTTCTGTCGATCATAACTGTCTGTTATGCAGCCTTACTCATTTTTTTTTATTTGTAGAAATTAAGTTACAAAAGGGATCACTTCCTTTTAAAATTTAAACTGAATTCATTTGAGAGATATAATAATGATAATAAATTGTCACAAAGATATCTATGAATATAATGCAGCAATAGTTAGTGTGGCAATGTCATGTTTCACATCATACATACCATCTTTCTCCTTTGTAGCTTTTTTCTTTTTCTTTCCTTTTTTGTGTTTATGAGTGAACACAATATCATCACTTGAAGTCTCATGTTTCAGAACTTTATCCAGTTTTTCTATCATGAATTTGGGTTGGGGACTTGTTGGTTCCTCTGGTAGTTTAAGGTTCTCGTCATTCTGTGACATGGAATCCAAATTATCCTTCTCACACTGCTGACTTGACACTTCTACTGTACCAAAAGTATCAGTACATATCTCCTCTGATTCATTATCAGACACAGGGTCACTTAAGAATGGATTAAATCGTCCTGTGTAGGGACTAGATTTGTAAGTATATGGTTTATCATTTGACAAATCTTTTGCTTGTGGGGGAATTCCAGAAAATATTTCTATTGTGGGAAGGTCTGGAGAATCTAATTGAACAACTGGTGGCAAGATTTTACCGGGACTAGGACTGTCAGGAGTTCTAAATTGGTCAGTTCTATCTATTTCCTGTGAGTGACCTTCCATTTCATCATCATGTCCAAATCGATCCATAGAAGAGACAAGATGAGACACAGAATTCTCTACCCCTGTTCCGGCCACTTTAAACTTGTCCAGTACATTTGTTTGAAAGAACTTGAGTGGAGATTTGGATGGCTTGTCAGATTTAGGCCTGACATCTGGGTCTTTAGTATTGTCTGTGCTGCCTTGCTGCAAGTTTTTGTTCTTAACAGCATTGGCTGCTAGCTGTCTTTCCCTGACAAGACGCTCATACACACTCTCTGTGGAAATGCAATGATGAAACAAAATTTTTTTTTTTCTTCAAAATTATATGACTGATAATTCAAATTACATAATCATCATCTTAATGTGATATGGACACACTTTCTTTTGACTAGCTAGCTTCTAGTTTGATCAGATTGTATATCACAGTACTATAAAGTGTATAACAGTAGTCTGATGAAGAATCTAATAGCCAATCACAGTGCTGTATCATATTCCAGCAGCTTGATCAGAAATATGATACAAATACACTAAGGTTTCCAGTTAATGTAACTTTATACTAGTAATGTTTTCTGATATCTCACTATGGAATATTCTTTAACTAATTTCAGAACAAACCCATTACTAGCTAAAACAGAAATACAAATTATGGACTCTTTTAGGTAGTACATTGTTGCAATGTTCCAACAATATTCGTTTTTATATGTGGTATAAATATGAATATATCAATATTGTAATAATTAATTCCGTCACAAAGCTGGTGATTGTTCATTATGTAGAAACAGCTAATTTACTGTTACATTTTCATATCTGTTGCTCCCAAACCTACCTTGTTTTACTAGAGGCTTCAAACCAAGTCTTACTACATTTCTGCTTGTGTTCCTACGTAAAATAAAAAGGTCATCCTTGGTGACTACGACACCTACGAGGATGCCAAGTCGTGCTTGGCTGGCTATGACTGTATTATTGTCAGGGTTTAGTAGATACAAATGGCTGCTGGTCCATGTCACCAAGTACTTTTCCTGATACAAGAGAAGTGTTCCAAACTGCTGGTCAGAAGACTTGAGTTGTGATCTTGTTTGACCCTCGTATGGAATTATTGGGATGTCACGATGGGGCTGAGACAATATGTCTTTGTACAGGTTAGTGTTCAATACAACGCCATTGATTCCTGCTTTCCAAACACGCAGACCAGGACGAGCAGCGTACAGCTGTGCATCTTCAGGTCTACAGAGACCAGGGATGAAACAGGCCCCAAAGTTACCTAGTCTGTAATAAACAAGATCGTAATGACTGAAACGAGTATATAATTATATATCTTATTTTAGTGTTGACACTGTTAGCTACATCAGAATGGTTTTCAAAATCCTCTATCTACTACTGCTTCATGTGTTACTTTAACATTTTGTACGTCATAACAATGCATCTATAGTTTTCCTCCAGGTTTGAGACTTAGAATGTATCAAACATAAAAGTCATCCAAGACTTACATTTTCCGGTCCTTCTTGCCAACCTGAACAAGTTTGTTATCTGTGAGTTTGGGCCTGTAGACGAAGGAGCGGTGCAGTGTGGAAACCAGCAAGGACTTGTGGGCATGATGGAGCTGCACAATCTCCGACTGTTTCTCTTCATGTGACACACTTGACTCACAATGCCTCTGTACAGGTATATTGACAACAAACAGTTTTAAGTTCTATCTCTCTTAAATTGTTCAATGATGTATTTGTTGTACAAATCTATCTGAAAGTAAACCAATATTTTCTGAAGTCTTGTTTATTGGATAAGGGAACTAGTTTGTGTGAAAAAAGTTTGACAGCCATCTTTTTTTCACTCAATACAGGATAGAACTCTGGATTGTTTACAATGTATACAATGTTTTAAATACAGGATGGAACTCTGGATTGTTTACAATGTATACAATGTTTTAAATACAGGATGGAACTCTGGATTGTTTACAATGTTTTAAATACAGGATGGAACTCTGGATTGTTTACAATGTTTTAAATACAGGATGGAACTCCGGATTGTTTACAATGTATACAGTGTTTTAAATACAGGATAGAACTCTGGATTGTTTACAATGTATACAATGTTTTCAAATTTAATGGACAGTTGGACTAACAATACAATTCTGTTTGGATAATATTTTTTTTAATGATTTACCTCATAAAAGTCCACCTCTGTACAGACAACCAGACCTTTCTTGTCACCACTGAACAATGCCATTCCATTGAGACTCCAGGAGAGACAGGTGACACTGCTGTGGTGTAAATTCCGCACCACAAACTGTTGAAGCTGTGGGAATAAAATGTTCTTGGTAATCCAATCCGAACCTAACAGAGCTAAGTGTATCTGAGAATTCCAGCTGGATGAAACCAATGTAAATGCTGCAGATGCAGTGGAAATTTATTAGATCAGAAATACTAATCTGATTGTCTCAAACTTCATCCTTTAGAAATGTTTCGTCACATCCCATTGTTATATTACATTGATAATTACATGAAATAGCTTGATCTAAGACTGACACTTGATTATATGACATCTGATGACAAACCAAAGCATTTAAAATTTACACTTTATTTCTCCACCAAGACACCACCTAGATAATTACATGAAAGGACAAGATATTATGTACACAGACTTTAAGGCCAAACCAGCCATTACCAGAAGCCAAGCTGGCCTAATGTCTTTCTAGCTCGATGTAGAAGAGACTTCGGAAGCCTGAATCAGAAAACAATGCAAAGTAAGTAAGATACCCAATTAGTTTACAGTGAAAAGAAGAAAAATACTAATGCAGCCTGTCTCTTATCACTTAAAGAAGATCTGAGGAGACATACACACAGGTTGGAAGGTAGTCATCACTAACTTGTTTATTCTGCCCCGGTAATGTGGATGGCAACTGGAAAATGTAGATAATTCCACCATTTGTTCCCATGGCAACCTGGCTGTCTAATCCTTTATGCAGCTGTACAACACTAACAGTGTCATTATTAGACTGAAAATGAAAATATCCTCAACAATATTTTTGGTAGGATTAAGGATTTTGACACACATATAGGTATACTAAGATTCGTCATGCAACGTTACATGTCTGTTGTTTAGAAATTTCTAATTTCCAGCCTAGCATACACTGACTTAGGAACTTTTGGCATCAACCGTGCACCTATTGTGGTCAAAAGATGTAATAAATGAAGACTAATGGAATGCACAATTTGGACATCATATGATCAAGTAAAAAGAAATTGCTGGGCCCATAAGGCATTGACTTGTTCCTTACCTCTGTCCTGAGTTTGTATTCTACAGTACGTTTTTTCTGGTCAAACACAAAAACAAGGCCAACATTACAACCAAGAGCTATATAGTCTTCATTAGCATCTATACAGGAGAGAACCAGATCACATTGGGTAAGCATCCCTTTCTGGGCCTTTCGCGGAATCTGTGACAGCAATTCCTCCAAAGGTTCATGTTCACGAATGGCTGACAACTCATCTTGTGTTGTTTCAGTGGGTGTTACAGGGTCTGGACCCTTTGGACTATCAGATTTCACTTCGGTTTCCATCTTTTATAGAAGGTCATTCTGGTAAAACAACACATTTTTATATGAAGTGTCTATATTGTCAAATTAAAATAGGTTGTTTAGAAGTATTAAATTTAAATCCAAGATCATACACAGAATCCTGGTGAACGATCACATGCTTATTGTAACTGGCTGTCACAAGTTTATAACACCTCTGTTCCATCTACAATGTAGGTCTACATGTACAACATGTTATATAAGTATATGTCACCAAGGCATGGAAATGGGATGAAGTTCATAATCTTTTTATTATAATATCCCAACATAAAAAACCTACTAAGACAAGGCAACACATACACTTTCAATATCTTTAGAAACGACTGTCATACATGTAAAATATACACATCATCAGTACTGCATTGTCAATTTATCAGGCTTTTATACGGCAACAGGTGTTTTGCAATACCTCCATAACTGCAAATGTGTAGTGCTTCACTGCTTGTGCAGATGTCCAGCAACAGAATGAATGGTAGATGAAGAGAGATAATAGAAAGCCAGAAGAAAAGTGATGTAACCAGGTGTCAGAACGCAATAAGAATGCAACGCCAGTGCAAGCGTTGAAATGTTGAGATGACCATGTCACATTGAACTGGTTCAGTTACACACTACACATTCCACTGGACCTGTACACACACAGTGATGTAAACAACATGACACGCAAGCACAGTAACAACACATACATGTACAGAATACATATAAGCAAACTGGTACCGCAGGAGGTATACTATATATACATATTACATATAGATAATATAAAAATGGCACCTAGATTACATATATACCTGTGCAATACTTAAGTTCTAATTTGTGTACGTGTACATTACTTCATTTCTATGGTCCTGTAACTTTATTCCATAAACTACATGTATATCTGTGTTTAACATGTATTTACACAGTACAAATGTTAAACTTTGTAAATTACGTTGAAGGAACAATTTCATCGATGAAGGTTCACTAATTTTATGACTTTTATATTAGATTTACAAACTGTAAGTACATGCTCATATTGTCATGCTACGATAGAGGCCTCTGACACTAGTGACAGCTGCCTCATAAAGGTTTCCTCATCTGTTCTCATCACTCATACAACTGTTGCTTGGACTACCATATCGGAAGTCGACTTTACCTGCGTTGACAGTCTGTGTTGTTTATTCCATGCTTCCTAAATAAAGAAAATCTTCTGGAGTGTAGTCGATAGAGTTCAAGGTTGCCGTACCTATTCTTGTCCCGGATACTTTGTGCGTAAACCCGTGACTGTGAATTGTGAAAAGGTTTTTCCAGATGGATTTAAAGAAGTCATGAAAAGTCCCGAGGCTTCCGAAGGTATCATGAAGTGGAGCTGTCTAAAATTCAGATAAACAGACTATCTTTTAAAATATAAGTACTAAGATGCAAGGTGCATGACTAGTTATTAATGCATTGGTTTTGGTTTGATAAGCCTTCGGATTGATACTGCTGATTTAAAGAGATTGCTCAGCATATGTTTACCATTCAGTTTTAATTTCTGTCAAACTGATTTAACCTAGTACACTTCAGCCTATTTTAATCCTGAAACTAGGCTTTCTCATTTCTACTTTCACTTTTGAATTCCACGAAGCAGATTTATTGCAAGATTCACAGTAATTTTATATATCCGGTAACATTTGCGTTTGAAAGTCAATTTGGACGTCGCCGTTGAATTACTCGTATCACTGCTCTCGTTTCCAGTAAAATAAGATCAGGTATGCACACATCACATGTATAACGTTTAAGGGGTGTGACCATAGGATATTACAGATCTAGAAGAATCACGTGCCCATTTGGGATTCCTCCCAGGGACTCGTTTATATCGGCCGATTGACAATGTTCCTCGTCGTAGGGATCAACATTTAACCAAGTCCTAGACAATCGTGGTTGAATGTAGCTAGATTAATATAATCTTAATTCTCCATGGGATGAGATTGGATTATCTTAAACCTAAGGGGAAGATTATAAGTTATAAGGTGTACAACCCAACAATTCCACAGACATGGTAAAAGCCTGAAAAGTCTTTTTACGTTACAAAGTCCCAAAACATCCAAATGCTTTTACTTAAACCTCTGTATATATAAAATTACTAAAAAAACCGCTAATATGTACACAGCCGACCAAATGCAAACCTGGGGCATTATTTGAGCCCACATTTATGGATGTATTGCACTTAAGTTACAAAAGCCAAAATTTAGTCAGTTGTTTTACCATTTCATTTTCTACCAAATTTGAAATCTTTAAAATGCACTATCTCATATGGCACACATGTTTCTGGGGGCATTTCAAAAGCCAAAAATATGCATGTACCACTGGGTCACATTCTTACACTTCCAACGGCATAACAGATACCCAAAATGTTTCATTGGGATTGCAAATATTCACACTACACTTGCAAATCCAGGGGTGCAAAAAAACATCAATTTGTTCTACAAAATTACAAGACCTAATTACTAGCAAAAAACACCCAAATGATTCAAAGTTACTGCAAAAAACAAAATTTACTTTTGTATCACACTCCTATAGTGTTTTGAAAACTGTAAAATATCTAAAAAGCAGAGGGAATTAAAAGTGACATCATGTGTATCAGTATTCATAACCCTGCTATTCCAAGAACCTTATAAAAAGATTTGTGTATGTTGTTATACTAACGGACTATTTTTAACTGACAACTTTCAAGACAGTCTTATAGGTTTTTTTTTATTCTGCTGTTGTTTCTTGGTTTTCGACAAAAGGCAACAAATATTCATAGTCATCATTGTAAAGTCAACCAATTTTCAATTTGAAACACTTTTGGCTTGAATATGAATTTTAACCAGCTTTGTGAACAGACACAAATAACAAAGTCCATAGATAATAATTATGTTGCACACCTGAAGTATTATGTGTTAAAACAATAGACTCGCATCTATGTTCTCTATCCTTGTAAGTGTTTTCTCCGTAGTCGCGTCTTGGTAACTCAATTTAAGGTTAATGTAGATGAAAGGCAATCGCATGCTATGTGTCAAGGTTTTTACATGACAGTGAAAGTGCTTTTGATATAGACTGTAATTCACGACCACAAGATCTAAAAAAAAATGTTTTGGAAACATTTTATGGAGACCATCATTGATGCTTCTTAATTAATATATACAATGTATATATATATATATATATACTCCCCTTCCCTTTAAAACTATGATAAGGCTTTCAACAGAGGCTAACTTACAGACAATCATGCTGAGAATATGACAAAATTATTAGCAATGTTGGATCGCTGTTTAATGTCATTAATTAATTATTAAGGTATATACTGATGACTGTAAAGTTCATCTCAGGCAATAAATAGGAGTGGCCAACTTACTTCTTGGTGGAATAGCATAGCAGGTAGGATTTCTCATGGAATAGCTCCAACATGCTGAGAAACAACGAGAATAAAACGAAGATAACATATCCACAGAGACATTTATAGAAAGAAGTACCCTTTTGTCCAAGTGCAAAGATGTTGAATTTGACAACACTCATGCAGACAAGATTTGAGATTGTTAGTTATATGAATGGTTTTGCTGTGATGCACACCCTTTTGATTTGCTACTGGAGTTTTTAATCCATGATATTGGTAGTAAGCCTGCCTACATTACTTAATTTGATAATGTCCACACATTTCTTATTCTTTCCCAGAATCGATATCAAATTGAATGGATTTTACACTGATTAAGAATTGAAGTTATCAGTATTTATTTCCCCACCTTTATCATGAAAGAAGAGTCTTATAGATAGCAGGTATATGGTCAAGCTTTGTTAGTCAAACAATTTTTTATTCAATGTTCAACAATGTTACACATACAGGTATTGCTTTGTTAATTAATATCTTTTACTTAAAGTATGTTGTTGACATAAGTGTATGCCTTTTCAACAATATGTAGAGGGTGGTAATATATGTATGCTCATAATGAATTGATATTTCAATATTGATCAGCCCAATTAAAGACTTACAAATACATTTTTAAAAAATACATACATTATGAGATATTGTTACAGAATAGGACGGCATGATGATGGACCTGTTGTATCTTCTGGTTTAATGAGATTTTTTGCTACAGTATACGAAGGCTTGATGATGGACCTGCTGTATCTACTGGTGTGGCTGGTTGTCCTCTTTAATGTTGTCGCCATTTTGATGATATTGTGTGGGGATGCAGACATTGCTCTTCAAATTAAGTCCAAGTTTGGAAAGTCTGTCGGTAAGTCTGTGCAACTGTATTTCCATATTTACCTGTATTAGTCTTTTATGTAATAATATCTGTATTTCATTTTATTATTTAATGATTAGGAATTCAGTATCATTGTATTATTGTTTACATCAGATAAAGTAAGAATTTGTTTTGCTGAATTGTCATGCTAAAAGTCAATTAGTTTGTCCAAGTCTTAAAAAGTAGTGATGAATTATTGCTGTATTACCATAGAAGTATTTACCTGTAAAGGCAGTGAAACATTCAGGAAAATAAACACCTTACAAAGCAAATAATGCAAAAGTTGCCTTTTGCTGGTTCTTTAGATTTTCTAGTGAAGCAAAAAAAAATATTTTCTCATGGACATAAACACAGGTTCTCTGTTAATTTTACATTCAAGGTGTCATGTTTTCACGAAAATATAACACTTTGAAAATTATTTCTACAGTGAACAATAGTGACAAGAAATACTGTAAAAACATTTCTTAGGACTGTATTATTGTAAATGAGTATGATATCCATGTTATGGTTTTTCTTCAGAGTCACTGGCTGGTCAAGTTGTTTGGATCACTGGAGCTTCTAGTGGTATTGGGGAAGAGCTGGCCTACGAGCTGGCTAGGGCAGGGTGTCGACTAGTTCTATCAGCACGAAGGACAAAGGAATTAGAGAGAGTGAAAAAGGAATGCATGTGTATGTAACTATTATAGAAAAAAAAAGATTCTGGTAAAACTGTTCATATGCTAGATCTCTTTTAGATGGAATGTTCATCTAGGCGCTTTGGTGACATATGAATTCATAAGTCAATATGGTGTTCAATCTGTTAATATTGTCTTGTAGAGATTTCTGTGGTAAGCAGATATTAATGTTGATAACACAATTAAATGTGAGAACTTGTAGCACTTTCTGCTGTGCTGTATAGCAGCTGATGAGTACTCTTCTGTCTGTATTATATGGGAATGTACACAGTAGTAACTTAGGATAGCAAACAGCATGCGATACCTACTATAAGGAGCCTCTGTTCTTGTGCTAAGGACTAGTTATCTCACAAGTTTGATGAATGATACATGTAACACATGAATACACTTAGTGGTGGTGTGAGCGTTTCCTGTTACGTTTCTTTATTTCTGTTTTAGTAAGAGGGAGTGTTAAAGATGAGGACATTCTCATACTAACCCTGGACTCTATTGACTTTGCCAGTCATAAAAGTGCTGTTGACAAAGTCCTTGCACACTTCAAGCATGTAAGTATAATTTGATATCTTGTTATAGAATTATTGCTGAAAGAAAACGGTCAACCCTTCGCCATGGTCATTTTGAGGCGGGTCTCCTTTCAGAAGCTGATGGTTATCTTACTGTACAACATAAGGGACCAGGAGGTCTGTCTGATGCGAACACAGCACGGAATGGTCCGATTAATCAGCTTCCAGAGACACACAAACCACTTCGAGTAGGGGTTCCTGGACCTTTGTTAGCTTTTACAGCCGGTGGAGAATTTGTATAATATTCAACCATTTTGGCATAGTTTGTGACCTGTTTGGTGTACCTTAGTAGCAGGAAACATAGGACATATAGTGACAACTTATCCCATTGATCTCCAGATAGACGTGTTGGTTAACAATGCTGGTCGGTCCCAGCGAGCGGAATGGATGAAGACAGCACTCCAGGTTGACAGGGATATGCTTGAGCTAAATGTTCTTGGTGTACTTTCCCTATCCAAGCTTGTACTCCCCCATATGGCTGAAAGGAAGTCGGGACATATTGTCAATGTTTCTAGCGTGGCAGGAAAACTGGGTTTGTATTCATTTAGTAATAGATCTAGGGATTTTACTTTCAAAATAAAACTACATTTATGCATGTGGAGGTCGTTTTTAAGATATGTTCTTGTCATTGTCACCTATTATCAACCATTTACCTTGGTATATGTGTATCATGTTTATAGTCTTCTCTCGATAAGTGAATAACACCTTTCAATTCAAATTTAGAATTAGACAGGGTCTTTGAACCGTTAAAATCATTTTTTAATAGAAATTTACTGTATTTGTTCAGGTGCACCACTTTCAGGATCCTACACAGGTGCAAAACATGCTGTACAAGTAAGTATGTCATCTTAACAAATCCTTAGTTATGGTTGATAAATAATCATACTGTGGTAAAATATGTCAGGTTAGCATTCTAAACGTACAAAACGTATACAGGGTAGGTATACACAGCATTGTATTAAACAGGTTATACATGATAGCATTACAGTATAGTATTCAAGGGAACTTTTCAAACAATGTGTAAAATGTTTTCAGTATTATAAAGTCTTTAAAGTATTTATAAAGCTTCATGTTTACAACATGTACTTTTGCGAACATAGAACTGTGAAATGTTTAATGATTGGTTTGCAGGGTTGGTTTGATGCATTGAGAGTAGAAGTGGGTGAGAAGAATATCTATGTTACCAACATCTGCCCAGGCCCAGTCTTCTCTAACATCCTGGCGGTCGCTTTTACAGAAAATGCTGGCGAGGTACATCCACACAATCTTAAACAATTATTGTAGACTATATTTTTCAAATCCTTATGATATAAACTGTAGATGTTTTCAGTCCTTATTATATAAACTATAGATGATTTAAATCCTTATGATATAAACTGTAGATGTTTTCAGTCCTTATTATATAAACTATAGATGATTTAAATCCTTATGATATAAACTGTAGATGTTTTCAATCCTTATTATATAAACTATAGATGATTTAAATCCTTATGATATAAACTGTAGATGTTTTCAGTCCTTATTATATAAACTATAGATGATTTAAATCTTTATGTAAACAATAGATAATTAAAGTTCTTATTATATAAATGATATGTTAGGTAATTCCCTATACAATCACCAACCATTGACTGGCATTTGTTTTGATTTGTTTTCTTATATAATTATATTAACATTTGTATCGTATTAATTAGGAATTAAAGAGTCAAATGAACCCAAATGAAAAGCGGATGAAGACAGACCGCTGTGCTTATCTGATGGGGGTCGCCATTGCCAACAAGATGTGGGAAGTTTGGATCACAAGGAACCCTGTCCTTCTGTTTTGCTATGCAAACCAATACCTACCCAATGTCGCAAAATGGTGAGACACAATTTCTCATAAAATAATTAATATAATTTTTGCAGACTAACAGATCATTCAGAAACAAACTGATATATATTTAATCCTTTTTTTTCAGGATGGGCTGCAGAATGGGCCTTAAGGCTATTCAGAAGATAAGAGAAGGACAGAATTGATACTTCTTGGAGGAAAACTCAGATATCATAACTTTTTTATTGGGCCAGTCTTGACACCTATGGTTTATACTATTTAGTATTCAATGCTTACACAGATCCAATATCTAGATATCACTGTGAGTTATAAATGTTTATTGTTGAATTTTGTAACGTTTATGTGAATGGTACTTATTTAAAGTAAAGATGAACTTGTTTAAAACCCCGGTAAAGAAAGTAAAATATACTTAATATTGTGATGTATGACCAATTTTATCCACAGAGGGTTACCGGTGATTTATAACAACTGTAGGATTTGAAATCCATGATTTCAGTTTTCTGTAGCATATGTAGAAATAGTGAAAGTTGTAAAGGGATAGGTGTGCATGATAAGTTAGACTTCTTGGTACACACAGTAATGTGAATCATGTCATTCTAAAAACATCATACTACAAGTTTAGGAGATGATGTGGCATTTACCAATTATGAAATATTATTGTAAAGAATAGAACATTCTTAAGATTATTGCACCAGTTAAAAAAAAAAGTAGAGCTAACATTGTTTTATCATCTTATCGATATTGATAAATGAGTGGTACCAATATTTAAAAATATTTTTAAAAATCTAAAACTTTTCATTGTTTCTCAAAACTATTGCTTTATCAAAAACACACATATTTTACAATGTTTTTACATGTAGGTGTATTTTTAATGGAAATATTTAGTTGAAATGTCAATGGAAATGTTTTGTGTGGTGTAAGTCTAATTGTTGTGAATTAAATTTGCATGCAAGGGCTTTGTTTATTGTTTAGAAATATGCTGCCTGTCTTCAGATGAAGAGATGGTTATTGTTTCTATAAGTAGCACACAGTTACTGTTAGGACTCAGTATATCAAATTGAAACTTTATTATTCAACGTTATTACCAGACATTCTGTCTACTGTTTCTTTAGACAGTTATGGAAATTGATCTGAAACTTGTATATGTTCACTAAATTGCTGTAACCTTCAGACCACAATCTTAATTCATTTGAATAATAACAGTTAAGAATATGCACAAGACTACATAGCTTAGTGTGATGTCACTTGTCTGGTAGTGTGCTGGAATTAAGTACCCAACCATTTCTATAAGCAAGTGTCCTGAAGCAATCTTCAGTCTAGATGGATTGAATGTGTTTTAAATGTCGATCATGAGAAGTGGAGTAAAGACAAAAGGTTTAAGGTCTTGGTCATTACAATGATATACATATATATATATATAGTTTTTTTTTTTATAATTTGCTACTTTAGAGAACCATGTTTTATACCCAAAAATCTTATGTAATAACAATCTGGAATGTCACAAATATCAAATGTATTTCAAATTCTATCAACTGTTAGTAAAGTTATTTAGTATGTGTCTACACATTGTAGATGATTATTAAGTTTTCTCCTCTGTTTTTACAAAATTGTTGACTTTCTACGTCATAATGATTGTCAACATATTTTGTTTATGACTCTGTGTGGTTTTTTTTTACTATGTTCCTCAACTGAAATGTCAACACAATTCAATGGTAACAATACATAAAGCTTAAAAATTATTTTACATGCATGTACATTTTATGATCTAGTCAGTATAAAAAATCAGTGTTTTGTACGATGTTACATTACCTTTTACAGCAGGACTGAAATATCTTGTTAAATCATAAATGGCAGTGAAATGACCCAATGTACAATTTGAAGCAGTATTTGTAAGTGAAATGTAACGATGTGCATAGCAAAAATGTGCTATCACATGTCGTTGAAATGTTATTTTTATCAGACTGCTATATGCAAGTTCAGTGTGATAATTGTGATTTTCAGGGTTTTTTGTTTTTTGTTTATTTATTTTGCTCATTTTATGCAAATGAGATCATTTAAGATTAAAGAACATTAAACTAAAATTCAATGTGTTTGGCATCGAAGAGCAGTAAATCCAGAATGCTAATTAGTGTCTGGTGGAACAACACACTATTTACTTAGTTCTCTCACCGTTTTCTTCTATTGGTATTCTCAAGCTGATTTTCTCAGAATGTTTATGTAGACAGTAGCTGAACATATTTCTTTCTACTTCTGATCCATGTGATAGATGTTGTTTCAATAGCTAAGTGAGACTATTAAGCGTCAAGATGTGTGTGGGTGTTGTAGGTTGTGAATTATATAGAAACTCAGTATTGTGTTTGTAGAGCATACTGTTATGGTAATGATTGTACTGTATTGTCACAATGAACCTTGTAAATTATGTTCTGGATTACAAGATGAGGGACCTGACGACTGAAACAAGTCAATGTCGTAACTTTGCTTGGACTAGAGTACCTACAGTGATTTTTAGTTTTTGTCTAATTTTGTTTTTCCATCTCTTCTTTATCTAAATTTATAAAAGTCGATGACAAACATTAAATTTCTTTAGGAATATGCAATGACTTTTTTGATATCTTAAACTGCACTATTTTGTCCATTAGACAATAAAAGAAAATGTGTCTGTTCCAATAAAGAACTTTAAAAAGACTGATAACTGAATTATGTTCTTGATTTGTGTATAAAATGTCTGGAATAACAAAAATTCATAAGTACAAGCTGATTAAATTTGTCTGAAATCCTATACCAATTCCAAGGACCACAAATGGGAGTATCGAGCATGACATATCACTAGTACACACTCTATATTGCAATGTTTAGCATGATGTTACAATTTGATTATATCAAAACAATCCGAACAAACAAATTTTCATTGGATGCCTGTTATTGAATACTAAAGATGTGTCTCTATCTATGACAGGTGACTGATGTCAATGTACAATCAATAGCAACATCCAATACATCCATACATATCTCACCTTACTGGCGATAACTACATGTACACTGTACATAGTTTTGTACTTAACATGGCTCATCAGGACATAGTTACAACCAATATTTCCATCCCTGATATACCCTTATCCTGTGACATATGGTTACAGGGGCAGTAACTCCAAATTAATAATAAACATTCAGTATTGTATATTATATTGGAGAGTTAGTTACATCACTTATTGTAATTAGTTAATTAAATTATATGAACCAGTGCGTTGATTATCTTTACATATCCGATTTTCAGCGATTTACTACCTAAGGATCTTGCCTATGTATCGGACTGGCATTGGCTCTTTCCCCCATCTTTTGGCTCGCTTTTTCTATGTATCTGCTTTAGGAATCACAACTTCTCTGTGGAAAGTTAACGCAGTAGAATCTGGCATAAGCAACAACTGCCAACATATATGTAGGGAATAGAATTACCACCAACTATGAACCAGTAACAGGCAAAGACACAGAAGATACAAATGTGTACTTCAATCAATCCAAAGTGCACAGAGTTCGTTACAGAATCAAGGCAGCAACTACACACTCTGCATTATGCAAAATACAGCAACTTGTCTTTCCTCTCTTCCGTCCCTGCTGTCAATGAAGGACCATTGTACATTTAACATTGAAGATGCTGCTTCAACATAAAATATAACATCACTGTAGTTAATGTAATATTAATTTTGTCATATTACAGAAATGTCAGTTAAAACTGAAGTTTGTGAGACAGATGAAATCCAATTACAAATACACTTTACCTGACCGGTGCTGTGATACATATGCTATGCACTATAGTTAAATACTGATATTTCTTATTTAATCTACTTTATTGTAGGAATGCATTTTGAATGAAACTGCACCTGTTATGAAAATCATTATTTGATTTAAGATACTTAAAATCTTGGTTGAAATCAGATAATGATAAGGAAGCTATATACGAATAAAAGAAATATTTACATGACATATCTTGAAAGTACTGATAGTGTTCCAGAAGGTTCAGCGTCTTCTACTTTGTCAATAACACCTGTCATGTAACAATGTTAATGAAACGACCGGGTATACTAATGAACATCAAATACATCAAGTTTCGTATCACATGATCATCATCAATCTGCATCATCCATCAGCTGTCCACGTCTTTCATGGACATTGTGATACTGGGAACAAGCTCTTCAACATGGAATCAACTGTGACATGTTAACAATATAAGTTAAGGAAGTAAGGTTCTTTCCATTGAAAAAAATACAAATTCAAAAAATCTAAATCATCATGCTTGTCATATATCTGAGTGTCCCTGTTGTCTGCGTTGTAGGTAGAGATCAAGTTCCCAGTTCAAAAGGTCACAACCAGGGACCAAGGGGAACCATCATGCGCTTTTCCAGAAATACTGATAACAACCTATAGCAGCCAAATTAAAAGATGCCTCCTGTCATTTTGTTTTTCGTTATCAGCCCCAAAATGGAAGAGTGCACAACCATGGACCTGCAAGTTTAACTTACATTGCGACATTTGAAAATTATCCATCACTACTTCTCAGGAAATAGCTATAACAATTACATAAGGACAGACCAAGGACTAGTGTGACCATGAATGAAGGGCGATTTGAACAGTTTGATCATAAACAAATGTCATTTCTTAGGTGACACTAAGGCATCTTATGCTACCAGGAAAAGCATTTGTTTATATATATTCACATTATACAATACTCATCAACATGAATTTTACATAATATACATATATAGAGCAGGCCTATACAATTTACAGCATTTAGAAAATGTGACTTTATCATAAGGGATACGGGTCAGAAAATAGGGTGTTTTATAAGAAGTATTACAATTCCCAAACAATTAATGATATTACATTTATATATCAATACAGTGGATATAATCTTATTCTGATGATTCAAACCTGAGACATCTGACTTATAAGTCTTCTAATGGCAATTATTTTACCATTATAATTCATCTCCCCCTCCAGGAATAACTGATTTGGCATGGAGTTTCTGGGGGTTACAGCGAAGTTTATGAAAGAACTAAATCTTATTCAAGAGTCCCTACAAGGGTCCCAATGTGTTACAGCAGTAATCTTATTTTCATGTCTCCACTTTGATTTGAACCCGAGACCACTCCCTTACTATTCTGATGCTCAATCAAGTAATTGCGCTAAAGAGAAGTTTTCTCTATGTGAACGTTATATTATGGCTAGTGTTTTACCAGGATTACATACATTTATTATTAAAATTGCAAGAAAATTCATTTATCAGGGCATAAATCTGTCATTTTTTAGCATTTCGTTTCAACAAGACTAAGTTTCTTTTTTATCACATTAATTTTTTGTCCTAAACATTCATGTGTCCTGGCAAAACCGCGTTGGCGCCGTGTCTTTTCACTTATTGGCGGTAAATTTGTTCCTTCCGGTGAATATCTAGCTCGTATAACACCGGAACTACTTCCGGTAAAATAAAAAAATGAGTTCAAACGGTAGAATATACGAGCAAGCCGAAATTAATTGTTGACAACACAATATGCTCTAAGAGCAAAGACTACTGAAATACATGAGTCAACTTTGGTATTCAGACGATGATTTGCAATCTGAAAGTAAGTTTGAGACCTGTGTTTATTTTTTTTTTAATTTCATTACGTCCTACACAACGTTCTATATTTTGACATGGACTGTCAGACTGTTACCGGTCAAATAAAATGTGCCACCACGATCAAATCGACGATATGTTGACAGTATATTATACTTGCTCTATTCTTTGTTTTTGGCTTTATCGATGGAACTGACAATGTATAAGATAATCACCCTATACAGTCTTGACAGTGAAACTATTGTGCTAGTAATATTATGCATGTTATGTAAAATTATAGTAAGACTTGAGTATATTTCTGTGACTAAATAACGATACCAGTATTTGTGATAAAATGGCTGCATTTTTAATCGTTCTTCAAAGGGATTCTTTGAAAGGAAGCTAACTAGTTTTAATAATACAACTATTTGACTAAGAATTCAATCATTTCACACATGTATATTATATATTGTCACTGATGATAAATGGATAATGTCAGCATCATTGAATGTACAAGAGTTATTTAAAGTACATATCAGTCTGGATATTATTGTCTATGTCAGGAAAATGACTACTACAATGTGATTTCAGACTTTGTAAAGTTACAGTGGTTGACAATGGTTAGTTTATATGCATGACTGGAACCAAGAATCTACTGTATTAACTCTGATAATGTAACACCACATTAGGCCTACACATAACACAATACTGACTTGAGTAACCGGATACACACGGGATCGAAATTGAAACGGGTGACCCAGGTTCTCATTACAGCCCTAATTTTAAGTGATACACGAATGCCAATCTACATTACTGTAGCTTCTGCTTGAATATTGTATGAAGTGGCCTCCTCAATGTCGTCTTTGTTAAGACTTCTCATAATATAAACTTGAATTTTAACCAAAAATGATACAAAATTATCTTCATATAATAAAATCTGACATACATGGTAATAATTACATTGTGTTAAAAAAAAAAAAAAGAACAAAAAAAACCACCTGTGTTATACACGTCTTTGGTCAAGATTTTTTCCCGTTTTCTTCCTATCATGAAATGTGACGATACAGATGTAAATGTATTTAATATTGCATTATAATAAACATGTGTAAATTACATTGATTAGGAGTTATGTCATTATATGTGTCATAAAGTTTTAGCAATTTCAACTTCTTCTGAAAAGCTCCTGAACAAACTTAAATGAAATTTTACAAAAACCTTCCATGGCTAAAGGTGCAACAAAAATTTAAATGATATGGTCCTAGTCCCACAGAGGCCTGAGGAGCAAAGCCAAAAATGGTCGAATTGATTTAAGCTTCAAATATTTTCTTCTCAAATCCCAGGTATGATAGAATCACGTACTCTTCATGGATGGAAAGGCCTTCAGTTACTCTACCAAAATTTTTTTTTTATGACCCCAGGGTCTCACATTTCCCCCAGGGGAGGGGGTAAAGTTAACTATAGTTATATAGGAAAATCACGTTTTTGAACATTATTTATTTATTTTCAACTGGAAATAGTTCAAATCAGGTAAGAATTCATAGTTTAAGACTATAGATTAATGAGATGCACATATTGGTCTCAGCTGACCACCAAGGGCTGATGGGTAAGGCCAAAAATGGGTTAAAATGACTGAAATTTCAAAAATCCTCTTCTCAAATCCCAGGCCTTCATATGCTTTACCAAATTTGTAAATTTCATGACCATGGGATCTCACATTTCTCCCCTGGGGAGGGGGTAAAGTTTATTTATGTTACAGGAAAATTACATTTTTTAGCATAATTTGTTTAAGGGGGTATTATCTTTCAGAAATAGTTCAAACTTGGTAAGAATTCTTTTTATTATTAGTATAAGCTGACAGCTTGATGAGATGCACATATTGACCTTGACTGACCCCAAGGGGCTGATTGGCAGGGCCAAAAATGGGTCAAATTGACTAAAATTCCAAAGATGTTTTACTGTCCCTGGATGGAAGGTTTTATATTGGAAAATTCAAATCTTTAATGTAATTTCTTTCAATTCTTAACTTGGTTAGAAGCCTTAGTATGGAACAGCAGTTAATGTTATGCACAGTTTACATTTGCATTATGTGTACAATATAGATAAAGGTATATTACTTTTTTAACAACATTATTTCTATGACATATTATAAGAAGCTTTTTGACTGAGGTGACCATTAAGGCCCTTGGGGCTCTTGCATATTTTTAAAGGAGATGATTGTAGGATAGCACTAGCTATTGCTTTAGAACATTAACTAACAGCTGGGCTTATGCAAATTTGCAAACAGAGCTCAAGGTAACCATTACAATTTAGTGTTATGTATTTGTTTTCATCTAAATGTATAACTGCATTAATTTGATATTTTATTTAATTACCTTGCATTATACAGAGCTCAATAGTATCACTAACAGGCAGTTAGTACATCAAGTAGCAACAGGTGGTTCTACTGATTTTCCATGAGATGGAAGATTCCAATAAGCTGTCGGTCAAACAAGTATGGGATACATACAGCAGACTGGCATCAGCTGTGGAGACCGAGCCGTCACACTACTACCAACAGGTAATTTTAATCTCCCTATTTTGCTTAAAGTTTGCTCAAAGTAAACTGGTTACCTTTAAATATCTTGGTTTTTTTGCAGATAAATTAACAATATATTCTGAAATTTCCTTTATTATTAATATCACATGCAACTTTCCCTTAGATCAGAAAAAAATGCCCATTTAGTTTCTTTCATTAAATCTAATCTATTTATCAATGTGTATGACCTGGTGTAATTATAGATGAAGAAGGCGTCCTTGGATTTGTCACTCCATCTGGTATACCTACATCTCAGTAATGGAGGAGAGATTTCACACATCTTGTAAGTACAATTTATGTGAATACATGATAATAAGCAGTTACAAATAAAGCCTGATTCTCAAGCACATGTGTAAAAGAAATGAAATCTGGTCACCTTGCTAGTCTTGACTTGTTGGAAACCCAGTTTTCCATCATTCAGTGCTCAGCTTCAGTCCGAAAAGTTGCTACTTTGATCCCTAGCAGGAGCAGGACTTTTTTTTCAGGTTAGAGAGTGTTGAATACTCTATGTGTAAAGCATTTCATTCAGATCTTGTACTGTTGACACTCCATGTGTAAAATAATTAATTCAGATCTTGTACTGTTGACCACTCCATGTGTAAAGTATTTCATTCATATCTTGTACTGTTGACACTCCATGTGTAAAATATTTCATTCAGATCTTGTACTGTTGACACTCCATGTGTAAAACATTTCATTCATGTCTTGTACTGTTGACACTCCATGTGTAAAACATTTCATTCATATCTTGTACTGTTAACACTCCATGTGTAAAATATTTCATTCATATCTTGTACTGTTAACACTCCATGTGTAAAATATTTCATTCAGATCTTGTACTGTTGACCACTCGATATGTATGGCATAAAAACAAAATACCATGTACATGTGTTTTCACTCATTTTTCACATGCCAGAAAAAAGAATGGTCAGGAGATCTTGTTATTTGTTTCAAATCAGTAGATATGAGGAAGGAATGTTGGTATTGATAATCCTTCCTTAAAAATTGTCAACAAAACTTTAAAGTAGATTAAATGGAAACACAAGCATTTTTTGTCAGGCCTGAACCAAAATGATTTAGATGGTTTGTTGGAGCCTGGGCTTAAGTTGTCATTCATGACAAGTTCAAGCGATTCAGAAAGTTTCTGAGAAAACGTGATAATTATTTAAAGATAACATCAAGATATACTTAAGGTTAAAGGCATCAATTAATAAACACTTTGTGGGAATAAAGTAAAACATTGAAATTAATAAAAGTATGTTGGCTCTATAGGGGAAGTAGGCAAATTTCTTAATATCATTCTTCTCATGTTGGAATGACTTGATTCTGTCCCTGTTTGGTGTGGGACATACTTGGGTAAAGGGAATTAATTTTTTTATGAAAAGTAGATTCTGGCCCATTGGGGCCAGAGGGGCAGGGCCAAATAATGGAAATAGAGCAAATTCTTTAAAATCTTTATTATGTTGGAACTGAAGACATTCTTAGTGAAGAGAACTTCGTTATTTGCAAACAGCTGCATCTAACCCCCTTTTTGAGGAGGGTCGAGTTTATTATGAGGAAATAGATATCAGTGTTTAATTACTTTATTTAATTATTTATTTTAGTGTGGATTGTGAACAGCCTTATGGCTATGAGTCACCGGGGGAAAAACCAATAGATTCACTGGAACCAATAGATTCAATAGATTCAATGGAATCTATTAGTTGCTTTAATGTACTCGAAGACAGAATCAAAGATTTTAGTATTTGTTTTGCTATTAAAAGTGTCAGGCCAATAAAGAAGGAAAGAAGAAAGTTGGGTTGGTATCAGGTGTAAAACGGTTAGTGGATTGACATTTGGTGAAATTTAAAATACTTCTTTTTCAACAACAATACAGGTCCTATGTGCCTCTTGTCATTATGTAGAGTATGGCAATATATCAGCAGTTGCTAAATACATAATCTATATATGGATGTTACATGGCTTTGTGTATGATTTTTTTGTATACTTGACATGAATCCTTGTGGTGATTTAGTTTGTTATTTGTTTACCAGATGTAATCAATGTTTATCCTGCAAGCAGGTCAAAGTTTATGTTACAAACATCCATGTGTTTACAGTCTGTCTATATATATTCATGTAATCATTTATATAATCATTATACTTAATTTAGTGTTATAAGGGAAACAACTCTGTTACAACTTCAGGCAAGAACACAGTCACAGATACAACTTTATGAAATATGATCAAATACCAGACTTGATTTAATGTTGCTGATAAGCACAGTATATATATTCAATATGTATACATACTTCATCCATATTTTTTATAAACTTGATTACTTTGAAAGATGAAATATCATCTTCATGTATGATATGCCATTTTTTTGTATTTACAAAATGGGATATCTCTAATTCTACTTAAATTTATATCACTAATTCAGTTATGTAATAAATTGAATTAATGTAGATCTGACTTATGTGAAATATTAATATTACTAGATATTAATCCCTATAGTTGTCTGCCACGAGATGAAAACCCCTGCAATAGGTAAATACTTTCAAGGTCAAAGGGGTAATATATGTTAAAATCTTGTAACAACTTCCTCTCAATAAACAAAAGGCCTAGGATGCTGATATTTGGCCTGTATCATACCAAGATAATGGGCTATAAAACTTGTTGATATGAATTACTTTGACCTGTTTTCAAGGTCACGGTTGTCAAATATGTTAAAATGTTAAATCAACTTCTTCTCAATAATCAAAAGGCCCAGAGTGCTGATATTAGGCCTGTAGCATGCTGGGATGATCGCTACCAAGTTCGTTCATATTATTGACATTGACCCACTTTCAAAGTCACAGGTATCAAATATGTTGAAATGTTTATATGATTTCTTTTCAGTAACCAAAAGGCCCATGTTTCTAATATTTAGCCTGTAGTATGCATGGATGAATGACCACCAGTTTTGGTAGAATGAATGACCTTGACCACCACAGTCACAGGAGTCACATGTGTTAAAATCTTTAGATAACTTCTTTTCAATAACCAAAATACCTGGGGTGTTGATATTGGCCCTGTAGCATTCTGAGATGGAGGGCTACCAAGTGTCTTAATATGAATAAACTTTGACCTGTTTTCAAGGTCACAGGGAATAAAATGTGTAAATAATCTTTAAGTGATTCCTTCTCAATAACCAAGGGACCAAGAGTGCTGATATTAGGCCTGTAGCATGCTGAGAAGAACGGCTACCAAGTGTATCCATATTTTTGACCTTGACCATTTTTTTCAAGGTCACAGGTGTCAAATTTAAAAAAAAAAAAAATAGATTTAAAGAAATTCTTCTCAGTAATCAAAATGCCCAGGGTGCTGATATTAGGTGTGTGGTAAGTCGGGATGAAGGATTACGAATTTTGTTCATGTGATGACCTTTATCTTTCTAAAAGTTACAAGGGTCAGATGTGTTAGAATCTTCAGGCTGTTTATATTGGTTCTTTAACATAAGTGGATAAAGAGCTAACAAATTTGTTCAAATAATTGACCACTTACTTATATTCAAGGTTTCTTAGGTCAAATGAGTTGAGATATAAAATATCTTTTTCAACAAGCAATATGTCCGGAGAAATGACATTTTTGTATATTATGAATAAGATTTCACACTTGCAGAAAATGTTTTTATGAACGAACAATATCTTCTTTGTGAACTATAGAGTAGTTGAGCCATTTTTAGGCCTATTTGGCCTCTTTCATATATACGTCTTTATAGTCAGATAACCGTTAACGCCAGTACTTTGATAGTTAGAAAATTATTATTAATGTTTAATTGAAAGAAAATACTTCACCTGTTTATAACCATCATAATAATCATTGATAACAAAAGACAACCAATCCCCTACTCCCTAACTTATTTCAACTGCAAAGCATATATCCAAAATATGGAAGCAATCAAGAATATATGATGTTTGAAGATTGACTCTCAGTAACCTTAGCATTTTGTAAGTTTAAATCTATCCCTTGTTATAGATAGGGCACAGTACAATTTGTAGAATTAATGTAATGGGTTCTGACTATCTATCTACGATTTCAATTTTTGTACTGGTTTAGGATATCAGTGATGCAGAATGAGAATTACTTGATACATGCAATAGTCGAGTTTCACGATCCCGACTATTTGACTTTTTGAACACTGAGTAAGGAGAGTTCCATTCTAAAAGAAGGCGCAGGGTGTCAAAACTTCCCATTCAACATGGCTTCAAATGTAAATCTGCGCAATATTGATATGGGAGACATCGGTAAATTGAGCGTTGCGGTTTTGAAAGACATGTTGCAAGAGCATCGTGAAGGGTTAAAAGGTAATAAGGAAATGCTGGTTAGAAGATGTATTGCTCTGAAGTCCTGTTTATTTGATGAGCCGATATGTGTGAATTCTGAAAAAGATGGCCACGACTTTACGCATCAGCTAAAGGTCGTGTGTGGTCCGATGGTTTGAGAAGACTATGTGAGTGTAATTTTCATCAACTTTATAACTATTTAGTTGTGAGGACACAAAAGTTAGATAATGTGGAAATGGAGGGTTGATGTTACAAAAAATTCCAGTTGTACACCTATTTATTGAAGGAAATGTTTCCTCTGTTGAAGTCGCAAGGGGTCATGGATATACCTGGGTAAAATGAAATGTGTTTGCATCCATGAAGAAGACCTTCACAGTCTGCCATCCGCTTAACGGCTTTAAGATGTACAACGTCAACTCAGGGTACTGTTGGATGAGAGCTGTCAAACGGGTTGTCAACACCTCGCGCCTCCTTTTCATTTTTTAACCGGAGATTTTTTTCAAAGGGAGATAATACGAAGTTAGAATGTGAAACGAGTCTATTTTATATGTATGATGTATACACAGATAGTCTGTCAATTAAAACACAAAATCTTTTTCAAAAACCAACATCAAGAGAGAGACTGCTTATCAAGAGATTGTAGAATTGCAGATTAAAAAATCAATGACATTAAATAAACTACCAATTCTCAAATCATTTGTCAATTTTTATCTTGTGTAGTTTTGCATTTATATATTTGTTTTAGTTATCAACACAATTCAGAAAGAAGAATTCACTTAAATCTTAATTTTCAAGATTAACACCAAAGAAAGTACATCAGTTTATCAGCTTTGTTTTGTCAGATGATTGTGTAGTGGAAGACATGTTTGATTGTCACATCAGACTGAGAAGGACTTTCACATGAGACAGATATCCCCATTATATTACACCAATCTCCCTATCAGTACATAAGAGTTGACAGTGTTATGAAAAAAAGTGAATTTTTAAGAGCTTATTAAAAGTCACATGGTAAACATATAGTAGATTAGAAAGACAAAATGAAGATGATATTTATCTATATTAGTTTCAAATTGTTAAATGATCAAGATGTAGTCCTGGATATTAAAGATCTGTTCATCTTTACATATTGAATCTCAAACTAAAAATCATGTTGCAAGAGATGTAATGGGACTACATTCATTGAGTATTTGTAAAATGAAATTATTAAAAAGAAAAAGAAAACTTTTTTGCTGAAGGTCTGAAATTAATTAAAAATATTTATCTGTTAATTGTACCAGGCTTGTATTGATATTAGGTTTATCAAGTTCAGCTGTTATCATCCCTGGTCGGTAGGTTTGTATCATCCCTCTACAGTGTCTTCCCGGGAAGATAGCTGGTGCTGTGTTCCAATCAGTGCCAGTGTCCTGAGATAACTTAGATACTGCTGATGGTGAGATAACCCGTTGGTCTTTATGTATGAAAGGCAATTTGTACTTGAACATAAGCAGTCAGCTCCTGCTTTCTCCTGAAATCTACCTTTTCCCAGCATTTCTTTACATTAAATTCATGATATGTGTTCTTCTTTTTGTCACAGTATTAAAATGATATAACATGTATAACCAAAATTTGTCTTTGAGATTTCATATTTGCAATTATTGCAGGATAACTTTTTCGAAGCATGTAGTAGTAATCACATAATACTCTTTAAGGATTTTATAACTTCATATATTTCAAGTTAAGGAAGGTCAGAAAATTATTTTTTCATTTTCATTTCCATACAATGAGAAAACAGTTTCTGTTCTAGTAAATCAAATTAAAGTATTCTATTACCGGAAAAAACTGGTTTTTTTATAGTATTGTGTCATATTATTATTTATTATATAAAAGATGGCATGTGACAGTTGTGATAATTATCCAGTAGTAAATTATTGAAAATATCCTCTACTGCAAAGTGGTTGACTTAACTTATCTTGACACAGGCATCAGTTTGCAATATGAAAGGTGATCTATGTAAGGGAAAATATGACGGTGGAATGAGAAATGTTTCAAATATGTACATTTATACTGACTGTTAAAATACTGAATTAAGATTAATTAACATGGTTAAATAAACCAAGGGCTATCTTTTACAATACTACTCACAAAAAAATATGTGTTTACAGTCTCTATCACTGCTGTCAATTGCAAATTACTGGTATATCTGCCATTATGCATACAAATAGGACTGCCTTGTATACAGATTTATGTGCTGTTATCGATGCTATATCAGAGAGTTGCCCGAAGAGTTTTAGTGGTCAAACTTGATTAGAATCAGATTATTGCAACAGCATTACAACTTGGAGTAAAAACAACATGTTTTCACAGTAATGTCGCCTTAACTTCAGACTTCATGAATTTTCAAATTTTGTATCAATACATCTAAAAGCTGCTCTCTCTCTCTTTCTTTCTCTCTCTCTCTTTCTCCCTCCCGCCCTCTCAAAATAACCAAATGGTTCAGGATCATGATATTGAACCAGTAGCATGCTTGGATGAAGGACTATCAGGTTTGTTCAAATGAAAAACCTTGACCTCATTGAAGGTCACAGGGATCTAATATGCCAAAATTTTCAAACAACATTTTTTAGCCGCTATCATCAGATGGTTGGGTATTCAAATCGCCCTGCGTCCGTGGTCCATCATCCGTCAGTCCGTCCGTCTGTTGTCCGTCCGTCCATAAACAATTCTTGTTACCGCTATTTCTGGAAAAGTACTGGATGGATCTTTCTCAAATTTCATATGCAGGTTCCCCTTGGTGCCTAGTTGTGCATTGTACCTTTTTTGGATTGATTCGAATTCAAGATGGCTGACAGGTGGCCATCTTGGATTTTGGAAGTAAAAGTTTGTTACCGCTATTTCTGAGAAAGTACTTGATGATTCTTTCTCAAATTTCACATGCAGTTTCCCCTTGGTCCCTAGTTGTGCATTGTACCTTTTTTGTACTGATTCGAATTCAAGATGGCTGACAGGTGGCCATCTTGGATTTTGGAAGTAAAAGTTTGTTACCGCTATTTCTTGGAAAGTACTGGATGGATCTTTCTCAAATTTCATATGCAGTTTCCCCTTGGTCCCTAGTTGTGCATTGTACCTTTTTTGAATGATTCGAATTCAAGATGGCCGACAGGTGGCCATCTTGTATTTTGGAAGTAAAAGTTTGTTACCGCTATTTCTTGGAAAGTATTGGATGGATCTTTCTCAAATTTCATATGCAGTTTCCCCTTGGTCCCTAGTTGTGCATTGTATCTTTTTTGGACTGATTCGAATTCAAGATGGCCGACACTGCAGGAGGCCATCTTGTATTTTGGAAGTTAAAGTTTATTACCACTATTTCTTGGAAAGTAGTGGATGGATCTTTCTCAAATTTCATATGCAGGTTCCCTTTGGTTCCAAGTTGTGCATTGTACCTTTTTTGGACTGATTTGAATTCAAGATGGCCAACAGGTGGCCATCTTGGATTTTGGATGTAGAAGGTTGTTACCGCTATTTCTTGGAAAGTACTTGATGGATCTTTCTCAAATTTCATATGCAATTTCCTCTTGGTCCCTAGTTGTGCATTGTACCTTTTTTGGACTGATTCTTTCTCAAATTTCATATGCAATTTCCTCTTGGTCCCTAGTTGTGCATTGTACCTTTTTTGGACTGATTCGAATTCAAGATGGCCGACAGGTGGCCATCTTGGATTTTGGATGTAGAAGGTTGTTACTGCTATTTCTTGGAAAGTACTGGATGGATCTTTCTCAAATTTCATATGCAGGTTCCCTTTGGTTCCAAGTTGTGCATTGTACCTTTTTGGACTGATCCGAAATCAAGATGGCTGCCTTTGTCGACAGTAATACAGCACAAGCATATTGTCCATTATCCACCTGTAACTGACTGCTATCTAATAATACTTTGGGATCTTTTTCAAATGATATTTGCTAATAGGTGCTAAATAAAAATATCTTGTGCCATCATTGAGTACATTCAATGAAGACCAGTTCATGAACATTTACAACACCTGTAACAAACAAAAAAAAATAAACAAATCTTCAAGAACTGAAAACAGATCCTCAAATGGTGGGCGCCAAGATCCCTCTGGGATCTCTTGTTTCAATAACCAGGAGGTATAGGGACTTCATATCAGCTCTGTAGCATGCTGTAATGAAGGGCTACTAAGTTTGTTCAAATGGGTGACCTCCATTCAAGATCATAGGTGTCAGATGTCTGTTAAGGCCCATGGGCATCTTGCTATATTGATTACAGATAAGTAAATAATCATATGAGGCAGAGAATGTATATTGTTAATCCATTACTTATTGAATAGATGTTCTGGTAAGTGCATTGCTCTTTTAAGACTAGAATATGTAATTATTATTTGAAATTTAAGTTTTAGTTTTCAAGTATATTTTGTGATAAGGAAATGCAGTAAGTAACAAATCAAGATGAAGAATGTATATCTTGTCCTTTTCTTGGGAGTGAGAAAAATCGGTTGTAAATAACTTCTCTGGTACCCATATATATTCTGTTTAAATGGAAATTATTCTTCAATGAAAATATATTCTTGAATCACTGATTATATTTGTATCTCGATGTAATCAAATCAAAATAGAGAAGAAGTCACACCACAGCATCGTATGTGGTACATTATTGTAAGGGAGGTAATTTTCACAGAAACAAAATTCTGTGGCATTGAGTGCTTCTTTTTCCTTGTTTCAGCCTGTTCAGTGTTTACATATGTACAAGTTAGCAAATGTTTCCCTCTCTTAAAAGCTTTTTCATTTACATATTATTACAACCTTGCTATTGGAAAATATATATGAGATGTTTAGATGACTGCACTGTCATCTTCATCAGACAAATGACTAGTGGGAAGCATACAATTTGCACTGACGCAAGATGGTAATGAAATCCTAGGAGTTTTCTCTTTTAATTATTTACACTAAAATGGAAAGTAGTGTGATGAGATGGTGATATGATTTTATAGAAAACAGGTGGAATTGTTGAGCTTCCATACATAATTTATTGCTGTCTTATCACACTACTTTTTGTTACAATGTGTACTTCACCCAGAATATTGATAAACTGATTTTATTATCAAGTTGGCTGTAGACAGTTACAGTGATTGTGTAAGTCATGGATGTGAGTTATTTACCTGTGCATCAGAACAGTTACAGTATTTACAAACAAGTAGGTGACATGCCTTACTCTATGTACATATATCTGGGGTCATCTACCCATGTGTTATTCTAATAAAGATGTGTACGTAGTTGGGGGTACACAAACTGTTAAGTACCCTACACACCTTCACAAGCAGACATGAGGATGATAGGTTGTGTACCTTGGCTCGAGGTTATTTACCGTTGTGTGATTAGACATTTTACTTCAGGTCCTTCACATCTTACATTTTGAAGTTTTTTTTATTTATTGTACAATAAAAAAAAGAAATAAAAATCTGTTTGTTCCTGCCTTATGATAATGTTTGTAAAATATGTAGTATTTTACCATCCTATCAAGAAAAACAGGCAAACATACAATATCACATTATACATTTCACTTTCTGTAAACACAAAAGACTTACAGGATTTACATGGAAATATAAATTTTATTTAGAATATTTACAAACAGTTAGTGGTAAAAGTGAAATCAGCACCTTGTCACTTGTCATTCTAAAATGATTTTGACATACCTGGTCAATACACCTGAGTCATCAACCTGTATGACATTTGTCTCATTATCTATGATATATTTATACCTACACATTCTAAAATTCATCAGTGATACAACTATTCCTGTTGTCACCTAACTTATATAAGATGTTTGTGAGGATTTGGCACAGTAAACATATTGATGTGAATCCTAGTGCGTAACAGTTACTATAGTGCATATACAGGAACTCTTCGGTTCCATCTGCATCTTGGTATACCTTACTTATGAAGAAACTAACTGATCATTGTGGATACTTGTCTGTTTATGAAGTTATAAGCTGGATATGCAAGTTCCCAGATGAAGCTGTGACATTGTGTGTTTACTGTTTTCAAAGATAAACATGATGTGCTGTCTTATATATCTGTGGCTTTAACCTAGGATAATGTAAGTACTTGTTTAATATCAATTATTAGATGAAAAAACCCTACTTTATGGTCCATGTAAACTATGTCACTATTACTGAATGGGTTTACAACAGTTTCCATTTTATTATAAACTAAGGACCTATCATAATCACAGTACGTACCAGTTTATAATGAATGGATTTGATATGTCCTGTAAAACAATGAATAACATAGTCGGAATCTGTATAGTAAGTGGCCATGTAGTCATCCAGTCTGGTGTCTGACCAGTGTCGAGATAGGACCCTAAATGAAGTCCATTGTTGATGGACTGGTTATAAAACAATATGAACAAAAAAGTTGTCCAGATTTTCATTCTCCATGATAACTTTTGGGATGATCTGTTTTCTTCAAATTAAATCTCAGTATCATTATAAGGAAGTCCTTATGTGTCTCAGCCATTTTCAATTCTTATAATCATACATTCCATCTTACTGAAAGATCATGTCAAGCATTTCAACTAAAATTACAAGCATTATGACATCAGAGCTGCTGCAAAGATACAGACAACTTTCTATGTGATACAGAAAAGAGTTTTCTTTCTTCAGTCATCTCCACTACACCAGTGAAATAGGGAAATATTTGATGAAAAATTGTATATATCTTTTATGTGTATGGTATATGAAAGGAAAAACTTTGCAATTGTTGTAAAATAAATGGAGTTTATTATTATATTATGAATGGAAAAAGGAGTTACCATTATATGCTTTTGATGTGATAAGGTATATTGTGTAATGAGTTTCATAAACCTCATACATATGACATGGATACAGATATAAGATTCTGTTTATCAGGTAACCAGTATTCATGAAAACAGCATTTCTTAAGTATCTTGGAACATTTTCTATTGGTTTCTTACTTATATAGATATACTTAATTAATATGAAATCCAGCTAGAAAGTTATTCTAGCAAATAGTGAAAATAAAAACATTTATTCATTCAGCATATTTTTAGAGTGATCAATAATATAAAATCTAAATGTGTGATATTTTCATTCCATTACAATTATAACAGGGCAGTGATGTGATACAAATAGTAACTGTATGTGTTGAAAATATAGAGCAATATATATTGGTTTGCAGTTTCAGTGCTGAGCTTGACAAGATTTTCAGTCTCTTAATTTATTAGAAAATAAGAAATTAAGATAAAATCTTATAACTCTGTAATAGATCTGTCAGCACATTTAACTGACATGTCTGTGATACACAAATCCAAAACATTTGTATGATAAGTTTCAAGTACACAATCATTTGTAAACTAGTAAAACCCATTAAAACCTGTGTGAAATAATGACACACTGGCCAATTAACCTGTCATGTTCTTCAGACCATGAACACAGCCACATGATGTGAAGGGGTTTAATACACATGATAAACACACGGTAGCTAGCATCATGTGACGTTTCTCTAGCAGACAGTGTAGTGTATGTAGGACGTTTACAATACTTTAATACTTTATACTAAGGTAAGTGCAGTGTTATTGCCTTTGGGCAGTTGGTTAATTAGGGTCTATATTGAAGTGTATTATACAAATGTATATAGTGTCTGTCAACATTCAACCATCATCTCCTTCATGGTTCGTTTTATTTTAGGAACAATGTACTTTCTTTTTTATGGATTAATGCATGTACGTATGTATGTGTAAATGGCATACGCAGTAACAGTAACGTTTTGACAAACTTTCAGTTTCTGATTTGAAAAAGTCAACTTCCAGTTTCTGATTACAAAATGTCATTAAATCTATTGATAAATAAGTGCTGTCATCAATGCAGCATAATTGATAATGATAAAACTGGAGCAGCAGAAGAAATTTTAATTGAGTATAAAACAATAATGTAGAGGTAAAAACCTGTCAGTTCCTATAGGTGTCAATGACACGAGAATGTAACACTACTATAGACATATATCAGCTGGTAAGATACAATCTGATAGTCAAGATCCCTATTATATTACAATTATTTAATTACACTGTCCATTTGTGTATTGGTATGATTTGGAAAGCAAGCAAGCAAACAGATGGCTTAACATTTCTTGTTGTTGTTGAATATTTTTTTCAAGATAAGGTATTGATGGTCTTAACCAGGACCAGGTTCAGATATCTGAATCTCTAAAACAGGACCTCCAAATATTGGTGGATGTCTTGATGTTATGTCCTTTGTCTGCTACAATATCATACTTTTATGGCATATTATGATACACACACATTCATATTGTTTAATTATTAAACAGGATAGAGGTCTAGTTTTTATTATGCAAAAGGAATTACATTTTTGTGTAGTTTTTTGTTTAAACCTCTAGAGTAGAGAGCTATTATCAAGAGGAAGTTGCCCACTTGTATGCATGTGTGTACGTAGGCTATACTTGTATCATTATGTATTCCAGGAATGTCAATTCTACACTGTTATGTTTGTGAACGGCCATTTTACATGCTTTACACTTTAGTGCACTGATTGTAATGTCTGACTATATTCATAAATATATAATATCAGAAAAAAGATTGTTGATATATTTACCTATAATTTGATGCCAATATTTACATTCATTATGTCTTTGATATAACATACAGTTTCTGATGATTCTTTTTTACACTTTTCTCTTTTTTTCTCTTTTTTTTCTCTTTTTTTTCCTTACCTTTGAACTCTTTATCTTTTTTAAGATATGTTCTATTTTAGTTGTTTCTCTTACATTATATTTGTCTTAAAGTGACAGAGACTGCTTAAATATCACAAACATAAAAACAAACAGAATTTAGACGAGCATGATTAGATAAGGTAGACAGAAACAACATTGTAACGGAAATTTAGGAATGAGATAAGACACTAATTGTTTAAACATGGTGTCAAAATGGCATAAAATTATCAATTTGACTATTTTTACAATTCCTATTTGTTAACATGCACAGATATTAAATAAGATAATGGGGTTATCTAAACTACATCAGTCTGACAAGGAAAAATGATAAGAATATAAAAACCACTCACATTTTAGCAGGAAATTTTATATCAGGAAGTATAAACCACAGCGTTGTTTGAAGGAGGATGTAATCCAAGGCCTAGGATCTCTCTGGATAAGAAACCTTATTAAAGTAACCCAAGCATTTGACATGATATCAACAAAAAGATATCAACAAATGCAGACCGAAATTTTATGTTATGTTTTTGTTGTGTTTTCAGTGAAATGAGGAGTGTGGTAAACTCACTCTGTCAGGAGTTCATGAATGACATCATCCAGGTAACCAATTGTGAGGATGATGATGATGACCCTTCTGCTCTACAGAACTACCTGGAGAGAGGCAGGGGCTGGCTACTTCTCCTACTCATCAGTAAACATGGAGTACAGGTATGTATAAATCCCCTCCCTACAGAACTACCTGGAGAGAGGCAGGGGCTGGCTACTTCTCCTACTCATCAGTAAACATGGAGTACAGGTATGTATATAATCCCCATCGTTGTGGATTAAAGTTGTTTTCATATAACAAGAAATTAATTATTTGTTTTAATTCAATACAGGCAAAACTGATGTTTGAAATCATTTGAATTATGAAAATAGCTTGTAATAACATTACTGTTTTTTCATACACAGGGACTATCAGTGGGTCGAGACTTCAGTAACTTGCTGGTCACCCTTCTTCCCTTCTGTCTTAGATTCAGAGAGGACACCCTCCTCCCTGGAGAAACCAAGGCTGGTAAGTAACTATAGCAGAATATACTAATGAATATATACCAGTCATTCTGTTTTCCTTTTAAAACTTGGTTTAAAATTGTTGTATGCTAAAATTATAATAGAAATTAGGTTAACAATGAATGGGCCTTGTAATGAAAAAATGATTACTAATTTTACCTTGACAAATTCATATCATGGTATCATATATTATTGTTAATTTATCAGCCCTATACAAAAGGTTCAGTGATAAGCTGAAGTTGAACATGATTCTACACCGAATTTTGTAACTGTTGAATAATGGACCAGAAAAGATTAGCACCAGCACCACAAATTTCAGTTCTTAAATGGTATCCCAAAGCATACATTAGCATCCTATGTGATACATAGTATTAAATTGATGATCACGTCTATGTATAGGATTTAATTGTTTTTTCTTCAACCTTTATCGACTCTTGTTTGCTTTTCCTTGTGTTGAGAACTATTTATTACCACCTAAGGTATTTACCTTAAGATAACTATCACCAATATGAAACTTATCTCCAAGCAACTGTTACTAGTTTTTTTATTGATTTTCAGATATGCTGACATCTAAATCATCAACTGATTGTCTACCACCAATAGGGAATGTGTTCTCCCAACTTGAGGTGTCATATAAATGGCAGAAGTCTTCCCAGACAAGAGACAAAGCAATCCCCAAACACAAGCAGGTCAGGCATCGCCATACCAACAAACCAGATAGAAAGCTTCGGAAGCAGGCCCATAAAAACCAGAGAGCTGGAGAAACTTCGGACCAAGATGAAGGGAGTAACCATTCAAATGAAGACCAAGCACCGAGGATAAGACGGAACAAGAGGCTGATTAGAAGATGTTTAGTGTCAAGTTCACGATTCCAGGAGAACTATACTCGACAGGATTCCATGATAGAGGAAAATGAGCAAGAAATTTATGCCATGTTGACGGAAGTTAAAAAAGATCCAAAGCTTTGTAGTACACAGGACCTGTGCAGTCTGATACTCAACCTTATCCAGTCCTTGTGTTTACTAGACTTAGACCAGGTGTCATTGATCAAGGTCATATCGCCCTCCATCTTGCCACACTTGTTGCATCTGTTAACTGGCATGTATCCCTCAGTAACCACTGAAATGGATGAGTTGTTAGCTTCTTCCTGGAAAAAAGATGACAGTATTTTCTTCCAGCGACAGTTGTTACGGGTTGTTCTGTCCCTGTGTGGAGTCATATCTACTCAACAAAATGGTGTTGGAGTGATCCTGGGTCACAAGGTTACGTCAGTCTTGTTGGATGTGGCCCAGCAGGTCAATCACTTCCAGGAAATCAAAATCCAGTTATCCATGACAAACCAGCCAAGCAGACTGGAGTCAGGGAATGTCCAGGTTGTAGATCAGGAATTCTGCTTGTTTTCAGAGATAAACATTGGTCTGCTCATGTGTTTTGACATGATATTTCAAAACTTGCCTTTCAATCTAGTGTATATTAAAAATGCTGTTGAACTTGTAGAAGATTTTGGCCAAGGACAAGGATTCAACTTTTTAGAATGTGTAATTAAAGAATATGACAGACAACAATGCAGTAAGGCTGGCGAGTCTTGTTTCATGGACTGTATTGATGTAGAGCCAATTAAGATCATCAGTTCTTTCCTCAACACCTTAAAGTCGGTCAAGGTGAATTACATCCACTCAGTGTCCTGTCTGAAAAGGAAACATCAGAAATGTTACTATGGTTCCTATTTTGACCACCACCATGACATTCTGGGTCAGCCATTTACGTTGAAGTCCGAGAATGAGGTAGATCATTTAGAACATTCCACAACACCCTTACCCGATTCTTGCTGTGGAGTTTGTCTGGTAGCATCCTGGTGCTCCTTTCTGCTCTCTATTCTTCCCACCATCAAATCTAAAGTGTCCCAGGTAGATGTGCTCAGTACATTGCACCTTTCTTCCATGTGTTGTTGTGTTCCACTGGAGTCCATTGTGTCCTGTATTACTGGCAGTATGTGTACATTCTCTTCAGCCATCCAGAGTTATGCTCTGGAAACACTTAATAAGATTATCTTGTTTCCTTATCTAGGAGGGATGGACAGTTATAGAAGTACTGGCAAATCAGTGTATTGTAGTTCTCAATTTTGCCAGAAGTATTCAAATTATTCTCATTCTGACTCTAAAATGGCAAAGGCGAATGACACTTTCCAAACAAATATTGACAGTGGTTTTTCAAGTAGAGATGTATCAAGAAAAAGTTTGACACAGTGTACAGAACCAGTTTCAAGGTGGTCATCTATGGAGTATTTTAGAGCACTGATGTTTTCCTCAAATGCACACCTCAGTGAATTGACAGCAAAACATATTCAGGTATTGGTCATAGGTGCAAAACCTGACTTGAAGGAGGAAATTTTCTTCAGAGTGTATCTCCCAGCATTCAGATCATTCATTGGAACATGGGGAAAAGTGTCACAGAGCTCATCAGAGGAATGTGATGGGATCCAGTTCTCCATAGCTACTAAAGTACATTGTCTGTCAGCCTTGCCCTACCTTCTACAGGTAGACTCTGTGCTCAAAGTGTTTCTCACCAAGCGGGGACTAGGACAGATCTGTGGGATTCTGGAAGATGATGCTCTTCGTGAACCAACCCTAAAGGTGTTCGAGGCCTTAGTTCTTTTAGATGAGAATCGACTAAAGTGCAATGAAAATGAAACAACAGATAGTGATACTCTTAAAGGTGGAATGGTCATAAAAGCATTTATAGATGGTCTAGCTGTGAAAACAAAAGGGGATATCAATGAAAAGTCACTTTGGCCAGGATGCTGCTCCACCACAGACAGGTTTTCAGAGACAACAAAGGACAAAGAAGGGTCTAGAGTGTGCCTTAGAAACCTAGCTTTGATGGTTGACATGTGGGAGACCTGTAGCAAGCTGTGTATTAACAGTGATAAGTTTGTGTCTCATTTTAAGGATTCAGACTCTCTGATCATAGCAGAGGATATATTGATGGTGATACTGAAGCAGATGTATTCACCAAACTGTGAGATGCCATCAGACACATCAGAAGACTCTGGTGCGGAGTCCATTGGATTTGGGAGAATTATGCCTCCTGTGGGTTGCTTCATGTGGTTATCCTTACTAAAGGCTCTCCTAATTGTGTGTAGTGCCTGCTACAAGAACACTGGGCACCAGGTAAGAATCTTATGTTCTTTACATGCTACTGGAACATTGATCATTAGGTAAGACTATGTACTTTACACGCTGCTGGAACATTGATCGTTAGGTAAGACTATGTACTTTACACACTGCTGGAACATTGATCGTTAGGTAAGACTATGTACTTTACACACTGCTGGAACATTGATCGTTACGTAAGACTATGTACTTTACACACTGCTGGAACATTGATCGTTACGTAAGACTATGTACTTTACACACTGCTGGAACATTGATCGTTAGGTAAGACTATGTACTTTACACGCTGCTGGAACATTGATCGTTAGGTAAGACTATGTACTTTACACGCTGCTGGAACATTGATCGTTAGGTAAGACTATGTACTTTACACGCTGCTGGAACATTGATCGTTAGGTAAGACTATGTACTTTACACGCTGCTGGAACATTGATCGTTAGGTAAGACTATGTACTTTACACGCTGCTGGAACATTGATCGTTAGGTAAGACTATGTACTTTACACGCTGCTGGAACATTGATCGTTAGGTAAGACTATGTACTTTACACGCTGCTGGAACATTGATCGTTAGGTAAGACTATGTACTTTACACGCTGCTGGAACATTGATCGTTAGGTAAGACTATGTACTTTACACGCTGCTGGAACATTGATCGTTAGGTAAGACTATGTACTTTACACGCTGCTGGAACATTGATCGTTAGGTAAGACTATGTACTTTACACGCTGCTGGAACATTGATCGTTAGGTAAGACTATGTACTTTACACACTGCTGGAACATTGATCGTTAGGTAAGACTATGTACTTTACACGCTGCTGGAACATTGATCATTAGGTAAGTCTATCTAAAATTCTGTAGGAGCATTGACAATCCAGTTAGAATCTTCAGAATGCCATTTGCCATCAGATAAGAATCTTAAGGCTGTTATAGAAACATTGGTCATCAGGTAAGAATGTTTAGGTTGCTATAGAAACATTGGTCATCAGGTTAGAATCTTAAGGCTGCTATAGAAACATTGGTCATCAGGTAAGAATCTTCAAGGTTGCTATAGAAACATTGGCCTTTCATTAATCTTATGTACTTTAATATTTCTGAATAAGGGAAAAATTTTCAATGTTAGTATGATATGTAATTATTTTATATTGACTGTATGTTAAAACTGGGGATTTTTCTAAAAAATAAATCCGGTAAGTGTGCTACTTTTGGTTTATCAAAGTACATGTCAAGGCCAATATAAAATGGTTATCATCTGTTTTATGTGGTTTTGTAAATGATAACCTTTTTATCATCGATAAACCCAAGATTTGTGTTATACAGGGTCACCTGGGATATTTTTATATATGTTATAATGTACAGATTTTGTCGGGATGCTACATTTTGTACATTGACATATAGATAATGCCCTGAAATATCTTTAGTTGAATTGAAGGAGTTAATCTATAAGTAGGATTATAACAAAGTCATAGGTTCTTGACAAAGATTGGTTCTCATTTCTGTCCTATGTGTTCACATGTTAATCTTGATTCTTGCCCAACTTTTCATTTCCCCGTTGTTCTAGGAAACTGAATAAAAATTATAGACATATGTGTTACACACACTGAAGACCAATATCCAGTCTGAGGATGAAGGACAATGCCAGGTCTGTCCAACACTTTGTCCTTCACTTATTCTGACATTGTTCTTGCTTTTTCAAGGTTAAATAGCAAATTTGGCTAAATAATACCTTGTCTCTCTCTGAACTTCATTGTTGTATGTGGAGTCCCACTCCCATATAGGTTGAGTCTAGAACAGTATTTACCTAGATAAAAATCTGCAAAGAGGTACAAGGACACAAAGTCTTTTTCTTTCTTGTTTAAATAATATGTTTTGTATTTAGTCAAGTTATTGGTGCAAGGCCAAGTCATAGTTCAGATCTGGCTGAATAACACCCCATGCCACACTATCCAGTTTCATCATGAGTAAATATTCTATTATTACTATAAGTGAGGAGTACATTTCATGGATCCATCAATATGTAATCATACCATTTCTGTGTAACAATCACTGTCAGATTGTACTGTTTCCATAGCACAATTTCCCCATTGTAAAGAAATGGACTTGACCTACCTGAGCTTAAACAGTTTATACATCTGTTACAATATAACTGCAATATTTGTAGATAACCCAGATTAACTTATCTATTTCATGCTTATTTCCTAAATAGGTCATGATAACTTAATTATAGGTGTACCAGGTCAAGTTCAGTGGTCAGAGATATGGTCAAGTTTAAGGGGTCAGTGTCAAGTTCAGTGGTCAGAGATGATGGCCTAAATCTGTCATGGAAGTCATTACATGTGAACGAGTCACTGTTAAGTACTCATTAAGACAGTGATCACAATGTAGACAAAGTCTGAGTAGATCTGTCTGTCTGTTCGACACACATTTCTTTATTTTGGTTGAGAAGGGGATTTTATATATAAATACCCTGGTTGCTCAATAACTAGTAAGAGTTAACTCGTAGCTAGTGAAAAATTCCAAATTGGTGCCACTGAACTAATAAAAGTGTAAAATTAACCTTCAGAATATATCAATCTGACCTTTCTCAACAAAGCTATGACTGTGTTATGAAAAAGAATGTTTCAAATTTAGTTAAATTCGTTTTAGAAAATTTGCACTAACCACTGGTTATCTCTAACCAGCCCTTGAACAACTGGGACCAGTGCATCAGATTTATCGTTACTTCTTCTGTAAAGTGTTGGGATAAATGGATACTGAGTCCATAAATAATACTGGTGTTTTTTTCCACACTGCTGATATAGACTTAGACACTGAAAGAAAAGTAATCATATTACAAATACTTATTTTTCAAATATTTAGGTTATAATTTCTGACCAAAATTGTCATGACGAGTATCAGGGTGTTTTTAATGATGTAACTAGGCATTTTCCAACCCACATTACCTTGGCTGTTGGTAGAATATCAAACACAATCATCAAAATTAACCCTCATGCGTCTATCACCTATTTCTTAAATGACTTTTCAAGAATATGACCCTGAAGGCCACTGAATTAAACATTGTACATCTTGTTATAACAAGAATAAAGTATTGTTTGGGTTGATTGTAATGACTATATGGATACCTGTTACAGCCAGAGGAGAATGACCTGTCAACTACTCGCGCAGAGTGTGAGGAGGTGATTATAATTGTAAACAAATGGTGATGGTTCCGACCCTCTCTATCTCTAGTCTTTAACATTACTCAACCATCTATACCTGCAGAAATGTAGTACAGAGACATTACAAATTATAAACCATTTTCCGTTGTAGAATTGTAGTCACTGGTGATGGGACAATGATCGGGTATAATCTGTTATTTCTTGATCGATTAACGGTACCCTAATATTTTCCTGGGTGTTTTTTTTAGCAAAAATAAAATTAATGTTATGCATAATAAAGATGGAATTTGCCAATGATATTCATTCTGTTATCAATTCTAGGTAAGTGAGGTATTTCATTTTTAAGTTACAGAAAAGACAATATTGCAATGGAGAATACATTTACTTTCTATGGATATTGAACTCACAGTCAGTCAATTATGTAATCGATAAACTACATTCAACAGCCTTTCCAATTTTAACCTATAATTGATTGTGGATTTTAACTAATTCCCACCATTAGTAACTAGTAGAGTGAGAGACTACAAATCAAGGACTATCTATAGGATTGAAGCTAATAGAGGGCCTTCCATAACTAGAATAGTGAGAAAAAGAGATTCCTTTCCTCTAGACTTCTGTATTAAGCTGTCTATTGTAGTGAACTGTCTATAACTGTAGAATAGTGAGAAAGAGAGATTCCTTTCCTCTAGACTTCTGTATTACAGCTGTCTATTGTAGTGAACTGTCTATAACTGTAGAATAGTGAGATAAGAGAGATTCCTTTCCTCTAGACTTCTGTATTACAGCTGTCTATTGTAGTGAACTGTCTATATAACTGTAGAATAGTGAGATAAGAGAGATTCCTTTCCTCTAGACTTCTGTTTAACTACTTTTGCTGTTTGTAATTCATTAAGGTTGTAATACTGACAAGTGACATGTTTTATGTACTTGCACTGTGTTGCAGTTGTATTATGCAAGTATTGCAAGCCGATTATTCCCAATAAAGTTGATATCATCATAAAGGTAACCTTTGGCAGCAAGGATAGCTATTATACATGTCTTCCTTACATTATTTCAGTAAATGTAATTTCAACCTGTTTCATTTAATATTTTCTTTGTATTCTGTGTAGGATAGAATTCAAATTACAATAAAAAGACAAATTGAAAATTAGATTAATTGAGAAAATTATTTAATTCTTAATTTCAGCAAATTTGGTGTAAAGAGAGTGAACATTTGAACTGTTATAAACATGATGTTTACAGCATTATAAAATAAATAGACAATCTCTTTATTCAACTTAATATGTTAATTTACTGACATTACAGAAACATCTTGAGGAGAGGATTTGGCAGAAGGTAAACAATGCCTTCCTTGGTTGTGCTCAACTCCCAGTCTGCAAATTGAAAATGCTCTTTGACATTATTTTGTCATCAGCCATGCCAAAAAAAACAAGTGTCCTAGATGTAACACAGGCCATGAACTTATCTCACCAGGTAAATGACAGTGTCTTTCGTCGATTTTTTTCCTTTCGTCATTTTTTTATTCTGTTGTGATTGCTGTTATTTTTTACAGCAAACCATGTGTTTCTCTGTCTAGTTTTACTGAAACACTTATACTCAAACGAGTGTAATGGGTCACTATATATAGTTACTAAACACAGAGTCTGTTCTGTATACCATTTCATAAAGAAATTATGCTCTCTCTTGAATGGTGTTTCACTATATATAGTTATTGATTTTGATTAAAACTTTTAAAATTTTGTCAGCTATTTTTTTTTTATTATTAAGGAGTTATGTCCCTTGGTTCTCTGCTATTGATTTTGAAGGAGTTATGTCCCTTGACTAATATTGCATTTTCTTTGTTTTTCTCACAGTTTATTAAGGAAGACCATATAGATGATGATGATGTTAGACAGATGTTACAGAGTCATAGTGATGATGACCTTGAGTACCATGGGTCAACAGAACGAGGATATGATGCTGACACTGAGGTAATGTCAGAGGATGATCTACGCAAGATTGGCGTGATGGATCAACAGGTGCAGCGCGAGTACTTCCCAGCCGTATTCCGCCTAGTGGTCAACCTTTTGGTGGCCTCTCAGAGACAGGGAGAAGGATGCGAGATTCTACCAGATGTCCTTGTCAAACTTTTACAAACACTAGGTGCCAACCATGTGGCAGTGTTGGCTGTCAGTGAAAAGGTGATTGTGGCTGTAAAATGATGGTTATAAAAGTCCTTTCTTGAGTATTCTGGTGTTTAAAAAAAAATGGATGAAAATAGCTGTTCAATATGTAAATGCAGGTGTACAATTTGTGTTCCTAATAGTGTCATCAGTCAGCAGTTGAGTGTTAATGTGATGAGAATGTTCATTCTCATGTACTATTCTATTTCTAAAATCCTGTTAAACATCTTACAAGAGTTAATGACATAAAGCTATTGTCAGGGCTTGTCAATAAAAAATTTTGAAATGTGTTACATGAAATGAACCCAGCTGCTATTTGTAGCACACATTTTAAATGTTTATTTTCAACTCGCCAGGGTCTGCTACATGATATTTTGGTGGGATTCTGGGAAGAATTAGTATCAAAGACAACTGCAGAAATTGGTAAGAAAAAAACATGTATTGCAGTGTCTGGATCAGAAGTATGCACACTGTGCCTGTGTACTAGTCCAAAGAGTTCTGACTATCAATCTGCAGATTTGTCATGGTCATTAGTGAGAATTCCAAACTATATAAAAACACAATGTTTTAGTGACTCGTGTATGGGTCGGTATTCAGGCAATGTTTTATATAGTTTACAACAGAATGGTAGTCTCTTCCTTGCTTATATGTTAAGGCAATTAATTAAATGTTGTTCTTTAATTTTTCCAAACATCATATGCTGTGAACCTATATGGTTGAAGTGGTACAGTACTAGTACATATATAATTATAATGCTGATATATATAATTATAATGCTGTGTCCCTATATGGTTTTAGTACAAAAGGCTCTGATGTCCCTGATACAACTACTTGCTCAGCATCAAGTGACAGCCAAGGAACTCCAGATGATCATCCGTCTGCTGCAACATCAAGGGATACCACAGGTTTGTTAAAGAATATAATACAATTTATCAGCCTTTATACATCTATAGGTGACATCCCGTTTGAGGAATTTTTTTGCATTATGCAAATGCAAAATTTTTACACTTCTGTATTTGACAGGATCTTGTGGTGTCTACATTGCTGTCTATTGTGGAGAACTCAAGGACCATGCCTTACCACTCAGTGACTTTTCCCTGTAAGAGAAAGAAAGTTAAGGACACAAAGAAAAAGAGGATGTCATCAACTCTACAAGGGAAACACTTATTATCAGAGGGATCAGCAGAACATAACAGGGTTTCCTCCAATCCATACGGGAGTGTATCCTCAATACCCATGTCTACTTTTTCAACCTCAGTAGATACCGCTGATGATGTTGTCAGGGACATTGATGACCTTGAAGGAGGTGTGAAACAAGAGCCATGGCAACTAGCAGCCATCAGCCAGGAGGTGCATGGAGGTCTGGTGTGGCCTCCAGGGATAGAGGGCTTCAGTTTGGCAATGTGGCTACAGATATCTGATAGAGCCGTCCAGACTCAGGGACATACTTGGTCTAACAAGACCCAAGACTATTCCACTTCAATGGAAGGTAAGACTGCTATATATCTGAAAAACTGCAATAAAGCATCTCTATATTCTGCTCATTTGTTGATTTCTACTTAATTATAAATATCCACTAAAACCTTAGCAACAGAGCAAATCCCTATGAATCCATACATTTGCTGTACCTGTAACATAATTAGTAGCTTTTCTACTTCAAACCCAATCTGAAATTTCTCCTGGGCAATTTTTTTCAGACAAGTAAAGGCAAGGATAGAACTAAATAAAATTACTTTGAAATCTCTGACATGGCTCATGTCTGCTGATATTTAATTGGATGAATTATGGTCCTTCATACCTGTCCACTTAGTATCGGGAATAATCAATCAAACTTAATTAGATTTCTCTATTAATGTAAAATCTTTGACATGTTTGATATCCACCATAAGACAAGTATTCAATACTCTTAAGGATTTCTCATTCAGTATACTTCGTATGTTTGTATCATTTCACAGGAACTTAGTATACATTGGTAGTAAAAGCAACACAGTGTTTTCATTCTTGCTGAGAGAATAGTTAGACAAATAAAATACTGAAGATTGTGTCATTGTAGGTGAGCATTTGTCTGACACCATCACGCATAGAAAACAGTCTGAACTTCTGGCCTCAAAAAATCTCTTCCATGTTGTATCCATTGGCAATGAAGACAAATTGTTGGAGATTTGGGTGAACATTTCCAGTAGGAGTCTCTTGTTCAGGTAAGCACCATACGACTGTTTGTTTATCCTGAATCCTTAAAGCTTCATTGTATGTAGAGGAAACAAACAAAAAGTTTGTGGAAAAAAGACAGATTTTGTCTGTATATAAAACTTCAGTTATTGTTATTGAATCTGAAACAGACACATTTTGATATTGTCTGTATTGAAGGTTAATACTGAAGAAAACATTTGTAATTTCAAAGTATGAAACCTGGTTTGTCATAGGGTCACATCAGAAACAATACAAATCACTGGATCAATGCAAAAGGAGGCGGTTTGCAAGGATTGCCTCCGTTTGGAACAGTGGCATCACCTGGTGGTCAATTACAGTGAGGAACATGACAAAGAATTGAGCAGTGATGACACTAACCCAAAGCTGGAAGTGCTGAAAGGCAAGGTATGAGCAGCAAAGAGAGTTGGTCAGCATCACATGTACCTGTAGTTACTTGAGGCATTTTTTGTCTGAGATTAATCTAAGCTAGATACATAAACATTTAATTTTTTTGAAAATTAAAATTGTAAAATTTGAATTTTTCACAGAACCAGAGAACCAGAACATGTTGTAATGAATGCCACAACAATAACCACTCTAACAAAATACAGCACACCAATTGACGGAGAACAGTATCGTGTATTCTGTAGGAACTTAAGCTTGACATGCTTTACATACCTCAAATTAATGATTTTATGCATTCTCAACTTAATGTTAATTTGTATCAGGTGACCTTGACCTTGGATGGCTGTAGGACACACACTCTTTGGCTCCAGCACCAGGTGGCACCATCTCCTAAGAAACATGCTCACATTGATACCCAACATCTTACTGTTTGTCTGGGACACTTGTTAGATGAGCAGTCAAGCACAGATCCTCTTGCATCTTGGTCCCTTGCATCCTTTATGCTCTTTCGAGGTAAAATCAGTCAATTATTTGCTTAATACTATGAATTTTTTATTGGTATCACTGTGATCTTGGCATCAGTTCTGCAACGGCTTATTGATAATGACTTTTTCCAGAATGTTTTCAATGTTGTTTATGATTATCATGGAAAATGTAAACAAAAAGTGACTTTGCTGTGAAATAATTCAAGGTTGTTGTGTTGGTGGGGAAGAATGCCTGCATCTGTACACCCTTGGGCCAAGCTGCCATACACTGAGTAAATGTGACAGTTCAGGTGTGGGTCGCTCCTACCCTCCCAGACTGTCCAAGGCCACTGTGGCGAGTGGAGGGGTTGCCATGGATACCCTAGTGAGCCTCAAAGATGATGACCTTGACAGTCTCAGAGTAAGTCTTTTTGTATTGATATTATTTTCTTTGATCAAAATATGACTCTGATGTAAATCTATAGCAAAAACTTCTTGAATCCTCAGGTTTATCAACAGGTTGGAGACAATAGACTATGCTACATAGATTTTATGCTAACAATGATATTTTTTCATCTTTTTTAATTGTTTGTAGTCAAGTGTAGTTCTTTCATACGATGCATGGAACTCTGACCAGATGGGTTATTACTCAACCTTTGGTCCCACCAATGAAGAACCTGCCACTATTATCACTAACCTTGGGCTGACCAGTGTCCACTCCAGCCTGCTGTCACAGCAACCAACCAACATCCCCACTGAAGTCCAAGGTGAGATAACTGCTCACACTCATTATATCTTAGAGAAGGCACTAGAAGAGGTCGGAGGAGCATCCGCCATTTTGTTCCTGGTTGCGAAGGTATATGAGGATAAGGGTGAACAGTACACGGACTTAGAGGTGCGTCAGTCTAAAGCTCTACAGCTGTTGTTTGCCTTTGTCAACCATTCATCCTACATAGGACGGGACTACATAGCCTGTTCTGGTCACCAGCTCCTCACCAAAGTCCTGACTAGCTCTCACAGTTGTGTTGGCTATCATACTCTCAAGGTAACTTTATTGAAAAATGTCAGAAGAGTAATGCTGCAGAGACAGTATTACAGCTATAGAATTTAGAAGTAAAGAAAATTCCCTGTCTTGAAATACAAAAAAATATTTCTTCCCAAAGTAGATTCTGTTAGTTCAATATTCATAATAGAGCAAAATTTCTCATTTTCTTTAAACAATTTAGTGAGATTATAGATACATCAATTCCATGTTGTTACCATGTTCTTACAAAATGATAATTTCACACAGGTGTTGATGGATGCTAGTGTCAGTGAGTCACTGTTCCGTACTGACATGGGTGAGATTCCCTTGGTGTTGCGCCGTAAATCTGAGGCAGTGGTGACCAACATGTCCGTGATTGAGGAACTGCTCCTGAACTGGCGGATCTGGGAAAATTCTGAATGTGGAGTTTTACTCCTCATGTTCCGTGCTCTTGCCTCACTGATCAGGGAAGATCACCCTCTACAAGCCTTCAATATTAAGCAGTTCCAGTCTATCAACATTCTTAACAAGGTTTTCCTTATGTACAGGGTAGGTTTACTCTCTCTACTCTACAGGTTAGATATTCAAACTTTAAAATTATGAGTACTATTAAATACTAGATGCACTCATTTTATATTTACTTTAATATTCTCAAAATTGTTCAATAATGATAGTATGAAAAAGATTTGTATGCATCATGAAATCCTTGGCGCATTTGTCTTGTCAATCACAGATTGGTAAGATTTCATTACCGTGCAATGTTGATTAACATTGCACTGCACAATTAGGAATTATTTCAGATTTCTGATATAAGAGTTTCCTTTTTTCACATTTGTACAGGCCCCAAAAATCTCCCTTAACTTAAGGAATTTTCCTTAACTTAAAATCCCCAAAGGAAAGCATGTAAAATTATGTAATACTTTTCTATGGTAGTTAAAATTTCCTGAAGTTAAAGAAGATTCAATAAACTGGAGTCAGTAGGAGAGGGTATCTTTGCTGTTCAAAAAGTAATTGTAATATATTCTTTATGAACTAAGATATAATGTACCTGATGCTATCAGTTCAGGTCTACTAATAGGACCTGCTTTATATTCCTTGTTGCCAAAGTGTTGTTGTTCTTTTTTCTCTTTCTATGAAATATGTATATATCTAATATAAGATGAATTTGGTCCTTTAAAAAGTGCTTTTTTTGACAATATATTATTTCTGGATTTGCAGGAGAGAATTCAGGATGCACGTCCTTCTTTCTCTACAGACATCGGTCAGTCAGTGGTCAGTATATGCCAAAGCATGATGGGATCGCCTCCTGATGTCCATCTGATTGTGTCTATGTGTGATTTCTTGTTAAATGTCCACCCAGCTGCGAGCACATACATCAATCATGCGAAGGCAGACTTCTACTTCAGCCTGTGGTGGGGTAAGTCATTAAATGATGACTATTGGAAGGATAAGTTTTTCAGTGTATTGTATAAAAAACACAAGTAATCAATACAAGTTTAGAATTAGATACTGTAGAGCCAAATGATGAATTATGCGGTATTAAGCCTAGACTTTGGAAAATCAAGATTGACTGGAGAAAAAAAAGGAATTTCTCTCAGACCTTGGTCTGATCATAGTTTACCATAATAATCTCAAGCTGAGGTCTCATCATAGTTTATCTTAATACTAGATAATTCAACATTTAGTATGCTTTCAATGTTTTAACAAGCAATCATGCTACACTCTGGATGACAAAATATCTGTAGTTCATGCCTGCATTGTTCCAGATCTACCTGAGACAAATGCAATGAAGAAAAAGGATTATTTGTCCCAGATCAGACGCCCAAGTCATCAGGATACCCTGTCAAGTATTTCAGAATCAAAGTCAAGCTCCAACACAGGTATATAAAAAAATTATGCTCTGGAAACACACCTGATGCTGCCAAACTGATACAAATAACCTGAAGACATCAGTCTTACTGTTGTCTGAAGGTTACTAACTGAAAACTGAATAGGAAGTCTGTTCATCATTTATCTACACAAGGTTCACTGAAATTGGTTTTGACATAAGGCACTAACTTTGACTGTGTCAAATTGGTATATTGTTTGATGGTTAACAGATCCTTGTATATTTTACAGCCCCTGAGTTATCTGATGAGGCCAGTAATGTCGCCATGAGCCCAGAAGACGCCCTGTTACCAGAGAACAAGTGCCCTTCTGTCTCCCAGACAAGTCCTGTCCCACCAGACAATGATATCAAAACAGAAGGTATGGTTGCCTTGTATGACTAACACTATTGATAATGTTGATGATAATAGTTATATAGATGTATGATATTGATATGTAGCAACTAATAACAATACTTCTGAAATTCCTAGGTATTGCTAAGTTATCGTCACAGAAAAACAAGGATATCATTAATACGAAAATCCAAAATCATTTTGAATAAGAATAAAATTATAAACTTTTACATGGCTGTTATCTGTATTACAGTTTGGGCAACATGGTCAGCTGTACCAGGAGTGAGTGACCACAGCAGTGTCCAAGTGGATACATCAGAGACTGTTTCTGATTTCGAGAACAATGAAGGGAAGCATCTTGTTATCAACACCAATACCACAGACATAAGCTCACTCAGCTCCTCACTCAACGAGGCATCCGACTCTTCATTCGACAAAGTTACAAACAACTTTCCTGTGATTTTACAAGAAAATTCACTACAGATTTCCACATTTCCACGACAATCTGAGAATGAAGAGGAAGGGTTATATGCACCAAGGTCGGACGTAAATTTTGATGTACCAGACACTGATGCTGATGAATCGGAGAGAGAAAGAGGGCTCACAGCCCTGTGTGTTGGTAAGTATAGTGGAGATTATGACTCTGTATGAGATATTTGATAGGAAAGTTTATTTTTCTCTTTAGTAGTGGTTTATTATTATTTTTTTTTTGTGTAGGTAGGCAAAGAGAGATAGATAGCTTATTGATATAAGGGTGGGTGGTTCGGTGGTGCAATCGTAACGCACTTGCCTTTCACCTACCTGTCTGGGGTTCAATTCCTGGAATGGACATGAAAAGGTAAAGGATCACTAGCCAGACAATGTGGATTTCCCATGAGTACTCCAGGTTCCTTCCAGAGTAAGACCCCTGTACGGTTCCAGCTGGACCAACAAGAGTGATTGATAAAAGCTGATAGCTTGTTTTGCAATTGTTGTAAATAAATTAAGTTTATATCAATAACATAAGAGTTGGGTCTTACTAATTTATACATAGATAGGGAGTAGGTAGAGATCTGATGCATTATTGGTAGATTAGGTGTAGACTCATCCTATTTTAAGTGGATTCAATATTGAGCAGATACGACATTTATCCAGTAGGAAGAAACAATGTGGAAAATGGGTTGTCTTATTTTCCTGCAGGTGGGTTGTTTGCTATACAAAAGTGCTTATTTTCTTGTGTGTAGGAGATGCTTGTATCTGGGAATTAAATGGTTTGTAACAAAACTAAGTGATTATTAAGTCAGATGCTAAATGAAATAATTTCCATGTGTGTACAGAATTGCTACGCTACCTCTTCTCTATACCATGATAAATTTTGTTTCTTCAGGATTACTCCAGACCCTGTCAAATGTCTTAGTAACCATGCCTGACAGTACAACACAAAAGGTTTTTAACAAAGTCCTTAAGCCAGATATCCTCATTGTCCTGGCACACAACAGTTCTCCACAAATCAGGACAGCTGTACTCAAGGTAAGGTTCTCTGTTTAAAGGAATGTATTCAATATGAACTTTTTTCTATTCAATTCAAATGAATCGGTATGTTATATTACCTGGTGTAATGATTTCTTAACTGTGACTCCTCACCTCTTTGTCAGTTACTGATGGCCTACCTGAAGCGAGCTACACTGACCAACTCAGAGCTGGTGGACACTTTTCTCCAGAAGATGGGTTTTCTGCTGATTGGTGCTCAGCTCTATCAGTATCCTACCCACCAGGAACAGATAGAGGAAGTCATCTCACTCATCATGGACCGACCCTTCAACTTCACCAGCAGGTACAAAATGTTCATACATAATAGAGGATCTAGTTATGATTTACAAATATCTCTGCTGAGTATATTCCTTTCATAGGTCTTTGGATTTGTATAACCATTTTTCTTGTAGGTTGGACATGGAAATTTGTCTGGAAGACTTGTCACCACTACAGCAAGCAGCCATTGGTCTTTTTACATCTCTGCTCGACATGACTGTGTTTGATTCTGAGCTTTGTAGTAACAGTCTTCTTCTCACTCTACAGGTAAGACTTAATTGTAATTTACTCACAAACACCTTTTACAGTTGAGTTGTCCAGCTTGTATAGGTAAGTCATTTTTAAGATTATGGAGATGAGACATATTAGTCAACAAATACATGTGTTATACAGGCCACAATACACAGGTGATTAAAATGGTTTATATGTTACCTATGTACTGTGACTTGTGGTCCACTAACAAGGGTGAGCTACTGACCACATATCAGCTAGGCCATCACACAGGTGATTTTCTGACCAACAGACATGTACATATGTGAGCTGGGCCATCACACAGGTGATTTTCTGACCAACAGACATGTACATATGTGTGCTGGGCCATCATACAGGTGATTTTCTGACCAACAGACATGTACACATGTGTGCTTGGCCATCATACAGGTGATTTTCTGACCAACAGACATGTACATATGTGTGCTGGGCCATCACACAGGTGATTTTCTGACCAACAGACATGTACACATGTGAGCTGGGCCATCATACAGGTGATTTTCTGACCAACAGACATGTACATATGTGTAATAGGCCATCATACAGGTGATTTTCTGACCAACAGACATGTACATATGTGTGCTGGGCCATCACACAGGTGATTTTCTGACCAACAGACATGTACACATGTGAGCTGGGCCATCATACAGGTGATTTTCTGACCAACAGACATGTACATATGTGTGCTGGGCCATCATACAGGTGATTTTCTGACCAACAGACATGTACATATGTGTGCTGGGGCATCACACAGGTGATTTTCTGACCAACAGACATGTACATATGTGAATGTTAAGCACTTGTGAGTTACTGACCACTTCACATAGGTGAGTCCGACCATCATACAGATGAGTTTACAGACCTCTAGACACATACGTTGCAGACCAAATTCATAAAATAAGTTATTTATCAAATACACAAGAGTGGCACAAATCACTTTACTATAATGAGTCACAAGACATCTGACACCAATTATTCAACTACCATCTCACTCAAATAAGTCACCTACCATCTCACTCAAACAAGTCACCTACCATCTCACTCACTCAAACAAGTCACCTACCATCTCACTCAAACAAGTCACCTACCATCTCACTCAAACAAGTCACCTACCTTCTCGCACAAACAAATCAACTACCATCTCACTCAAACAAGTCACCTACCATCTCACTCAAACAAGTCACCTACCATCTTGAACAAGTCACCTACCATCTCACACAAACAAGTCACCTACCATCTTGAACAAGTCACCTACCATCTCACTCAAACAAGTCACCTACCATCTCACTCAAACAAGTCACCTACCATCTCGCTCAAACAAGTCACCTACCATCTTGAACAAGTCACGTACCATCTCACTTAAACAAGTCACCTACCATCTCACTAACTCAAACAAGTCACCTACCATCTCACTCAAAACAAGTCACCTACCATCTCACTCAAAACAAGTCACCTACCATCTCACTCAAACAAGTCACCTACCATCTCACACAAACAAGTCACCTACCATCTCACTCAAAACAAGTCACCTACCATCTCACTCAAACAAGTCACCTACCATCTCACACAAACAAGTCACCTACCATCTCACACAAACAAGTCACCTACCATCTCACTCAAAACAAGTCACCTACCATCTCACTCAAACAAGTCACCTACCATCTCACACAAACAAGTCACCTACCATCTCACACAAACAAGTCACCTACCATCTTGAACAAGTCACCTACCATCTCACTCAAACAAGTCACCTACCATCTCACTCAAACAAGTCACCTACCATCTCAACAAGTCACCTACCATCTTGAACAAGTCACGTACCATCTCACTTAAACAAGTCACCTACCATCTCACTAACAAACAAGTCACCTACCATCTCACTCAAAACAAGTCACCTACCATCTCACTCAAAACAAGTCACCTACCATCTCACTCAAACAAGTCACCTACCATCTCACACAAACAAGTCACCTACCATCTCACTCAAAACAAGTCACCTACCATCTCACTCAAACAAGTCACCTACCATCTCACACAAACAAGTCACCTACCATCTCACACAAACAAGTCACCTACCATCTCACTCAAAACAAGTCACCTACCATCTCACTCAAACAAGTCACCTACCATCTCACACAAACAAGTCACCTACCATCTCACTCAAACAAGTCACCTACCATCTTGAACAAGTAACGTACCATCTCACTCAAACAAGTCACCTACCATCTCACTCACTCACCTACCATCTCACTCAAACAAGTCACCTACCATCTCACTCAAACAAGTCACCTACCTTCTCACTCAAACAAGTCACCTACCATCTCACTCACTCAAACAAGTCACCTACCATCTCACTCAAACAAGTCACCTACCATCTCACTCAAACAAGTCACCTACCATCTCACACAAACAAGTCACCTACCATCTCACTCAAACAAGTCACCTACCAAGTCACCTACCACACAAACACCATCTCACTCAAACAAGTCACCTACCATCTCACTCAAACAAGTCACCTACCATCTCACTCAAACAAGTCACCTACCATCTTGAACAAGTCACCTACCATCTCACTCAAACAAGTCACCTACCATCTCACACAAACAAGTCACCTACCATCTCACTCAAACAAGTCACCTACCATCTTGAACAAGTCACGTACCATCTCACTCAAACAAGTCACCTACCATCTCACTCAAACAAGTCACCTACCATCTCACTCAAACAAGTCACCTACCTTCTCGCACAAACAAATCAACTACCATCTCACACAAACAAGTCACCTGCCATCTCACTCAAACAAGTCACCTACCATCTCACTCAAACAAGTCACCTACCATCTCACACAAACAAGTCACCTACCATCTCCCACAAACTAGTTACTAGTTATCTGACACAATGAAACAAGTCTGCAGTTAGCTATACATCACTCACAACCTCATATGCCTTATTAAAATGGGAAGTTTTCATTCATGGAGTAATTTTACTTTAATTTGTATTTGTAGAAATTTGTTACTTTAAGTTAAAAGTTTCAATGTGTACAGTAATGTTGTTGATGAACGAGTACTGAATCACAAGTTTTGTCATTGACAGCTGTTTACCAAAGATTCTACTTTTGGATCCATGATGTTAGAGGTTGGTCTAGTAGAAACTCTCACCAACATGCTGGCTCGAATAAATCGATCCTACAGGTAAATATATACCAGGAAATTTTAGTTCCCTTGTTGAATGCTTCTTCTTACTTTGTGTTATATTATATCCATCATACCTGTTGTTTTATTATATCATACTGTTGTTATATTATATCATACCTTTTGTTATATTATATCTTACTGTTGTTATATTATATCATACTGTTGTTATATTATATCATACCTTTTGTTATATTATATCTTACTGTTGTTATATTATATCATACTGTTGTTATTTTATATCATACCTTTTGTTATATTATATCTTACTGTTGTTATATTATATCATACTGTTGTTATATTATATCATACCTTTTGTTATATTATATCTTACTGTTGTTATATTATATCATACCTTTTGTTATATTATATCTTACTGTTGTTATATTATATCATACTGTTGTTATATTATATCATACCTTTTGTTATATTATATCTTACTGTTGTTATATTATATCATACCTTTTGTTATATTATATCTTTTGTTATTTATATCTTATATTATATCATACTGTTGTTATATTATATCATACTGTTGTTATATTAGGTCATACTGTTGTTATATTATATCATACCTTTTGTTATATTATATCTTACTGTTGTTATATTATATCATACTGTTGTTATATTATATCATACTGTTGTTATATTATATCATACCTTTTGTTATATTATATCTTACTGTTGTTATATTATATCATACTGTTGTTATATTAGGTCATACTGTTGTTATATTTTATCATACTGTTGTTATATTAGGTCATACTGTTGTTATATTAGGTCTACTGTTGTTATATTATATCATACTGTTGTTATATTATATACTGTTGTTATATTATATCATACTGTTGTTATATTATATCATACTGTTGTTATATTATATCATACTGTTGTTATATTATATCTTACTGTTGTTATATTATATCATACTGTTGTTATATTATATCATACTGTTGTTATATTATATCATACTGTTGTTATATTATATCATACTGTTGTTATATTATATCATACTGTTGTTATATTATATCATACTGTTGTTATATTATATCATACTGTTGTTATATTAGGTCATACTGTTGTTATATTATATCATACTGTTGTTATATTATGTCATACTGTTGTTATATTATATCATACCTTTTGTTATATTATTATATCATACCTTTTGTTATATTATATCTTACTGTTGTTATATTATATCATACTGTTGTTATATTATATCATACTGTTGTTATATTATATCATACTGTTGTTATATTATATCATACTGTTGTTATATTATATCATACTGTTGTTATATTATATCATACTGTTGTTATATTATATCATACTGTTGTTATTATATCATACTGTTGTTATATTATATCATACCTTTTGTTATATTATATCATACTGTTGTTATATTATATCATACTGTTGTTATATTATATCATACTGTTGTTATATTATACTGTTGTTATATTAGGTCATACTGTTGTTATATTATATCATACTGTTGTTATATTATCATACTGTTGTTATATTATATCATACCTTTTGTTATATTATATCATACTGTTGTTATATTATATCATACTGTTGTTATATTATATCATACTGTTGTTATATTATATCCATCTTACTGTTGTTATATTATATCATACTGTTGTTATATTATATCATACTGTTGTTATATTATATCTTACTGTTGTTATATTATATCATACTGTTGTTATATTATATCATACTGTTGTTATATTATATCATACTGTTGTTATATTATATCATACTGTTGTTATATTATATCATACTGTTGTTATATTATATCATACTGTTGTTATATTATCATACTGTTGTTATATTATATCATACTGTTGTTATATTATGTCATACTGTTGTTATATTATATCATACTGTTGTTATATTATATCATACTGTTGTTATATTATATCATACTGTTGTTATATTATATCATACCTTTTGTTATATTATATCCATCTTACTGTTGTTATATTATATCATACTGTTGTTATATTATATCATACCTTTTGTTATATTATATCATACTGTTGTTATATTATATCATACTGTTGTTATATTAGGTCATACTGTTGTTATATTATATCATACCTTTTGTTATATTATATCTTACTGTTGTTATATTATATCATACTGTTGTTATATTATATCATACTGTTGTTATATTATATCATACTGTTGTTATATTATATCATACTGTTGTTATATTATATCATACTGTTGTTATATTAGGTCATACTGTTGTTATATTATATCATACCTTTTGTTATATTATATCATACTGTTGTTATATTATATCATACTGTTGTTATATTATCATACTGTTGTTATATTATATCATACCTTTTGTTATATTATATCCATCTTACTGTTGTTATATTATATCATACTGTTGTTATATTATATCATACTGTTGTTATATTATATCATACCTTTTGTTATATTATATCATACTGTTGTTATATTATATCATACTGTTGTTACATTATATCATACCTTTTGTTATATTATATCATACCTTTTGTTATATTATATCATACTGTTGTTATATTATATCATACTGTTGTTATTATATTATATATTATCATACCTTTTGTTATATTATATCATACTGTTGTTATATTATATCATACTGTTGTTATATTAGGTCATACTGTTGTTATATTATATCATACCTTTTGTTATATTATATCATACTGTTGTTATATTATATATATATTATATCTGTTGTTATATTATATCATACCTTTTGTTATATTATATCCATCTTACTGTTGTTATATTATATCATACTGTTGTTATATTATATCATACCTTTTGTTATATTATATCCATCTTACTGTTGTTATATTATATCATACTGTTGTTATATTATATCGTATATTATATCTGTTGTTATATTATATCATACCTTTTGTTATATTATATCTTACTGTTGTTATATTATATCATACTGTTGTTATATTAGGTCATACTGTTGTTATATTATATCATACCTTTTGTTATATTATATCATACTGTTGTTATATTATATCATACTGTTGTTATATTATATCATACCTTTTGTTATATTACATCCATCTTACTGTTGTTATATTATATCATACTGTTGTTATATTATATCATACTGTTGTTATATTATATCATACTGTTGTTATATTATATCATTATCATACCTTTTGTTATATCACATCCATCTTACTGTTGTTATATTATATCATACCTTTTGTTATATTATATCATACTTTTGTTATATTATATCATACCTTTTGTTATATTATATCATACTGTTGTTATATTAGGTCATACTGTTGTTATATTATATCATACTGTTGTTATATTAGGTCATACTGTTGTTATATTATATCATACCTTTTGTTATATTATATTGGACAATTTAAGGTTTCATTCTTTAAATTGCAAAGGAAACAATGAAAATGTAAAACAGTTTTGGCATTTGATTCAAGTTATTATCACAGTATATAGAAATGATATAGTATTGGGCTCCTACATGATCCAAATGATTTTTGGTTGTAGGGATGGTGACCAGGGAGAACTAGGAGATCATCAGAGGTGTGTTAACACCATACAGCTGTTGTTGTCTACCATAGTGGTACGAGAGTTCAGGTAAGTACCAATAATGTATAGCTCAAAATTAACTCTGCCAACTTTAATTTTTCTCCAGAAATTATGTTGTACAGTTTCTTTCCATCATCTTGAGTTACACTATACATTTGACATTTCTGATCACTTCGAATCATGAAAAATCATCTCTGACTTGTTATTATCTGAGTACTAATAGTTTCAGTGGTTATAAGTCAATTCTGTGATTTTGATTCAGTGATTCCCAACTTATCTAAAAGACTTGTATACTGGTGAATACTTACTCCCAATGATAAGGGTTTTTTTCCCTTGCCAACCTCTGTCCATGATTTTATTTTAAGTTTCTTATTTCCATGTTATCAAAGACTTAAGTATTAATTTTCATTGGAATGAGTTTGAACTTTGACCTTTACACTTTGGTCTTTTGAACCAGTGCCAGTGGATCATTACATCTACAGAGGGTAGAGGAGATCCTGGAGCTGCTGAGATACCTAGAGGATAGAGAGTTACAGAAGACAGGTAAGTTGAATAAAACACCTGTAATTAAATCAGATTTGTAAATGAGAATCCTTATACATCTGGTTTTTTAGCAGATTACTGGATATCTTTGCCAAGATGTTAGATCGTGCTGTATATACAGTTCATGATTGCATCTTTCTTGTAGAGTTTAGCCTAGTAATTATACCATTAAAGTTGTAGGAAACTGTACTGATTTTGACTAACATGTTAAAGATAAAAGGAGAAATCCTGAGAAAATAAATCACTATACAGTACATGTGTAAGCTAATGATGCATGGAAACAACACGGGCAACCATTAGCCAGTAGTCCAAATGAACTTTACGACATTCTAACCAACACTATTTGTAGTGTAGAGTTTGATCAATTGGTTCTGTACACAAGCTAAAAGTTGTAATTGAAACCTACAATTTATGGTTTTGAAGTCAATATAGATTTGTTTTCTTTTTTTTACTATACAGGAAGTAAATCATGTAAACAGGTCCAGTGTATGCGAGCTATCGAGCTGCATATCATGTCCAGTATCTTACACTACATGGAGTGTGCCAGTCAGGAAAACAGACCTCTCTGGATGTCACGACAAATTTCATCACAGGCTTCCAGTTATTATGGTGAGTTCTGATTGATCACATGAACTGTGTAAACCAATAGATTTTAGAGTAAACTCCAGGTATATATTCTCGTCAGTCATCTTTACTTCAATTTGTTTTGTGAAGTGTTAAGCATTGTATTATAATCCAGGAGGTTTTACATTAAATATTCTGTAATGTGGACAATAACTCGGGCAATCTTGTTGAGTTGTACCCTCTACAGTTTTCTGCTGTACCAGTGTAGCATGGTGTTTTGAAGCATGGGGAATGTAAGAAGTTGATTGAGTCATTAATTCTTAAAAATTTGGTACCTCCATCTCACAAAAAAGTTATATCTTTAAACAGAATATGTATCTATATTGATCAATAACTGCAAAATATGAAGAACAACTGACATTTTCACCCTCCATTTTTGGGTAAAAGTATCATACCAGGTAGATACTGCTGGACCTGCTCCAAGCCTTAAAACCACTATCATCACAGAATTTGATTACTATGTGGTTTATATTTCATTATCATCAAGATAGTATCCTTGGTGACACTATGTTGTGATAATGATGATAACAATGTGATGCTTACACTAACCTGTTTGATTGTAGGAGGTATTCGACCTCGGCACAACTTCTCTGCACCACAATTTCCCTCCCAAGGACACACCCCTTTGGGGTACCCCTCCCAGCCTTACCTCCCAGCATATGGCACAAATCACCCTTCCAAGCAGATCAGCTCAAAATTCCATTTATCATTAGATCTTCCATATGAAGAAGCCCAATCCAGCGACACAGAGAGTCATATATCATATGGAAGTGCAAAAGTGCTGCCTGGAATCAGCCGAACTGTCTCCTTTGACCAAAGCCAGGCAAAACAGGGTAAACCTGGTATCATTACTTCAGTGCTGGAGACATTCGGACGTAAAAAACGACTTAGTGTCATCCCAGTTTCACATTCGGATCTCATAGACAGATTCAAACGCTTCATGGTTATAGCTGTGGATATGTTTGTCTTTTCTGGTAAGGAAATACAAATCTCATGTACAAAAGAACATATTTGTATTTGAAAAGTCTCAATTTATGTTTTTGTTTAGATTTTTGAATTTACAAACCAGCTGTCAAGTGTAAAAAAAGAACAAAATATATTTACATTTATGTACCTATTTATAAGCTAAACAGCATTTTATACTATTCTGATTGAAGTTTAAAAAAAAGTTGTTTGATTTAGGCCTTAGGTGTATCATAGTTTAGATAAGTTATGAATTGTTAATGCTTGGACAACACTCTCTACCTTTGACATGAGTTTGGTGTATGAACACTTTTATAGATGTATGATTCACCTGAGAATGCTGTAATTTCAATAGCTGTATGGTTCATACACTAAGAATATTCTACTTTTGATAGTTTTTTTCCATATGTGATGAGGAATGGATACATACATCTTTAATTTTGTCTTGAGAATGCCCTGGTTGTAATGATTTGGTTTCTACCATAAAATGCCATTCTTTTAATTGATGCATGCTTTATGTGCTGCGAATGTCCTACTTAGATGTTTTTGTCTTGTAACATTGTACTTTTCATGGGTATATGGTAAATGTCCTTACATTTGATTGTTAACAGACAAAGATACTGTGAAGAAGGAAGGCCATACTCGTACCTTGAACCTGCTGTTTGAGCGTCCAGAAGTAGAAAGCTTGGAAACATCACATATACGCAGGCTGTTTGACTTCCTGTATCGGGCATATGAAATGACACTAAGTCAGGTAAGAGTTCTTTATTCACTTCGACCACCTATATTTCATTTTGTTAAACATACTTTGCATTGCAGCAGTGATTCAGTTGTTATGAGTAATGTTTTTACTTTTAATAAGGAAGGAGATTTGATCAATTTGGATTTTTTTCTTGAGGACAAAAATTACATCATGACATTATGAAATAGTAATGTATGTAATCTGACATCTACATTACATTTCCAATGACTTCATATTTAACTGTATTGCCATGGTTACAGGACAGAATGGTGCCTAAGAAGCCCCGGAATAGTTTAATGTGGGCTGCCCGAGATGTGACACGGGTACAGATGGGACGGCTTATGACATTCCTCCTCTCTCCACGTCAGGAAGTTGACAACAGAGCCTACATAGTGTCCTATATTCGTGGGGAGGTCCGGGGCATTGAGATCCTCAAGGTTATCCTAAACACTGCCAGTGATCTGGTAGGTTTCCCTTGATGTCATTGTGACAGGTTACCTTGTATCTTATATATGTTGTAAATGTACACAGTATTGTAGTTATTGCACTTTCTTTATGGTGATTATGTAGTAATTACTGAGAATGTGCTAATTGATCGTTATTCTAATTTACCAAAAATTATTAACACACTAAAATATTATTTGTAAAGTATCTATAGATTCATGTTATGATAGAACACATCAAATGTTTAATGACTCCACAGTACTGATTAATCTTTTATGAAAACATCATTACTTTGTGGACACAACATTTGCTGGGATTTGAATTTTGTTTAATTAGAAAACTTTTCACCTTTTTCAGTCAGTCATTTTTTCATAACAAAGAAGGCTGTCTAATACCAAGATATTCAGTGACTATTTTTCTATTGATAGTGAGACATATTGCTGTATATCTTATTCGTACAAGTAGGAGGGAGAAGACGTTGATATTTTATTGGTTAATGTTCTGGTGATGTGTTGTATCACTCCGTATAAAAAAGTTGGATTTTAATGAAGATCTTTTTAATGTTAAGGGTTTGGAGATGGCCTACTATATGTTTGACCTACTGACCACCTGGGATGATTGCCTCAACATACAGCAGAGGGAAGATGCTTTTAAGATCTTAAACACCATGAAGAATGCAGGAATAGCTATCGTGTCCCCGAATCCAAGTAAACAAAAAAACACTGAAGAGTGCTTTAAAGAGGTAAGGTCTCACCATTATTGCAATTCAATGAAAGACATGTTGTTCATGTTAAAAATTCTGTTTTCTTCTCAAAATTGCATAAATTAAAAATAAAAAATGCTTAAGGTGAAATTGAAAACAGTTTATGCCGCATGTGAACTCCATTGATTAATTACAAGTAAATGTATAACACAGGATTTGAAAGACAATGTAACCCTTCTTATTGGTAAGTCAATTAGAAAAGTCTGATGGGAGGCAGCAGAAAAATGTCCAGTTTTTATAAACGTGTTGGTACTAAGGTTGATCAATGCTGTATGACTAGTACATCCAAGTTTCACATCATTAGTGTTCCACTGCGCTGAGGTACACTGTCAATATTTCACTATCAGCCTTTCTTCTTAATTCAAATTTGCTGTATCACTTTACTGTAAATCTGTCAGTAATACTGAATACAATACCTTTTTTGTTTACCAGGAGAAGAAAATGATTAGTATCAAGTTTGAAAAGGGAAAAAAACAGATTGCAAAGAAACACCTCCAGACAATGGAAAGGTTGGTTTTGTTATTAGAGAAAAGTGATTGTTAATCTTACGTGATTTTGATTCTACTATAAGTGAAATACAAGTTTTATTACGCTGCAGTATTACAGAGTAATATCTGAAGGGCAAAATAATCCCAAAATAGTCACTTGACTAAGGTCACACCACTTAGGTCACACTGCCTTGATATATCATTTTCCATACAAATGTGAATTTCATGTCATCATTTCATTATCACTAGTTGACAGGATCAAACCCAACAATGTGGAGGGCCTCAGTGTCTGTCCATCAGGGTGTCTCTGTCTATCCACTTTTTATTTTTTTATTTCTAATTTTTAGAACAGAAGTACCCTATATTAAAATAAGAAATTTTACCAGACAATAAACCATTTCATTACATATTGCACTATGCTTACTGTGTTTATATTGGAGGGGCGGCAGTGGCCAAGTAGTCAAAGCCTCTGAGTGTCTTTGTCCCTAGCCCTTCAGGTCTGGGTCGCTGGTTTGAGGCCTATGTGGGGCAGTCGCTAGGTACAGGCGTAGGTTGGTGGGCTTTCCTCCGAGAACTCTGACCAAGCTACCATACCTGGCACATCCTGATCCTGGATGTTAATAGAACATAAAGCAACAATAACCAAATTAGTATTGGAATCAACTTCTTTCTGGTATTTCTATGACACAACGTTCTGTTGCGTGGTCCATGTTATGTGTTTGTGCAAAATAACTGAGGTCATAAAGGTTGTTGCATCAAATTCCTTGATTTCAAGCGCTCTTTTCTAATTGACTCAGTCCTTTAATTGTCCTCTAGCTGGCTGTGAGATTGAAAGGGAAAGTTTACAATGTTCAGTCATGACTTCTGACCATATGTTTGGTAAACTTTGTCTAAGGTTGGAAAAGTTTTCATAATTATGTAAAGAAAAAAAAGCAACAAATGTATAATGTCTTCTCATGGTACAATAAAATATATTTGCCCCTCAGAAGTTGGAGTTGACTTTGTGTTATAGTGTATAACACATGGTCATCTTATATAACACATGGTCATCTACCAGCATCTCAGGCTAAATGTTTTTAACTACAGCCTGGAGATGCATGAGATATCTGTATAATATATGTAAATGTGCTAAAGAGGCTGGTATTCCTAAGGTCTTTGTCACTTTCTGAAAATAGAATTAGGATGCTGTAATTGTTTGTTTGTATTAAATGATGGAAAATCTATAGTATGATAATAGAAATAAAGATATTTTGAAGAATTTCATTGGTAGATGCTCTTTAATTTGACAGGGTGCTGAAAAGGAATGACAAACTCTACTCACAGTTATCTACCCTTGCCATGGATATTACTCAAACAGTGACCAGATTACAGACGACTGAGCGCAACAAGTTTGTGGAGCATATCAAGCGCAGCATGACAGAGCATATACAGGTTAAAAAGTCCTGGCAGAACATTGTACAGAACCTTACACATGAGAGGTAGGGCTCAGAAATCTAGCTCCAAATTTACCGAAGTTTACATAAATTTATGCCAAAATAACAGTCATTTAGATTATTCTTCTAATGAACGGATTTAGATTGTAGATATTTGATGAGAATGTTTTGATTGGATTTCGAACACCATTTTTAGCTGTCCAATAAATAGTACATGCATAAAACATTGTTCCTTCTTTAAAAAAATAGCTTGGTGTTTCTTGGTATTTTACCGCAACAAATAGGATAATGTATAATGTAACTAGCTCTGTGGGAAATGTGCCCTATAGAGATAAACATTTGTGGTTGTTTTCTCTGTAATTATCAGACCATATTGTATGTTGTTTCACAGGGCTATCTGGTATTGTGCTGACTCCTATCCACAGTCATGGCAACTCGACCCCACTGAGGGACCCAGTCGTATAAGGAAGAAGCTGAAACGCTGCCACCTCAATATCAAATCAAAATTCCTCAGTAAAGATGCAGCCTGTAAACTTGGTATTTATATCAGATTCTTTCTAGCAGCCAACATGCCTGGTAAATGAAAATTAATAGCATCTCTTATTTACATCAGTTGAGATTTCAGCTCCTGTGTAGAAATAAATTGAATGATTTGCATAATTACAGAATCTGAAGCTGTGGATCCCCCACTTATCTACCTTTTTGAGGACGACCATCAAATATCTGATTCAGCTGCTCTCATATACCAGCTTTACCGCAATGAGAAAATACAGTAAGTATACCTCATAATTCATAATACTGATAAACCAGCTCTACTGAAATGATGAGACCAATATACGGCAACACACCCACAGTCAAAAGAACCTATAAAAAGCAAAACATATTACTGTTAATTGGTAATTTGAATATATGAATCTGCATTCTTTATAATGAGGACATACAGAAAAATTGATCTCACTGGTAGTTCAAACACCTGATAGATAGTTAAATGTGCATTAACACAATAGTTGCAGTAATTTTCAGTCAGATATATAGAATCAAAGTAAACATTTCTGACATAAATGACCTGATGACCTTTACCTTTTTAGACACACTTGTAAGTGTAAAGCCGTGTCACCCAATAATGAGAGTAATGGTGAGCTGTTGATTGGTAAGTTACCAATTTTCTTATGTTTACCTGTGTTGATGGACATTTGAACGGGAAACTACAGTAACAAATGACTTAACACTTGACTTCCACATATAATTTCCCTGATTATTGATATTACAAATAATCATAGGAGGATTAGGTGATAAGACATTATATTTGTCTGATTCATCCTATTTTTGTAGTGTATCAAATGTGAAATTATAAAAACATGGAAAATAGAAAAAGAGAGTTTTACTTCATTATCCAAGTTACAAAATTTTACATCTAAACTGAGTTTGATATTATAAAACCACATCCATGATTGCATGAAACTTTTCCATTTCAGGAGAGAATAGCATCTTCTTTGTGGCAGATGAAGCCATCTCTGATGTTAACTATACACAGGTATTATAAATATTCAGATACAGCTGCTGTCAGTATTATGAGATTTGAAATGAAGTTTAAGCAATCAGTTTAATAGATTAAACATCCTCCTACCTAATAACTGGACATTTTACACACACAATATTGATTCAGTGAAATTGAATCCACCACTAACAAAATAATGTTCAATTTTGTATGGAATATGTAGTTACTGAAGAGGGACTGAGGAATTGTATATTTTTGATCAATTCTTTTGTATGTAATGACCAGGTGTTGCTTGGCAACAAGGACCAGTTGTCAATGACTTGGCCATATGAGGATGTGAAGGAGATTCGTAGGTGTTGGTATCAGTTACGTGACATAGGTATTGAGATATTCCTGACTAGTGGAAAGACCTGTATCCTGGCCTGTTATAAGACAAGGGTAAGTGCTCAGCACTGGCCATTTTGTTGCATATTCTTGTTGAAAACTGGTATCACCTTTATTTGTAGAAAATATTGGAATTAAGTATCAACAAGCCATTTGTCATAAATTTTCAATCCTAAATTTACTCAGGGTATACTAATTAGGGTTTAATCAAAATACTAAATGAAGATGTTAAAAACTTCTGCAATTGCCCTTAGAATTTAAATATCAATCTTTTTGCCAGACTGATCTCACTCTGTTTTTTAAATAGAAAATTTTATGTTGTAGTTCATTCAAACAATCCTCACTCTGATTGAGTGTCTTATCAGTTCTCAGGTCAATTTATCAAAATGTTCTGTTCAGTAACATTGACTTGGCTCCAGACTCCGCTGGTTAGATCTTGAATTGTTTTTACAGGAGAGAGATGAATTACACAAGGTTCTTTCTAATCTTGAACTTCCTAACCTGATGGAATCTGAAGATCTCAACCACATACAACGTCTCTGGTTGTTAGGGGAGATAACCAATTATGATTACCTCACCTACCTCAATAAAATCTCCGGGAGGTCCTTTAACGACCTCATGCAATATCCGGTCTTTCCATTTGTACTGAGGGACTACGTCAGTTCTGTGCTTAATCTCATGGATAGCAATGTGTATAGGTAGGAAGCATATCCTTATATATGATATGATTAAATCAAAGAGCACTGTTTGTTTCCTAATACCCTAATACCCTTCGTGTATAAAACGCCCATGAGCTGTATATATCAAGCCCAATAACATATATGACATTTGTAATTTTGAAAATTTGGCAAAAATTTTGTTTTCTCATCCAATGTTACAAACACAATATTTTTTAAACAAAAACCTACTTACCTATTGGTTTTATATTCAATTTTTAGAAATCTGGAAAAACCCATCTCAGTTCAAGAGAAAAGCAGGGAAGAAAAGTACAAGAATAACTATGAGGTAAATTGTCTTTACTAATACAAAGTAACTTACACAACACATGTAGCATTTAGATTACTAATTCACTTTGTATCTCAGGTGACTTTAAGTAATATAGTTTTCCTGTTTATGATCAATTGGAAGCAATTTCAGATTATCATAAAGTAGATAAATTTTTTAATGTTTCCTATTTTAGAGGAACGAAACACTCTACAGTAGATTATGATGTTGAAATATTAAGAGTTTTTTTGCTATATTTGACCTATAAAGCTAATCACATTTTTGTCAATTCCTTCCTTACTCATTAATGTTACAGATCCTGAAGCAGGAGTACTTACGTGAAGGACATACTGACATATCTGGTCTGAAGATGACACCGTTCCATTACGGCAGTCACTACTCCAATAGTGGCACTGTGCTCCACTTCCTCATCCGCCTTCCTCCATACACCAAAATGTTCCTTAGCTATCAAGGTAACCAAATGCATGTTGTTTTTTGGATAAAAATTCTGTCACTCATGAAATTATAAGGGTACACAACTTTTGGGAGATTGTAAATTCATAGGGATCTACTGTTCCACAATGCCTATTATACTGTCCAATTTCAAGGTCATTGTTTCTTGTACAGACACAAAGTTGGGCACTTGATGACCTGTCATAGAGAAATATGTGAAAATGTATATATTTCAAATCAAATTTCTCTGATGCATAGCTTCAAACTTGAGAAATATCAGTAAACTCATTCTGGCTAGGTAATATAAGAGATTTTTCATATAGAGAACAATGCTGATCATTCATCCTTTTTTTTTGATTTCATCAGTGTTTCACTTCCTCATAATGTTATGTTTCTACAGATGACAACTTTGACCTGCCTGACCGCTCCTTCCACAGCATTGAAACAACATGGAGACTTGCTAGTTTTGAATCTACCACAGATGTAAAAGAGCTCATTCCTGAATTCTTTTTCCTACCAGAACTTTTGGTAAATTCCGAGGGTAAGTAATTTTGGACTTGAAGGTCAGATATGGAATTGATATTTGAAATACGAACTAAAGTTCTTGTTAATTATGTAGTTTGTAATAAACATACATGTCTGTGCTGTTCTGTGTAGGATTTGCATTTGGTAAGAGACAGAATGGCCAGCAAGTGTCTGACGTAGTTCTACCTCCATGGTGTAAAGGAGACCCCCGCCTGATGATCCTGGTCCACCGTCAGGCCTTGGAGTCAGATTATGTCAGACAGAACCTTCACCATTGGATCAATCTGGTGTTTGGCTACCAACAGACAGGACTTGCTGCAATACAAGCCATCAATGTGTTTCACCCTGCAGTAAGCAACATTAATTTATTGTTTTAATCACTACTGATTTCACAATAACATAATGGTGTTACAGTCTTTTTCCAGATGGCAAAATCATGTATTAATCAATTTTATACAATTACTAACACATATTATAACAGTATTAACTGATTTTCCTTTGCTTTAACCTCAATTTTTCTCTGTATCCTTGCTTTATGAGAGGCAGTCCTAGATGGAGTGAAGTTGGATGAAGGATTCAAAATGGTTAAGATTTCAACATTCTTCTTTAGAACCAGATATGCTAGAATCATCATTGAATGAAAGGTCATGAGAATGACTTTATATAGATTTATAGGTTTCATCCTTGACAGGAAGTACAATTTACTGAATGATGTAGATGTAGTCTCCCTTCAATGTTATCAGCTGCTAGTTTTTCAATTACTATATATACATTAGTATATCAAGTGTAGTTGTTTGGCTTTGTTTACAAGATTTTCTCGTCACATCATAAATGATACTATTCAGGCCAATTGAATGTATTAGGATTGTTAATCGTAACTTTGATGTTGCAGACATACTTCGGGATGGACATTGACAGTGTAAAGGAGCCCCTGAAGAGACAGGCTTTGAGGACTATGGTGAAAACATATGGACAGATGCCAAAACAGCTGTTCAAACAGCCCCATCCTCAACAGGGTCAAGCTCAGCCTGGAATTCTGAAACAGCTGATTGGTCAGACAGGGCTGAATTACGACTTTGACTACCGATCAGCACCTTATGTGGTATGTATGGACATGTGTATAGGTAACATTTATCAACTTTTTACATAAAAAAGCTATGATACCTTGTGAACCTTTATCTTTATGCCTTTTAAACACTTTATACAGTGGCGGTCATTAGCCAAGGTTAAAGGGTCAAAGGTCACTCGACCACTTCTTACATTATCATAAAGTTGCAACAGATAATCAAATTTTACATTTCCTGGTGAGAATATGAGGTTGTTGTCATTTCCAACTAATTTTGTTTTTATTTTTGCTTTCAGCCAAGTGTGGTCCCCACTGTGAATGGCCTGAAGTGGGGAGTGTATGTAGGTTCACCCCAGTTGGAGCCCCCAACTGTTGTATGGCAGGAAAAATATGATAGGGCCATGGCCTCCATGTTTGCATTGTCAACAGGAGAAATAATTGGTGTTGGGGAAGACAGCTACTGTGTCACCATGAACAGCAAACAGAAAGGTAGCTAGGTTCCTGATCATGTTAATGACACCTAGTAGTATATCTTAACAATAGAGAGAGGATTGTTAACAGTAATGTTACTTAACATTATCATTAATATCTTCCAACAGAAATTCTTGATTTACTGACATCAATTTCCATTTGTAATTACAGGAAATGTAATAGCTGATGCCTTAATTAGGAACAATTCTTGATTCACAGACATCAACTTTCATCTGTAATTACAGACAATGTAATAGCTGATGCCTAATTAGGAACAATTCTTGATTCACAGACATCAACTTTCATTTGTAATTTAGTCAATGAAAGCATCCTTTGTAATTGCAAACTTTTTTATTTTGTTTTGTTTTAGTTTCCACAGTGAATGTTTCAACAGATGTGACATGGGCTGCGATCATTGACTGGCAGCAACCTGGAGGAATCCTAAGAATTAAAAATGACAAAAATCGACCAAAAAAGAATTTTCTGCAACACAGCCCTTTTGAGCAGGTAAAGATGAGTACTGTCATATCACATTTTTACCCAGTACTATCAGAGAGGGACGTGTTTTAAGGTTTTACCTCAACATAAGGGGGAGTTTGTAAATCTTTTTGATTGAACACTGTAGTTCAGAATCAAGGTCACTAGAACTGTTTATGTACTTTATGTTTTGCATTTACACACAGGACAGTTAGGTAGAGAAGATACATGTACTTCCAATTTATCTATTGGTCAAGAGATCAAAGTTCAAGGTCATTGAAATTTTATGGATAGTTTCTGATTTACAATTAAAGTAATTAAGGAAAGAAATGAATGGTAACACCATTATCTTTTATATCTATATTTTTCCAGATAACCTGTTTAGCATCCGTGCCAGATTGTCGTCTGTTGTTTATTGGTGGTACTGGTGGTGTGATCACGGTATACCAAACCATCCACAACCAGGCCAAGGTGAGAGGTCTTTCAAATCAAATTACATGCGTAACTTCTGTGTTGGATGGTGACTTTGTTCAGCACCACCAAACAGGACTAAGATTAGTATTCCCTTATTATATGTATTTGGCTTAAATAAACTCCTTTATTAACAAGTGCCAAAGTTTGAATTTGAGCACCTCTTTTTTTATATTGAGTATCATATAAAAAATATGGCTTTGTGAATTAGTATATCAGAGTTAAAGCTCTTTGCCCACCATGTGTAACTTTAAGCAGGTTATATATGTCACATATCATTTAATTTACAATTGTGAATATCCAAACCTCATTTGCCAATGTGGAACTTATTTTTTCACCTGAAGGAGAGCCACATCCAAGTCAGGGGCAGTAAGAGGATGTTACATGGCCACAAAGATAGCATTTCCTGTCTAGTAGTCAGTAAACCCTTCAGTGTATTGGTCAGCAGCAGCCACGACAATACCTGTATCATCTGGGACCTCAACAGGTGAGGCACATGACCACAATAGATGAGAGACAGGTATATGAAGTAAAAAGGCGAGAAAGAGGCATGTGACTATAACAAGTGAGAAAGAGGTATGTGACCTCGACAGGTGAGAGAGAGGTATGAGAACTCCTCTAACAGTATGACCACAACAGGTGAGACATACATGTGATAGTATCCAGTGAGAGAGATCTAGTGATGTGACCTCATCAGACTAGAGAGAGGCATGTAACCTCAACAGGTGAGAAAGTCACCTGACTTCAACAGAGGACCAAAATCTTAACATATCATTAGGACCAGATGAAATGCTGCACTGACAAATGTAAAATATTAAATTCTTTAAGCCATCAAATTTCAACACATCATCATTTTTTTTTATCAAATTACCTCAATGAGGAATTAGTGCATCGACAACCATTGCTACATGTTAATTATTGCAATCATATTGCTGCATGATACGTTCAGTGTAAAAAATGCTAAAATAAGATTGCGGTTAAATGAATATTTTATGTTTTCAAATTTTGTTTGAAACCTGTAAGTATGGAAATCAAATTGTAATCTGTGATGTACTCCTTGGGCAGGTTGTGCTATGTGAGGTCAATCTCAAGTCACAAGTCTGCTGTGAAGTTAGTAGCCATCAGTCCACAGCTTGGAGACATAGCCTCAGTCAGCAGTCATGGTAAGCCTTCATTTATTTTGTATTTGAATTTAGTATACCAGTAGTATTAAATGAGCAATTTTATTGATAATGCAGTTTTCTTTTGTTAGTAATATATAGCTGGTCGTTTACATTAAGATTACTATGTAATTACCACTAACAGTTGAAATGTTCAGTGAATGCTTTGTTACTCATCATGTGCAGCTGTATGTTGTGAATCATATAAGTTGTCATCTGCACACCTACCAGAGGGACATCAGCAGAAATGCCCTAATGGACCAGTGCTGTCAACTGACTACCAAGATTTGTAGAAATAAACAATTGCCTGCCATCCAATCCTTCAACCATTGTACTGGCCTTTCAAAGGATTATAGTTACAGTCATAATGAATGCTAAAATTCATCTACTCCTAAAAGCAATATTGACAATTAAAACATACGTTTCAGGGCCGGGAAGCTGCCTGCAACTCCACACAATCAATGCTGCTCTTGTGGCCTCTTGTGTGTGTGAAGACACCATTCACTGCCTCGCATTCTCCGCTGCTCCAGAAGGCCGATCCATCAATGTGATTGCAGGTGGTCTTAGCTCAGGGATGGTCAGGTAAATATTTGAGAGTAACTCTCAGCGGAGTCACAGCTAGACAAATGTTAGATATATTGTATTTTTTAAGCCCATGCCCTGTTATCAGACGATCTATATATTTGCTATACTATTTCATTGCCTTGCAATAAGTCCACATGCCCTGACTGAGAGTAAGGAGTTTAGGCCCTCTGGGTTTACTATTAGATCTTTGAACAGTTAGGGATAGCTGATGATGATAATCACATGAAATACATGTGCTATTGCGTGACATCATTGTGATCAATCATTTCTTCTTTACTGACCTTTGTTAGAATTTGTGACTAGATCTACAGGTAGGCACTCTGTATTAGGTCAATTTCTATGATAAACTAGAGAATCATGTGATTGCTTTCAACAGGTTGTGGAGTAGCTGGAACCTTACAGTTCTGAGGGATTTACAGCATGATTCCCTCCTCGCCAAACCAGTCATTAGGTAAAGTAATGTCTTTGTTGTATAGTCAGCTCATACTACTGAGACACACCTCTGTATTTCATTCATGTCCTTACAATAGTTAGTGAGTTCAATAGAGATTAGTCTTCAAATATATATTAACTCTGTACATTTCATCAAGTGGGTAAATGAAAACTAGAATAAAGCAATGTTATGATCTCTTCAGCTTTTAAACAGGAAGCATCTATAAATGGAATATATACATAATGTTTATACTACATGTACGACAATGTTTGGGAAGTAATGCAGAACTCCTGAAAAATAATGTTCAAGGAGAGATTTTAAAACTGGTTTATATGGCATTTGTTGTTGTTATCAGAAATATTTAATTTCAAAGAAAAATGTAGTTAAGTATGGCATATGTAAAATAAAAAATAAAAAAACAAAAAATGAAAATAGGAACTGTTAGAAATACTTAAAGAAACTAAATGACATCATTTGAATGGAAGTTGCACTCCCCATTTGAAATCATCAAGATGCTGATTGACACTGAAGTTTCATGAAACGGTCTCAGGAGTCTGATGGGATATCATACATTTCATAAAAATCACTAGATCATGTAAATTTGTTTATCAAATGTATTATTAAATGTTGTATGGTATTTATTTTTTCAGCCTGGCTTATTCGTGGGACTCCCAGCGACTCTGTATGTGTACTTCTGATGGGACTGTTACCATGTGGGAGTCAGTGTCGGGTAGACCTTCCAAGTCATTGTCGCAGCAGTTTATGTCGTTCCTGTAAACTGTCTGCTAGTAATGTCACACTGATCTTCAAAGTCATTGTCGCAGCAGTTTACGTCATTCCTGTAGACCGTCTGTGAGTCAGCATCAGACAGGCGTTCAGAGTCATTGTTGCAGAAGTTTACGTCATTCCTGTAGACCGTCTGTGAGTCAGCATTAGACAGACGTTCAAAGTCATTGTCGCAGCAGTTTACATCATTCCTGTAGACCACCTGTGAGTCAGCATCAGACAGACGTTCAGAGTCATTGTCACCATCCTTTGTGGGTTCCTGCAAACTCTCTATGTTTTAGATTATGTGAAGCCAATCCATACAGGGGAAGGATCAGATCTCCATAGTTGATGTTTTAATATTAGTGTGTTATGTTTGCTTTAGTAAATGCTACACTTTAAATGATTTAATCGTAAAAATTGTACCAACTCAAACTTACAAAAATGCAGGTACATGTACATTTTACTTGCCCAACCAAATGATGCGAGGAAACAAAATTACAGCGATAAAACACTATATTTGTCATTTTATTAGCCAGAGCTGAAATGGTAAGTCTTCGTTTCATGCTGTTTGAAGGAGACAACAGTTTGAATTTGACATTATTTTAACTTATTTCTTCAGTAAATATTACTGGTTAGATAAGTGTAGTCTGTTTTAAATGTTTGTGCTTGTGATTGTAAGTCATGTGCATAATAAGACCTAAAAATGAGCTTGCCCTATACGACATAAGTAATCCATTTAACTTAAAACATTCCGGAAGTGAAGGAACATACATATACATGTGGAAAGGTTGATATTTATTTTTTTCTTTATAAATGACTGGATACTATAGGACCAGATGTTTTATGACCCATGTAAAATGTGTGATTTGTGTATTATCTGTAGTTTTATGTGATGGAACCAAAGAGACAAATTATTTATCCACTTAGTCCTGTTTTATATAGTACTATTGCTTATTACATATCTGAAGGCTGTTTTACCGAGTATGATTGTTTATATCTCGGAACTTTTCGTGTCAGCTTATTTTTGTACCCATCAAGTGTTATCATTAGCTTTGTAAATGGAAATTAAATTGAATCCAATAACTTCTTCATGTATACATTTCTTATGTGCTTTTTTAGTCTACTACAATATTTACAGAGCTTAATTACACATCACCATTAAATATATATTTATGTAATACACACTTTACCAATATTCATATATGTAAGTTCTTCTGGCATTTTATCTCTTTGTGTATATCTATAGAGAGGTCTTTACATGAAAGTCTGAAGAACATGTATGATCTTTTTCATCTTGAAATTATAGACAAGTTTTTAATAATCTTGATTGATTTACCATATCATGTATATTGTATATCTTTAAGACTGACTAATAATCAGTGTTTAATATCTTTATTGTACATTCCGAGAATTGGAAAGGTTACATAGAAAAATTGTTTAAATTTTACATAATTACATTAATTTACATAATTATAGTTAAATTAACAGACTGATTGCTCTTCTGAGTCAGATAATGAGGAAAGTTGTGCATTAAATATTTTCATCATGACTTTAAAGAGATTTAGCAATATTTGAAGTGATTTCATGCTGTGAATCTTACTTACCGGTAATATTTAAGTATTTAATGCCAAATCAAAATATTAACAGCATAATACATGTATTTTTGTCATAGTTTACTCGTAAAAACAGGCAGTGTGAACAGCAGTTCAGTAGTGGGGCCAGAGTAACACTCAGCTTTGTGTTGCTTGTGTAGTTCTCTATTTGAAGATTTTCCAAAGTGTTGAGCTAGTCTTTCAAAAAGCTGATTTTATGGTAACCAAATATTGGTATTGTACCAAATGTGTTCATGGTGTAGGAAAAATGATCATGTTTGAAATTATTAAAATGTGTAAGTGTTGTTATGTTCATGACGTAAATTATGTTAGCAATATATGTTTAAGATAAAATCCCAGAGGTGCTGAGACTATTATATAAATTATGTAAGGAACAAATGTTTAAAATAAAATCGCAGCAGTGCCGAGACTGGCTGTACGTTTTTTTTCCAGTGTCACAGCTTAGTGGCATCATCATGGTTCAGTTGCACAAAAAGTAGCAACAGAAAATATTACAGAATCAGAATTTCAGATATCTTAAATTTCAAATTGATTCTGTAAATGTATTGTTAGGAATATTGGCAACAAAGTTTGGTCATGTGATAAACAGAATCCTAGCAACAAAGATTGATCATGTGATAAACAGAATCCAACATCTATTTGTCCCTCATACAAATGGGTTGTTAAAACAGCCTTATGTTTCATATATAAAAATGAAAACTCATGTGATCCTTGATTTAAGTTGAGTAAACAGTTCTCTAATTACAGCATTGGAATATAACAGACAGGGTTGTTGAGTTGTACTAGATGTATGTATGTATGGATGTATTGTGATAGACAATGTCCAATATGTGTGTGATTATTGGTTCAAAGTACATTGGTAATAAGTGAACAGGTAAAACAGGAGATATGAAGTTTAAATTCATGTTTTCCTCCAATGGTATATTTATATACCTTAGATAGAAACAAATTGGTGACAACTGATCTAGTCATTAATTAAATGGCCATAGTCATGCTTGGAAAGCATGTGACTTATTTTACAACTTTCTTGTTGAGCATGTTTTTGTTGTTTTCAGATATGTTTTACTGATTGCACTTAATGCATTGTTCTAATCAGTGAAGCTCTTTTGATCAATGCTAGTAGACAATTAAGTGTATAGAAATGCTCGTATGTTTACTTGTATCTACTGTTATGTTTACATGTACTTGTAGCTACTGGTATGTTTACATGTACTTGTAGCTACTGGTATGTTTACATGTACTTGTATCTACTGCTAAATGTTTTTACATATATCGACTGTCTAGTATATTTATAAGTATCAATTGTCTTATATGTTTACTTGTATCTACTGTCTAGTATGTTTACATGTATCTACTGTCTAGTATGTTTACATGTATCTACGGTCTAGTATGTTTACATGTATCTACTGTCTAGTATGTTTACATGTATCTACAGTCTAGTATGTTTACATGTATCTACTGTCTAGTATGTTTACATGTATCTACTGTCTAGTATGTTTACATGTATCTACTGTCTAGTATGTTTACATGTATCTACGGTCTAGTATGTTTACATGTATCTACTGTCTAGTATGTTTACATGTATCTACTGTCTAGTATGTTTACATGTATCTACTGTCTAGTATGTTTACATGTATCTACTGTCTAGTATGTTTACATGTATCTACTGGTTGTTTACATGTTTCTACTGTCTAGTATGTTTACATGTATCTACTGGTTGTTTACATGTATCTACTGTCTAGTATGTTTACATATATCTACTGTCTAGTATGTTTACATGTATCTACTGTCTAGTATGTTTACATGTATCTACTGTCTAGTATGTTTACATATATCTACTGTCTAGTATGTTAATATGTATTTACTGTCTAGTATGTTTTAATGTATCTACTGTCTAGTATGTTTACATGTATCTACTGTCTAGTATGTTTACTTGTATCTACTGTCTAGTATGTTTACATGTATCAACTGTCTAGTATGTTTTAATGTATCTACTATCTTGCCTAGCATGTTTACATGTATCTACTGCCTTGTCTGGTATGTTTATTGTAAAGAATTTGCATTGATCTAACCTTAGAAATAGCAACTAGAGATTTTGCTAGGTTACTTAAAATTTTGTTATTTTCTTATAACAGAGAGGAGATTAACTAGTTTGAACATAGATGGAGATATTCTATAATATCTATCAATATATTGAGTTCTAAGAACATTGTAAAACGAACAAACAATTAAATGCAATTCATCTTCAATATCTGAAGTTATATTTTTGACATATTCTCTCATTTCTTGATGTTCTTCTTTCGTATCTGCCCCTTTCTATGCGAAGGTCATGTGAAGATAACCTAAATTCTGCAATTACTGAAGTATATGACTCTGGTAAAGATTTCCTAAGATAGTACTGAAGACAATTAACATCTTGAGGGAAACTATACAAAAAACCATTTATAAGAGTTATGAAATAATTTGAATTTTGTACAGAAGCATCAATCAAGCATTGTTTAACGTCGAATGTAAACTGTCATTTATAACAAACATTCTGGTTAAATGAAACATATCCAAAACCTAGAGACATTAATGTTTTTATATTAATGAGCCAATTTGTTTTTGAATGAGATACAGATAACACGTCATTATACAAGGCCTTCAAGATACCATTCTCCATCTCCAATGATTCTAGCTAGTACTTAATAATTCTTATTTTATGAATTACTGAAAATGCTAATCTACCAGATTCAGAGTACAGCATGTTGTTAGTATATTTTCTCACCCTAAGTAAACGCCTGCAAAAATCTGTATTTATTTTTTCTACAGCACCTTTATCTACTTTGTAGTATGTTTACCTGTGTCTACTTGTGTACTGTCTATTGTGCTTACTTGGGTTTACTGTCAAATATGTTCACCTTAGTCTACTGTGTAGTATGTGTAGTGTGTGCTTATATTTTTCTGCTGTCTTTGTATGTCTTCCTCATATTTGTTGTCCTGGTACCTATATCTGCACTCACAATGTATTAATTAACATCCACACATTTGTTGTTAATGTATATATCTATCTCGACCATTGTCTTGTTTGCTCTTATATATCACGTGCCATATGTGTTGTCAATTGTTATTACAAATGTGTTTTATTATAATAATTTTACATCCCTGTACTATTAATTTATTATAGATAATCTGAGAAGAGTAACCCTATCAATACACTCCTTATATTTATTTAGTTATGTGTGTGTTAAGGAATCACTGTGATATGTTGAAGATTTTACTATTAGAACTCCATGTTATTTTTATACTGAACTTGTTTGAAAAACAAACTTTTAAACAGTAAATTATGTTCTATTGATGGTTTGTTTGTCTTGATGATTTCTTAACAAATTGATACCAGTTGCCTGGCTTGAAGGGTTTCATTGCTTGATATAATTGTTAGATTACATAGCCCAGTGAGCCAAGCAAGTTGATGTTGTGGAAAAGTCGCCTGACTTAAAGGCTTTAGAATAGAAGTTCTTATAACACAACCTGTAGCAGATTAGAGTGTGATGTTGCGATGACTATACAGTCACCTTCATTAGACAAATTACCAGTGTAAAGTGCGCTAACACTGACATACATAGTGTACAAGACAGTACACCAAGGTCGAAAATAGTGTGAAGAGATGGTAAACAGATTATAGACCAAAAAATACACCAGATGGTAACAGTGTACTGTAGTCAATGTGGCTACTTTTAACACTTGGTCATACAAGTGTGACTCTGTGGCCCCTCCCCCACCCCCCTGCCGCCTTAATAAGTACTGGCCCACTGCAGCGTATTCATCAAGTTGGACCTCACAGTTTATGATTTGTTTCTGTTCATTTGTCACATTAAAGATGCCACAAGACCACAATATGCTACCAGCAATTGCCTGCAGAATGAACTCCATCATTGAAGATTTGATCCTTTGGTTATAACAGAAGTGATTGGCACACCTGTAATATATAAGGAACTTGACAAATCTAGAAGAATGTAGCAGATGATGGATACAGGTTTCACACTGACCACATGTTTGTTAGTCAGCTATAACATGGATATTTACTGAACCCCAAAAGAAAAGCAAGTCCTACTTAAGTTTTTGTAAGAAATCAAAAACAGAAACCAAATTTTTACTTATTTATTCAACAGTTTTTTTAAATTGAAATTAAACAAAATGTGGCTAGATTTTATTTCCTAAAATTTACTTTTTCTACTGTCTATACTATGCAGGTACCCCCATGAAAGGAAAATCACAAATCGGTCAATGATGTGTGTTTCCGCCTAAGGCATTGATAAAGGATACATGGAATTGCTGAGTCTGGAAGAATGCCTGGGTTTCTGTTCTAGCTGTGCACATGGCAATGGAGCTCTGCCAGCAGCGATTTTTCTCCCAATTTCATCCCACACGTTCTATTTGTGCCATATCCAGTGAAAGAGATAGCCAAGAGAGGACATTCATATTATTCTGTGCAAGGAAACCCATAGGTACTTGAGCAGTGTGGGGACGGTGTTTCCTTGCTGGTCAAACTGTAGTTGTGACTGTGCAGCAAAAAAGGGAACAACGTAAGGCCTGAGAACATTGGCATTTAATGCCTTTCTGTGTAGGTGACGTCGGCAGTCTCAGCAGACACTGGGTGCCATCCAACTCTGATGGCAGCTGCTTTTCTAGTTGCAGGCTAGGCCCAGTTATGAAGGCGAGTTACCAGAATGTAACGATCTTTGGCCAGAGTCGTCACCCTTAGTCTCCCCAGCCGAGGACGATCAGAAACAGTATCCGTATGTTAGAAGCGTCAAGCAAGCCTGGTGAAGTTATGAAGGTGAGTTACCAGAATATAGTGATCTTGGGCCTGAGTTGTCACCCTTGGTCTCCCAGGCCGAGGACAATCAGAAACAGTATACAATAGTAGCAGAAGTACCCGCCTGCAAACTTCCAAGAACCATTTTTCTCTGCAATGAGCATTATTTGTGCTACCGTCATTGAATGAATGTTTTTGGGATAGACCACTTTATAAAGGACATGTCTCGATGAACACTCACCTGTATAGGTAACACCTGTGATTGCAAAAAGCATGCCATTTCATCATTGGCATTCACAACTTCATATTATTGATATTAACACTAGTATACAAAATGTCAACTAAAATTTTTCACATGAAAATGTACTTGCATTTTTTATGGGGTTCAGTATATGTGACTTTTTAAAATGGCTGATAGATTACATACATCCAGGATGAAAATACAGGCCGAATGTTTCTCTAAACATTTTCTCAGCTGGTAGGTGTTGCCTTTCAGGCGTTATTTTCACCTGTTCATAATTCCGTCACAATATATTGCAAAAATTTGTTAATGATTGCTTGATTCAATCTGAAAGATTTTAAAACTCTTCTGTAACTGAATTATGAGATGGCATCAACAAAAATTCACAAACTAGAGAAAGCTTATATATTTATTGAATAATAAATATGTATATTTATTGCACTTGCACATAGAAATATGTATTCACAACATTGAGAATGCTTTTACAAAATGTAAACATAGTTTAAATGGTATTAAAAACTACAGGAGTAATAGTTCTAGCATATATATAAATTGATATAGAATGTCTCTATGTATATCAAAAGAAATTTACAAATCTTTAAGTGTAATATTCTTCACCATGTATATAAAATGAGTTTCTCCCACACTGCAGTGTCTCTGTTGTTAAAAGTATTTAAACTGATTTCATGTTCATAATGGAAGAATTCTTCCCTTCTCTGTTATTAATAATGGTACAGCATTTATGAATCATAGTTATGGTTTTGATTCTCACAATAGAAAGAAATTATTAAGCTTAGAAAGACCTGTACTGATACATGCAAGCTTTGCCCCCATCCACCAAATGCTGGAAGAAACCGGGAAAATAATGCAAATAACGTATTTCATTTCTGGAAAAATTTGTACTCAGGTCTGTGATACCTGTTAACTTTTGTACATCTATCGATTTTCAAATACTTATTTCTGTCATTGTGGTGCAGACCTCTCCTTATGTTAAAATCATTAAGGTAAGGCAATCAGCTGAAAATACACTAGATTAAATACATTGACAGAGAGCAATATGACCTTCTGCTCGCCAAAAATTAAAATGACCCTTTTTAGTTAGCCTATAAATTAACATGAAAATTACTACATGTATATTAACTTCCCATGTTTTAACTTGGACAATTTCAAAAATTACAAAAAAGCCTGACACATTGTTATTTGTGCATGCATCCATCTATGAGATATATTTAATGTGTGGTGAATACTCCCTACAAACAACATGTAGATAAAGGCTTACAGTATTGGACACTTTTCATTAAAGCATTGGTTATTTCACAAATTTTTTAAAGCTTCATAACCTAATATTTTAAAAAAAAGACCTTACTTCCAATCAATTAAGTAAGTACATACACATGACATTACAAACATGTTTGAATAGTTAGAGTGCTACTCTGACAACAGGATACTTCCACAAGTTTTAGTAGATTTTTTTTTTACAAAAAGTTTTAAACTTTTTACACACAATTACTTTACACATGATTACAAACTTTCAACAGAGAAACATGTATTTTGCCTTACAAATGATCATTTAAGTTAACGAAATAAATTTCAGAATGCAAAATATAGTCAGATCTTTTAAATAAAACCAATACATTTATACTAGTCTTAACATTTCAATTATGAAAAAATAAAATAACACTTCCTGTGCAAAAGCACTTTACAAGTTGTTATATTTCTATATTTATTATACATATGTTTTATGTTAATATTCAAAAACATAAAAATCACCATCTCAACATAAGGATGTGAAATGGTATGGTAGTGACAACCTTACAGTATAACCCTAATAGGACAATGCTAAAAATTGAGCAAGTTTTTCTCAGCTTATGACCTACAAAATAAGGCAAATAGAAAGTTATACCAAGAAATACTGCAATCTTATTCTTTTGTTATGTCCATGTGTCTGCAATCCATTGCTTAAGTGTGGTTATAGGTACACTGTAATATATTAAGCCTGAAAAAACATCATCAGCAGCACAAATATAATCCAGATCTGTCAAATGTTTAAGTGTATAATTATCAGTTGATGGTCCCAGTGGTGAGATGTCATGCTTTATTGTCATCACTACCAGTTGTCAAGAAATGTGAATCCAGTGGTGGGAACAGATGAGTTTGGTCTCTCCTCTGCAGACACCTATTGGAAAGGAACATGAAGAAAACTTATTATATCAACGAGGAAAAAAAACAATTTCATTGATAAATCTTGTTAAACTACACATACAAAATTATGAAAACTAGTTTTTAATTCTTAATTCCTATTGAACAATTCATTAATAGTATGTAGTAACAGCAGGATATGATATGACAGCACATCTACATGGTTCACCAGGTATTAATATAACCGATAAGTTACCAAAGTATTGGATGTAATACATGATGTATTAAATGATTCTCACCTCTGAATCTCGTAAGACAACCATGTCTGACCCAGACAGAACAGAGCCATGTGATTCAGTGAGTAGTCCTGCCTGATCATCAGTTAGGTCCAGGGTCCTCTTGGCTCCATCAAACAAGTCCATCTGTTCTTCCCGCTCCATCATCTGCACCCTTGGCTCCTTTAACAATGGTTTCCTTGATGGTGATGAGGTTGTACTACTAATGCTCTCTGTCTCCTCATCCATTAAATTCTGTTCTCGGATATTCATCATAGGGTTATCAAAGACATTACTTTCTATGTCTTTGTGTGCCTTGGGGAAGTCTTTTTTGGACATTTCATCTGTCATAAGTTCTTGTTCTTCTTCTTGACGACGTTTTGAGAATGACGAAGACAATTTCAGCCTGCTAGCAACAGGAGACTTGGATGAAGCTTTTTTTGGAAGTCTTTTAGCTGGTTGGGGTGCTATTTGTGAGATTTCTTCCTCATTGTCCTCTGTATGTTTGCTTTCAATAACAGATGGCTGTGAAACATCAGAGACACAGCTATCCCTTGTATTACCATGACCAATACCATAGCTTTCATTGGTCTCTGGCAAAATAAAATTATTTGGATCAGATTTCCAATTTTTGTACTTGTCAGTTTCCCATATACTGGGGTTGGAGTTGTAAACAAATTCTTGTGAGGCTGTTGGTCGTTCATCATTTTCTTGTCCTGTCTTGGACTTGCCAGCCCCTTTAGAAGGCTGAGGTTTAGAAAGCTTTTCTGGGTCCAAATCTAGGAGATTAAGGTCTTGTTGACTCTGGAAGTATATACCCATATACCAGTTGTAGTAGTATACTCTGCATATACAGAGTTAAAACTATCACTTTCAGGCATTGATAGTGCTGATAGTCAATGCATCCTCGATACTCCATGGGTTACAACCAATTTCACGCTTGAGCTCTGCACCCTTGGAACACTTCAATGCAAAATTGAAAGCTCTACATTTGACACTTTGTGTATGATACAAGAAGACTTGTTTGATACTTTGATGTATATAAACGAATCACAAGTTCGCATAATGATACGTAGTACTGGCTTTGAGCTTGCACTTTTTTCCACCTGAAACCTGCACTAGATCAATCAAATTAATTGCTTGTACCTTCAATTTCACCGTGAAATGTTCAAAGGATGCAGAAAGCAAAAGTGATTGTAAACTCTGGAGTATCAAGGATGAGGTCAATGATACCTAGAGACAAAGAGAAGAAGAAGGAGACTATATTTCTGATATGTGAAGTGACTGGCCTATGTAAATATGGATTACACTATCGAAACCTCCACCATTCTAACTATGGTTCTGTCAACAGCAGAAGCAGTTGGGTGTTTCAATTTGCATGTATCACAATATTTCAAAAGTCTTATGTTTAAAATGTTCATTGCACCTCCACCATTCTAACTATGGTTCTGTCAACAGCAGAAGCAGTTGGGTGTTTCAATTTGCATGTATCACAATATTTCAAAAGTCTTATGTTTAAAATGTTCATTGCACCTATCCAGAAATGTACTTTTAATTTAGAACTATACTTATCACAGAGTTAAGTATATTTTGCTTATATATACACCCAATTATAATACTTCAACTGTATAACTAAGTATTACTATACAAACTTTTCACATACAACTTTGATATAACTTTAATATACAGTTACTTCAAATCTGTATGTCAAAAGTATATATGTTTGAGTTACACTTCTGACAAAATTGTATAGTTTTAACATAATTAGTAATTAAAACTCAAAAATTTCAAATATATACCGCTGTACTATTTACAGTTACCAGCACATACCTTTGAGCGCCATGAAAAGGGAGCGGAATGAACATCTTGCCACGACCATATCTGCAATATGTAACAAGGACAGAGTCATCAAGATCCCCTGCCCATGTTCAATTGTAAAATATATATGATTGAATTGAGCAACGACGAAAACTGGAAAAGATATCAGCCGTTCAGGTCACAGCAGCCTAATTAAATATGCATAGAATTTGCCGATAATCAAACTTGAACAAGGGGTTAAGCTAACAAGTCTACTAAGCAAGTCTCATCATATTTCATTCGTTCCTTCAAAAGATAACATGAAGAAAGCATTCAGTTAGAGTGCCAAAAGATATCAGCCAATGAGGTCATGGCAGTGCATAAAATATGAATAGAATTTGTCAATAATCGAACCTGACCAAGGAATTAAGGTAATAAGTCTTAAAAGCAAATTTCCTAAAAATCTTTTCATTCCTTCATAAGATAATGTGAAGAAAGATTTTCCATAGAGTGATAAAAGACATCAGCCAATCAGGTCACACAAGCCTCATTAAATATGTGCAGAATTTCCTGTTAATCAAACATGGACAAGGGATTAAGGTAATTAGTACACCAACCAAGTTTCATCAAAATCATACCAGTATTTCAAAAAATATACGGAAAGCAGCATCCAGAAGGACAGAAAGATGGATAGAACCCATTTAAATATCCCCCGCCAGCTTTGTTGGGCAGGGATGAAAAAGCACATTGTATTATTTGTATATATACCTTCAAACTGAAACAGTGAAATGATAAAAAGTCTAGTTGTACAACATGCCTAAAATTCCACATAGAAATACATATCCTTTAATAGAATGGTTTTAGGTATTGGCTTCAGGGATATAGCAAGTTTCTGGTTCCTGAGAAATAAATGAAAAAGACCTGCATGGCTGCTACATCCCAAAGCCCACTTTGATTATATATTAATAGTCCGTTACTACGTAATATATGATGTTGACGTTAAATATTTAATGAAATTAAATGTTACTGGTAATAGTAGTGATCTATATATTCGTCATGAAACTCAGTCAAGTAAATTTAGCAGTGTGCAACAACATATCAGTGGTCATTATATCACAATATTTCAATTTATCTAGTGACAATATAATGCAATATCATTTTCATTATTGCGATATATGTAGCAACTTTCAACTGTTTGAGGGATTTAACCACATAACTTTGCACAATCTTGTTGGCTATTTTTTTAAAAATTCAATTCGCGTCGATGAACTAAGTAAACCATTGCATATTTAAGCTATGGCTCTCTTATATACACATTTGTTCAACACAAATCATATAACCAAATGCAACTGGGTATGTATTGCAATTTGACACGCCCATTTTTGTTGTATCTGTATATGCTATTTACGGAACAAATCTTATACTCACGTCACTGTCCATGTCCACGATTATTTTTTCTCCTGACTGGATGTGTAATTTCGGGAAAGATACGGCATAAGTATTGTCTTTTGCATCGGAAATATATTTTTCTCGGACATTTCGGTCAACGAAAAAATCGTCAAGTGCCTCTTCCTGTTTCTTCCAATTCAATCCTCCCCATTCTTCATTCAAAATATTCTTCGCCAATCGTGTCTCGTGGACGATTTTTTTGGATAGTGGGTTAACAGATGCAAAATAAGCTAACGCTGTGTCTTCCATACTGAGTGTGTGCTTCAAAATGAATATAAGAAAGACTATCGCGAAATTCTACTACTTTTCTTTTCACGGCGACATTGTTGACTCGTACTCAATGTTGTTGAAACGCTTAAGCTTCAATACGACTTGGGAAAGGTGTAGATCGGGATGGGGTAGAAGCAGGATTTTCCAGATGCCTGGAAAAGAGCATAGCAGATATGACTCGTTTAGATGAATTATCTGGCAATTCCATCATCGATGCAGATGTTCTAGCTGTCGAGTACAATCCCGGTAATGCCACAAGGAGCAGTGAGCAAGATCTAGATATCGAGACATGTCATCACTATGACAACTTTACCGATGAGGGCATACAGTGTGACACCTGTAAGCGATGGAACCACTACAAATTTGAGGTTTTTGTAGTAAAACCAATGTTTATGATATAATACTCACCACCATATAGACAATAGCGTATTCCCACCGACAGCCCATAATTTACATAACAAAAAGAAAATAAATATCCAGTGAGAGGACCCTTAATGCTTGGTACGAACGCACCGCGCATGACCCGAAACCTCACTTCCGCACCCCAACAAATTGGATGAGAAGACAAGGGGAGGAGGGAGGGACCTCCAATATATGGTGGTGAGTATTATATCATAAACATTGGTTTTACTACAAAAACCTCAAGTTTATTTCAATAATACCTCACCACCATATAGACAATAGCGAATTTGTCTTACCGTAGAGGAGTCTTCGCAAACAATCACTAATCGTAGCAAAAAACAGCATAAAAAAACCCATAAGGGTAAAGGATATTTACAATTAAAACTCTAAAAATCCTTTTGAGCCGCAAGGTAGCCTTCCTAAGAATTGACTGGGGGACATGTGACTGTCTGAGCAGTGACAAGAGGACCCAGAGAGTACAACCCATCTGCATGGGAGGGAAGCGACCGAAGGTAAAAATCAGCAAAGGTGTTACGGCCTGCTGAAAGAGCTCTAACCTCATGTGCCCTCACTCTAACCTTGTCAGAAGTGTCAGCACTAGACCCCTCATAAGCAGTCCTGATGGTGTCACAAATCCACCTGGAAATAGTCTGAGCAGAGATATCAGTCTGCCTTGATTTAATGGGCAAGAACAGACGGGATCTAGACTCCCCCCCCCTTCTTGGTTTTATCGAGATAAAACCTCAAAGCCCTACAAGAGCAACAAATTCTGATTCTCAGCACCAGAGACCTCCTTTAAGGCAGGAATCTTGATAGGCTCTGGTGAAAAATTAGGAACCTGATTCTTTGCCAAAAAAGAAGGGTCAGTAAGAACGGTAACTGAGGAATAGTCCCGAGACCACGTGAGACAAGAAGGAGAAGAGGATAGAACATGGATTTCACTTCTCCGTCTCCCAGAAGCCAACGCTATCAAAAAAACGGTCTTCCAAGAGAGAAACTTGGAAGGAGCAGAACCCAAGGGCTCATAAGGAGGCTTAGTAAGAGAATCTAAGACCAAAACCAAATCTCACTGTGGCATCAGCAGTCTAACCCGAGGCTTCTCCAAAGAGAAGGATCTGAGAAGATTGGACAAGGAGGAACAAATTCAGATATCTGAACGACCACGGTAAGAAAAAACATTGGCAATGGCAGAACGATAGCCACGTATAGTGCCTGGAGTTAATTTCTTAACCTTAAAAAGATAAAGGAAAAACTCAGCTATCGATTGAATAGAGGCACAGAGTGGATCAATCTTCCTGCTGTGACACCAATCACAGAAGGCTGACCATCTGGATTGGTAGACGGCAGATGAGGAAGATCGTATTGATCTGGTGATGCCATCTGTAACCTCTTGAGAAAAGCCTGTCTGGAGGAGGGAGACCGAGATAGCCTCCACGCGTGAAGGTGCAGGCGCTCTGGGTTCTGATAGAACTGTCTGGATTTGGGTTGACTGAGAAGATTCCATTTGGGAGGGATAGCCAATGGAAGATCTATCAATAAGTCCAGAAGAGCAGGAAACCAGGGCTGTCTGGGCCACAGAGGTGCTATCAGAAGAACTGAGCAGTCGTGCTCCATGACCTTCTGCAGCACCCTGCCCAACAGATTGAAGGGAGGCAAAGCATAGGCTAGGAGACCGTCCCAGCTTAGGGACAGAGCATCTACTGCCCATGCCATAGGATCTGGGACAGGAGACACAAACGTCTGAATTTGGAAATTCAGAGCTGTGGCAAACAGATCGACTAGGGGAGTCTCCCACACCATACAAATGGCTCTGAAAATTGACCTGTTCAAAGTCCATTCTGTGATAATTGGACTCCAAGACCTGGAGAGGGTGTCTGCTAACACATTGAGATGACCTGGAAGATGTCTCACTGTTAGGGAAAGCCCCATGGAATGACACAGGAGCAGGACCTGACAAGCGAGAGCACAAAGTTTGTGAGACCTTGTCCATCCCTGATTCTCCAGATTAGCTACTACTGTGGCATTGTCTGTAGCCAGACAGATGGACTGATCCTGAAGCAACAGACGCAGAGACTGAATAGCCAGCAGAACTGCCCTCATCTCCAGCACATTGATATGCTCCTGGAGTTGATCTCCCTGCCAGACACCCGAACGACAATGACCGTCGAGGTAGGCCCCCCAACCCATCATAGATGCGTCCGTATACAGGGTAGCTGTAGGGGGTGATCTCCGAAGAGAGACGCCCCTCAGGACATTGCTCTCCAAGGCCCACCACATTGCCGACGCCTTCACTGAATTGTCCAAGGAAATGTGAACATCCCACTGATGAGAGGCCGGTTTCCATTTGGACAGTAGGTACATCTGAAGAGGTCGATGGAGCCGACCCAGAGGGATAACATCCGAAAGGGAGTTGAGAAATCCGAGAAGCCTCAGAAACCACCTGACCTGAATAGAGTCCAAACTGTTGAGCAGAAGAACCAATTCCTTGGCCTTCTGGAACTTGGACTGAGGTGGAACAACGAAGTCGATATCCGTAAGGAAACGGTTTCCCAGGAACACAAAGTCCTGTGAGGGAAAAACCTCGGATTTCTTTCGAGAAGGGATAAAGCCCAGGCGAAGAAGGGTAGTCAAGACTGACCTGGTGCTGCGACTCAGAGACTCTGGATCTAGATGCAGCATCAAGGAGTCGTCGAAATAAATATGGATATCTACTCCGCGACTGTGTAAATAGCCCACAACCACCTGAAGCAGCTTGGTAAAAACCAAGGGGGCCATGGTAAGACCAAAGGGCATGGCCCTGAACTGGAACACTCTGCCCTGAGATGTAAATCTGAGGGATTTTCCTGGCCGATTTCTTTATCAGAATGTGGAAATAAGCGTCCTTGAGGTCTATAGAGGTTGCCCTATAGAGGGGATCCTTTAGAAGAGGGATACCCAGACCCTCGGACACCACCGAAATTGCCCACTTGTCCTCGGTAAGCTGCTGCCAATCCGGCAGAAAATGAGAAAGGCGACCCCCAACGGGAATATCTGGCCTTGGGAGCTGGAGACCTTCCCCTTGGATCGTCTATACGACAGGGCAAGGGGCAGGGAGGAACCGAGGGACTGAAAGAGTCAGGAACTCTGCCCCTTCTTACCTGCATTCTGCTTGCCTCCCCCTTCCTCCCTTGTGACCCCGACCACCCCATCCCCGAGAAGAGTGCCCCCCTCGAGAAGTCGAGGTAACAGACGACTGAGCCTGATGCTGAGCCGTCTTAGGGCCCTTCTTAGGTTTGCCTGGGCGCTGCACCCGTCCAGGCTTAGGCTTAGCCTAAGTTTCTCCAACCGAGCTGAAGCCGACTTGTCATTGTTGACTCTGTCCATGACAGAGGAGAGAACCCCTCCGAGCATTTCAGAGCCTGACAGGGGAGCAGTCATGAGATCCGATATAAAAGGCTCTCCAATAGCTAGTCTTGGCTTCAAGACTGAAGCAAGACAAGCCAGGATGAAATCCGTCAAAACGGCCAGAATGAGCGCAGTCCCATCCATGTGGGCCCGGTTCATAGCCTTGCTGTCAGATAGACTCTCCTCCGAACGAGAAGAAGCTACAAACAAAGCAGAGGAAAAAGAATCTGCATAAGCCAGCACGTGAATGGCAAGGCGAAGCAGTCTTTCCATCCGACTATGCTCTTTGGGAGACAAATGAATCATGTCATTTGATCTTCCAGGCCAGCAGTGGTCCAAAAGGAGGTCCACCTTGGCTGGATTAGATTCTATTGAGGGGTCGTGAACTGCATATCGAGAAGGACTGAACCCCTCAATATCATTCACCCCTAAAAGCAAACCGGAAAGATCCTGCTTCCTATTAGCAGAACATTTGGCTTGAAGAACCTTCTGAATCTGAGCCAATGCTGAGGAAACCATAGTACCCTCCGCCAATGACCTACCTGATGCCCTAACCTCAGGGTCTGAGGGAAGAAAGGCACTTAAAGTAGAAGTCCTCTCTGGAAGACCCGAAGCCGAGGGAGGAGGGCAAAACTCCACGCCGAGGAGTGAAGCAACCTCCAAACGCAGACCCACAGATGGTGAACTACTACAAGCCATAAGAAAGTTAAACAACAACAAAGCTGCAGACATCAAAGGTATCACTGCTGAACACATCAAGTTTGGGGAAAATGTCATTCTAAACAGTCTAAAGAACATCATTGCTGGAATTTTTGCCAGGAAGAAAATCCCGAACTCTTTAAAAGAAAGGCAACTTACACCTGTATTTAAGAAAGGCGACATACAGCTACCTTCAAACTTCAGAGGAATCACTATAACCCCTATCCTTCTGAAGATCATTGAACACATTCTACAGAACCGACACTCCACTATTCTGGATAAGACACATTTCCCGATTACAAGCAGGTTTCACCAAAGGAATTTCCTCTCTGAACTCAGCACTTATGATGTCCGAATGTATCACTGAAGCAGCCAGGATAAGAAGCCATTATACTTTGTAACGCTAGACGTACAGAAGGCTTTTGACGTGTAGACCACGTAATTCAACTCTACTTAGATGGAATCTCCAATCTGGAACATTGTCAAAGACATGTACAGTGGAGCAACTACCAGAATAAAGTGGCAGGGAGAAGTATCAGACAGCTTCCCAATATTACAGGGAGTTAGACAGGGCGGGATAGTCTCTACGTCACACTACAAGAGGTACAACAACACCCTACTAATGGATCTTGAGAAATTCAACGGTGCCACTATAGGATCCATACACATCCCCCACACAACCAGTGCCGATGACACTGCCCTCCTGACACATAGTGAAGCTGCGATGTAGAGTATGCTAGACTACGTAGAAGTATTCACGAAACGCTCAATATACAACATCAACCCCACAAAAAACAAGGTACTGCTCTACAATGTACAACAATCAGATGTTAAACTCAAGATATACAATAAGGAGATAGAGATAGCTGAAGAAAATTAACATCTTGGGATAATCAGGAACAATATCAACATCCGCCCGGACACAACAAAAAGGATACAGTTAGGACGACGAACTGCCTATTCGTTAATGGGTGCTGGTTTCCATGGGAAAAGTGGAGTTACACAGGAAATTAAGGCTAACCTTTGGAATACCTATGTAACCCCAAGACTTCTATATGGCTTAGAGATCCACCACCTGGCATCTTAAGATATCAACACTCTAGAAGTATTTCAAAGAAAAACTCTTAGACAGATCCAACACCTTCCATATAGAACGCCAAGCTCGATAGCCCTAGCACTTCTAGGAATCCCGACCCTCGAATCAGTAATACACAAGAATACTCTTAACCTATTCTACAACATAGCACACAGAAAGGACAGTACTGAATACGAGATCGCCACACGACAGCTAGCTCTACAGAAGTTAAGTTCCTCCAGCTTCTTCGCATCTGTCAGAAGAATACTACTTAAGTATGATTTACCAACTGCCTTTGACTTGTTGAAAGAGTTACCACCAAAAACTGTTTGGAAAAAGATGATAAACACCGCCATAAATAACAAAGTAGAAGAAGAATGGACAGAACACAGAAAGACGAAACCTTCACTAAAATATGTCAATGCTGAAACACTCAAGGTCGGAAGAGTCCATCATTTATACGATGACATCTCAAGTAGCTCATACGATATCCAAAGAGCAGAAGTAAAGGCAAAACTCTTACTGGGAACTTATACACTTTGGAGCAACAGGGCCAAATTCAACCAATATGAAGTCGACCCTACGTGTAAGCTTTGTAGGACAGCTCCAGAGACACGTCAGCACTTTTTGGCAGAATGCCCATCTCTAACCAGTATCAGACAATCAACCATTACAAGATTTCAGACTATCAAGCCGGTAGCCTTTTTTATCAACACAGCTTCTGATGACAGCACCCATTCTTGCAAATGTTTAGTAAAGATGACATAAGACGTATAGAGAGAACAAGTAGGGAGTACATTTTTAAGTCTCATTTAAAAAGGTCATACATTCTAAGTACACTCAGTACACTAGTGTCATACAGCTGAAAATTTTATTTCACAGTATGCCTCATTACAATAGCTCTCAAGTTACGCTATCTACTCATTAACATACTCATGGTGACACAACCGATTTTGCCCTGAATCATGTGAATAGTCAAGATAAGCTGTAAAGTCAACTCGAACGCAAGGTGTACCTCTTCGTTAAAACACCCAGATCCATATATATTAGCCTCAATGCGGATTTTAAGACATTCATTGTGTATAGTGTACAGTGTAAATAGACTGCGCATGTGTGGTGAAGGTACATTTTGGACTTTTTATAGTGAAAACGTACGACGCTGGAAATCCAATTCTAGTGGTGCCTCGACAAGTCAACGGGGGAACCGCACAAACGGTTTTTCAACATTTTAAAGTGGCATTTTTTATCAATATGAAACTTAAATATTTTAACCAAGACCATTTAACACCACAATAATTTCACACAAAAAAAAACAAGTTAATGCCCAAATTCTTCCTATAAACTGGCCGATTTTGCCCGATCCAGTAAATTGTCATTCGGTCCTGTGCGGCACATTACGTTCTGCGAAAAAATATGATATTTTGGCCGTTTTTTATCAATGTTAAACTGTCATATTTTAACTAAGACCAATTTACACAACAATAATTACAAAAAAAAAAAAAAAAAAACAAATTTAATGCCAAAATTCTTCATATAAACCGGCCGATTCTGCCCGATCCTGTAAATCGTTTTTCGGTCCTGTGCGGCACATTACGTTCTGCGAAAAACTACGATATTTGGGCCGTTTTTAATCAATATGAAACTATCATATTTTAACTGAGACCATTTAACACAACACTAATTACACAAAAGACAATTTAATGCCCAAATTCTACATATAAACCGACCGATTTTGCCCGATCATGTAAATCGCCTTTCGGTCCTGTGCGGCACACTACGTTCTGCGAAAAAAACCCGATGTTTTGGCCGTTTTTTATCAATAGGAAACATCATATTTTAACTGAAATTATTAAACACCACAATAATTACACTAAAATACAATTTAATGCCCAAATTCTTCATATAAATCGACCGATTTTGCCCGATCCTGTAAATCGTCTTTCTGTCCTGTGCGGAACATTATGTTCTGCGAAAAAAATACGATGTTTTGGCCGTTTTTTATCAATAGGAAACATCATATTTTAACTGAAATTATTAAACACAACAATAATTACACTAAAATACAATTTAATGTCCAAATTCTTCCTATAAACCGGCCGATTCTGCCCGATCCTGTAAATCGTCTTTCGGTCCTGTGCGGCACATTACGTTCTGCGAAAAAAATCCGATGTTTTTGCCGTTTTTAATTAATAGGAATCTGTCATATTTTAACTGAAATTATTTAACACCACAATAATTACACTAAAAACAATTTAACGCCCAAATTCTACATATAAAGCGACCGATTCTACCTGATCCTGTCTTGCGCGACCAAAACAGATATGAGTGTTTTATGTAATACTTCTTCATTTTTCCTTAAAAACTTGTCATAATGTTTAACATATGACGATATCAATGCAAAAGAAATTCATAAAAATCATTTAAACGGCCGTAGTCTACCCCGGTTCTGCCCGATCCTGTTCGATCCTGCCCGATCTTGTAAATCGTCTAACCGGTTAGCGCCAGCCTTTGTGAAAAGTACCCGTTCGGACTCGTTCCTCAAACATTAAATAGAAGATTGAGCAAACTTTTCATATTAATATCGATTACGATGTTGTAAACAGATTTAGAATTTGTACAAGAAAACAATATTATATCACATCCATATTTCATTCGAGACAACTACAGTATTTAAAGTATCATCGGTAAATTATATTTACGCCAAAACTTGATAAACGCAAGCAGTCCAGCTGTAGTTCGTGTCTGTAAATGCGCGTTAGCAATGTCATCTGTGATATGTACATTATAGATATGTTTACACATAGTAACAACATTATCTTGCTTTAATCATTGGATGGAAATTGCCGGATTTATTTGTTTCCAGTGGAAAAAAACCAGTGGAAATTGAAAGTGAAAGTTTACGACTCAGTTTCCAATGAAGAATGCCGTGAGTTGTGATTCGAAAACCTACTTTCGATTTGTGGAGTATTTCTTAGAATTGCACAAGGCTAACGCAACGGCCACATCGACAAAGTGAATGCTTCAAAAACATTAAACCGATTAACAGGGACGGCGAAACGACGAATAATGGCGTATTATCAACGTAACCATCAAAGGTAAGGAATATATAATTACGGGATTGCAAACTGTTGAATACAATCTTTGTTAATCTTGGCTACTGGTCACTATTTCGTCCGGTTAATATTCCATACCACTGCTATCACACGCCCATGCATAATTTACTTTTTATTAGTGGTATCTAATTCATTTGATGAATTTATTATGTTCACATATGGTGTCTTCTATAATATTTTGTTTTTATGAACTTTCCTTAGAATGGAATCCAATATCATATACTTATAATGCCAGGTCAGACCAGTGTTGAGTTATAGCTGTCAAAATTGTAGTTATTTATAGCTATACAGTCATGACGTCGATTTTTCAAATGTCATGAATACGGCTTTATTTCAAACTGATGGAAAAACATTATTTTTGGAGATAAAATGCAAGTGCACAATAGTGGCACTGAAAGTAACCATGGGTGTTTATAAACCACATCCGAACACACTGCACTTAACAATTTTGATTCAAAACAATATAAGCAATTATTGAATTAATTAGCTCAATTAATACCTATCAAAACTCATTGTAATCTGGTTTAGATTTTGTTGTTTAAAAACAACCTCAGTAGTTTCTACTTGGTTTTTAATTCATTATGTTAATATACCACAATAATTGTGAAAGCCAACTTCAAAAATTATTGTGACATAAGAACCAAACTTAGCACAGATGATTATTAACTGCTGATGACAATCTGATTGAAACCAGATCAGTCCACTCAGATACTCTACATTTCTGTGTAAGGAACATAGGAAGGTAGAGTATCAGAGTGAAATGAAAGATCTGGTTTTAGACAGATTACTGTGGATTTTATGATCTAATATATTGTGCCCTATTCAAATATCATTTGTCATGTAAATACACAACATTCATTATATTAGAGATGGATTATGTAAGTCTTGGTCAAATGCAAAGTCCACAGTTGTCATGTTACAGTCCTTGGTTTATAGCTAAGAAACACAAGGATCATTGGGTGGGTTCTCACGGCATTTTGATTGCCCCTTCTTAAATAATAGAAACAAAACCCTGCAATGTAAAACGAAAAAAGACAATAAACTCTCACTCTCTGACACATACATATATATACTATAGACCTGACCATGTTTAAACAAGGGAAATAACTCTATGACAGACTTACGTTAAGCTACGAAATAGTGCAAATTACATAATTAGAAATGTTGAATAAATGTTATACATTAGAGTTCTGAACAACTAAACTTTACCAGACTAAAACAATACAAACTAGTAGTTTATTTCATTAATAACCGGCTACATGGGCTACAGAACGTAACTGCATAGTAAAATATATAATTAAACAGAAAATTTGAAACTAATTACTAAATAACTAGAATTAGTTATATACAACAGACATTTACCCTACAACTGTGATGCAGAGGTTTCCTATAAATTCCCTTTGGGACGTAGGTGTAATATAAATGTAATATAAACCGTTGCTGCGTGTATCTCGGGTGGAAGTGCCCGGGTCTGGTTACAAGTGAAAAGCAAGTCTTGTCTAAGGTCACGACCTACACAAGTGGTCAGTCCACAGTGAGGTGTCAAAATATGCATACTTGACATGACATAATACATAACACTAAAACATATGATACATCCATATATACGTACACTGTACATTAATGCAAAACCAAATACATATAACCATTAATAAACCCCCTTATGTATATACATTTTTGTATATGTAATAAGCTATTAGTAAATAGCAGCATATACAGATTATACCCTGTAACAGTTATAACCTTGCATAAAATTATGGTCAAAATTCAAACAATTTTTGAGAAGGTACAACATGTACAAAAGTAGCAATTACAACCTTTAAGATTTTTTCGTTGGACATATGAGCAAATGCATTATTGAAAAAGTTTAAGTCAGAAGACAGATGGACAACTGGACAAGCTGGTACTTTTCCTCTGTACTTTGGTGCAAGAGGTAAAAAGTATTATACTCTAATATAGATTGTAGTCTGGAAGGGAACTAAATATTACAATAACAAAGCTTTTCAAAAGCTTGCTTATTTGGTATCCTTTCGAAAAGATTGATGCATGTATTGTTCAATAATGTTTTTTTTTCTCCAATCCGCTGCCTCATAATGGCTGCAGTAGGGAACCTGGACATCAAGGCAATGTTCAATATGGGCCTGGAGGAGGAAGAAGAAGAAGAGGTGAATTCTACTGTTCCGGAAATGAAATTCGAAGTCATTCAAATAGCGGACAGCAATACAACAGTGGTCCAAATGAAGACTTCCATGATCCTCTTCCTCCTCAGGAAAGAGGAAGGTCACACAATGCTAGTCAGGGAGCCAATTTCGGACGTCCAACATCAGGACACAGAAATCCCAGTCCAAAAACCAGAAATAAATCTCCATATGGTCGAGGGATGAAGAGAGATTGTTATGGACCCACAGGACCTCCTAATCCAATGATGTTTACAGACAGCAGACAGTTTTATTGCGATCAGAGTCAAAGGAGCTACTATTCTAACAGTAGTCAGGGCAGTGGAGGAGGAAGACACAGGGTAGGTACACAATTATCATAGACACCAATGTTGGTTGGTATGTACTGTATACACCTTATGCTCATTATGAGTACACACAGAAAGTCCTTGCTTGTTAAAGCTGACAATGCAAATTAAATAGAATTAATTTTGAGATAACAAAAATTTCCCTTTCCCAAATACTCCCAAAATGCCCCCTATGATATCAATATCTTTGGGTCAGTGTATCTAAGGAGGTGATCAACATTTTAGTCCAAGCCTTGCTTGGAAACGAGTACAGGCATCCCAGGGTATAAAAGGCCTACGACCTGTCAAACCAGTTATCAACCTTTCAACATTGACTGCCCGAAGTGAAACTCACCTGTATATTATATGATTAAAAGTACGGATGACCAAAAAAAAAAGAGTGCACTCACTTGATGACTTCAAAGTTGCGTGATGATGATCAATACTTCTCAGCTATCCAAAAATATATTTTAAAAATGTGATAGAACTAAAGAACACAGCCCATCTGTCCATGTAGTCCATCGCATATATCCGAGTCCAAGAGTGAGGGATGTTGTCAAGACACACAAATAATAAGCAAATCCAAATGGTAAGGATTAAAACATTTCAAAAAGTCCACAAATTATCTGCAAAATTACAAAAATGCACAAAATACAGGTAGCTGAAAAACAAAGTACAACAACACTAAGTTTGAATACAAGTCAATGTCCAAGTGAAAAATTCACAAGTAATTTTGATTATAGAAATACAAAAGCTGAAATAAAAGTAATTTCCAACATGGTTAAGCACACAATGCCTGAAAAGAAATTTTCGAAGTCCAGAAGCTTAAGAAACAAAACAAACCAAAATGTAACGGTATGTATAGCTGCACAATTAATACTAAGTAAAAGTTAAGTAATCTATATCAACTCTGTGAAGCATCAAGCAGTGAACCGCAAGCGCAAAAGTTCAGCACACAAACAATAAAGATCAAACCCACTCAGGATATGACATGTTAGTGCAATGTCAGCTTATGTCTTGGTCAGTACCTCAACTACCAGCAAATAAAAACAAGCCAATAAAGACACACTGCAAAATTGACCAAATAAACCAAAGGAATAGGAATAATACTTACTGAAACAGGGAAACAGATGGGCAGAGGCACAATAAGGCCTCCATACTCAATACTTACTGAAACAGGGAAACAGATGGGCAGAGGCACAATAAGGCCTCCATACTCAATACTTACTGAAACAGGGAAACAGATGGGCAGAGGCACAATAAGGCCTCCATACTCTGAAACAGGGAAACAGATACTTACTGAAACAGGGAAACAGATGGGCAGAGGCACAATAAGGCCTCCATACTCAATACTTACTGAAACAGGGAAACAGATGGGCAGAGGCACAATAAGGCCTCCATACTCAATACTTACTGAAACAGGGAAACAGATGGGCAGAGGCACAATAAGGCCTCCATACTCAATACTTACTGAAACAGGGAAATCCGTACTCAATACTTACTGAAACAGGGAAACAGATGGGCAGAGGCACAATAAGGCCTCCGTACTCAATACTTACTGAAACAGGGAAACATATGGTAAGAGACACAATAAGGCCTCCATATTCAATACTTACTGAAACAGGGAAACAGATGGGCAGAGGCACAATAAGGCCTCCATACTCAATACTTACTGAAACAGGGAAACAGATGGGCAGAGGTACAATAAGGCCTCCATACTCAATACTTACTGAAACAGGGAAACAGATGGGCAGAGGCACAATAAGGCCTCCATACTCAATACTTACTGAAACAGGGAAACAGATGGAGAGAGGCACAATAAGGCCTCCATACTCACAGTCACATCAGAATTGCACATCACAAATAGATCAAATAGCACAAAATAAACAAGTGACAACATAAAACTCCAAATAGAAAAGACGAAAGGTAACATAAATAATTCACATCATTGCAGGAGTGTCACAATTTATCATCCATCTTCAGCATAGGTCAAAATTCCAGGTAAACAGCACTAGTGGAGAATCTTGTCCATGGAAGCCTATAGGCCTAATGGTAAACACATGTGTGGCTGTCAACAACATCCGTTAGTGGTGTCTTCCGGCAGATGTACCTGGGGTTAAAATGTTGTGGCGGAATTTGGTTCTGATGATCTTGTCCATAGGCGTATAAACCCTCTTGTGTCCGGACCCTCAATCAGAATTTGGTCCCTACATGGGCACCATTTGTAGCAGAATGGTCATAACAAAGCTGCTGGGTTCGATGTTTTACATTTATTAAAACAGAGACATTCTGTAACATATAGGATAAAACAAAATCAGACTCTCACACACATCTGACATCTACTGACAATTTAATCTTCAACAAATCACAACTTTAACAAATAAGTGAAAACAGTATCACAATACACATTTAACTTTACAGATATATTAGTATTCATTACAATGAAATAATTCAATTACATTAAATATATAAAAGTTCACTTACAACATGTTACGTGCATTATTGTTACACGCCACAACACAGATGATACCACATAATTTAGTTGAGGGGTTGACATCACAGTAGCAGGTGCAAATGCTACAATGAATACAATACATATTCTTACTTACAATATTCAAATACAACATAATCACAGAACGTAACGTTTCAAGAAATATATATACATTAAATGAAATACTGATCACAATATACTGTGCAGTTACACTTTTAAAATAATTTGTTAATATTTCACTTACACAATTACTCATTCAAACAGATGGGATAAACTAGGGAAAAAACTAGAAATAGAAAAAGTATTAAACTTACCCTGAAATATACAGGGACAGTGTTACTGACAAAATAGTCCAACCATTCACTCGGAGAGATAGAAATTAACTATACCGAATTACTAAGGACAGAAAAAGAAATCCACAAGACAGAAACTTTCAACCAATCTAGCAACTTCGTGAAAGTTTGTCAAGTGTAACAAGTCCAGTCCGTAGCTGACCACAACTTACGTACAGCACACATACATATGTAAAGCGCCAAAAAAGAAACGTACTCACGCTATACCTAGTATACGTACTGCTATACATTGACAGGCAAAACGTAACGCGAATTTTACAGATAATATACAAGTAAGTATAAAACAACAAATTCTGTATATTGTACTAAACGACAAATAAATATAAAATATTTTATTTATTATATTTGACAATCAGTATAATAACTAATTAATTATGACCCTGTTACAATGCTTGACCAGTAAAACCCATGTGAAGTGGTGACCTGTTGTAGATTGTCTGAAATTTTACTAGTGAACTCTTTTTGTGAAGAAATAATAGGAAGTAGTCAAGCTTAATACGCAAGAATTTATGTCTGCACTCTGGAAAACAAGGGAGGGTTTATCGTGGATGTTCATTTGTTGATATATCATGTGTTGTTTCCTCCCAAATGCACAGCTCAAGGTGTGTAAATTGTAATGTAAATAAATGTGTACTTCAGTTGTTTGGCTAATATTGTATCTGTTTGTAATAGATTCATGTTCAACATCCATTTCCAGGTTATTCAGTCACTTGGATGAAAAAAAATAGGAGCGAGTAAATGTTCTCATGCAATGTATGTCTTAGTGGCGTTGTGCTGACATTGAAATTATGATAACTGGTTCAACAGGTTGCATGCCTTTTATACCCTGGGATGCCTGTACACATTTCCAAGCAAGGCTTAAACCAAAATGTCTGCCACTTCCTTAGATACAATGACAAGAATATATTTTTAGCATAGGGGAGGTCTCGAAAGCATTCTAAAAAATGTATATTATTTTTTTTTTTATCTCAGCATGGATTTTTTTTAACTTGCATGTCAGCTTAAATCAATATATCACTGGTGAAATGTTTGTCCTTTCTTTGTTAATAACATAAGGTATGGAAACAGTTTGACAAAATCAACATTAGGTCTACCATGTTAGTACTTCTTATTGATGAAAAAGTCATCATTACATGTATGGTATTTTTCTGTTCATAGGATTCCAATTCTGATTTCCATCTCTCAAAGAAGCTATCATTTCTTCTGCGCCATGGAGCAGAGAAGGAGGGATTCACCTTAATGCCAGGTACTAATTGCAGTGTAAAGTAAAACAAAAACTGCAGGCAACGTTATTATACCCCACCTTTGTTTTTGTAGTGTCATTGTCTCTTGAGCTATTTGCTACAAACTCAAACATCAGATGATCATATTTTGAATATTTCTGTATTGAAATTTGTGAGGCAGTAATACCATAGTTATGTTTTACTTTGATAGTATAAATTTGTATTTCAAAAAGCTATTTATCAGTACCGTGTGTTCTTCTTTGTTTTCCTATATATATCTGATATAATCTTGTACATTTGGCAGTTGAAAAGCACTACCTGTCCAGTTTCATGGATTATCTGAGTAAAGCTAGTTTATCAAATATGGTACTGATTATTAGAATTGGCATTCAAATCTACTGAGTTCATCTCAGAAACAGTCCCTTAAACTCCTTTGCCTTCAATTCAGCCCTAATGACCTTTTATGTGTTGATGGGTCGTTAAGAATGTAATAATGATTTGGATTCAGAGGGGTGTTAATGGAACGAATCAAGAGTCTATCTATATGTATTTAAGTATTTAATGTTGCCCATGATTGCCAACTTAAGGTAGTTCAATGCCTATATTTATCATTTTCAATTTTATCCCATTTTAAGGGGAGGCAACATAATTTTTTTTCTCATGCAATATACATGTATATGCCATCGGCAGTTCATGAGTTGGTAATACACATCTGGTTTTGGTAAGGTTACACCATAGCAATGCTATATAATGGTTTATATATATAGAAAAATATATGATGAAAGATTTTTGGAAAAAATAAAATATGATGGAAGACTTTTTTAAAGAATCAATTTGTATTGAAATCATAATTAGTGAATATTAACTCTGGTACATATCTTCAGCTTTGTATCTTAACACTTGTTTTTTCAGGTGGTTTCCTTTTTGTAGAGGATGTTTTAAAACTTCCTTCCCTCCAAGATTTTCGAATTGATGATGTTGAACGAGTTGTTGCAAACAATGACAAACAGAGATTTGCTCTCAAGCGAAATCCAGAAAACAAGCGATTGATGATACGAGCCAATCAGGGTCACACTATGGAGGTAATCTCTGAGAGACTACAGAATAAACTGTGGCAGTAAAACTGATATGAATCTTTGACCATAAAGATAATACCCTATGAATCTCAATATTCCAGTGTGATTGGCCTGGTAGGTAGAAATATATCAAAGGTTAATTTCTCAAAGGTTACACTCACCAGAGAGCTTATCTCCCATAGATCTCAGAACTTATTGGCATTGTTCCTAAGATCTTCAACAGAGGAAATATAGATTTTATGACACACCATAGATGTTATATCAGTATCTTAATGTGTATCAGAACATGTGCAATGTACCTACAGGTACAATAATGTACCAGTAATTTAATCCATGTTAGGAGCAACTAATACTGGTACATGATTTGTAGTGGACAGCCGTGAAAGTGATTTTGGCAAACCTTTTGTCAATTCGAATAGGCAGGGAAATTTAGAACATATGATGTTTTTGATAAAAACAATTATTTTCTGTCTAGTGATAGTTTGAACCCTCTCTAGTCTGTTTCATTTAAAATTCAAATTTTTCAAACATATCATGACACTGCACATATAAGTATGGATAAAGATGTTGATGTCACAATAATCGCTCCATGTGGTCACTAATATTCACATGGACAATGATTGCTGTGGGTCTTAACAGGCTATAAATGACAATTGTAAGCAATTGATACCATCAAATTAACCACATTCATGTCACTTAATTATCATTGATTTAGTATGATTTCTTACACATCATGCCATAACACCATGCTTGTGCCTTCTGACACAATTACAGGCCTCAACTCTGTATTACAAGCAATTAGAATACATGGACCACAGGATATTGGCATGTGTAATGTCAAAGAACAACAGTGTTTCAATTCACTTTTTGATAAGATAGTCATGTCAAGACTATCCAAATAGTTGTAAGAGGCATTTGATTTTAACAAACACTAACCTGAAGACATGTAAAGTCTCAATTCACACTGCTTACTGATTCGTCAATGCTAACTTCTGTGTATACAAGAACAGACATATGTCGGGCTACATTTAATATGGCTTTTGCAAAGTGATAAAGAACTAAATGAAGCCTGTGATATCTTAACAGTATTAACATGTATTGCAGTGCAGTAAGTGTTTCAAATGAAAATCATTTTATAATCGACATATTGTTTTAAAGAAAATGCTATTACTGAGCAGTAGTTTGAAAAATGAAAATCATTTTATAATCGACATATTGTTTTAAAGAAAATGCTATTACTGAGCAGTAGTTTCCTGCCTTGCTAAGATGATTTTAAACATAATGTCATGATTTTGGTAATGCGAACTCTGATAGTTTGAACTGTAATTTATTTTCGCAAGCAAGATCTTGTTTCCTTCTTTCATATCAGTTTTGTTTGAAGTTATTCAGGTCACTTCTGTTTTAAAGATCACTGTTGTTTGTGGGATAATTGACACATTTATTATTATCTTTTGATCGTTTTATTGTCATTTTGATCCAAATTATAATTGTCTTTTAATAGCTTCTGTGATCAATAGCTGTCAAAGGGCTGCACTATACCCATAATCATCACAATTAGATTTTCAGCTCTAATGTAGTCCTCCCCAGAGTGGTATGTACACAGGTTTGTTTACTTTCAGGTAGATGATTTAGACCTGAAACCCATCACCAGTGCTAACGAGGTAGACCAAGTCATTCATGGTACTTACTGGAAAAGCTGGGAAATCATACAGAAAACGGTAATCATTGACTACAGACACTAGTGCTAATACCATGGCCTAAGATTTAACCCTAACCTACTATAAACCATGACCTGAGGTTATAGTGTAGTTTACCATGGTATCCAAATTGCCATATATGTCTGTGGTCTGTTTGTCTGTATAAAAATTTTGTTATCGCTATTTCTTAAGAAAAACTGGGTTGATCTTTCTCAAATTTCATTTGTAGGTTCCCCATTGTCCCTATATGTGAGAGTTTGATTTTGAATCTGATAAAAAAAAACAAAATGGCTTCCACGTGACCATCTTGCATTTGGTAGTTAATGATTATCATCTTTGTTTCTGCAAAGGAATGTTCAAATTTCTAATCATTAAGAGCAAAAACAGAGAAGAGAAAAGAAAGGAAATGGTCCAGCTTTCAAAGAACAAATAAAGATCAAAGGATGGTGGGTGCCAAGGTCCCTGTGGGATCTCTTGTAATTCATGGTAACGACTGAAGGTCACAGTGCCTAGCCTTTACTCTGAATGACCAGCTGACATTAATGTAGTCAAAATTCATTGTGCCTCAACTTTATTTTGGATTGTTTTAAAGCCCATCATCAATTGCAGTCATTTTGAGTCTGCCCTTAAAAAGTATTGACTGTTGAAGATATGCATCCAATGATTCTGCATTCTTACAAAATGTAACCTTTCCTGTTTATCATACTCTCTGAAAATGCCAAAATTGGATACAGGCAGATTCACTAAAATATTCCTGACATTATTGAAGTGGAAGCATACTGATATAGGTTTAGAACATTTGACAGATTTTCGAAAATGGGATGACAGGCATGATCACCCAATGCATAGAATCAACAGACCAAACTGCACACATTTACTTCAGTTGTAATAACAACTGGCTAAGTTAATAATATGTATCCTGTACTAGTGATAACATGAAGTAAGCATTTTATTTTGATTGATATTGTTTTGCAGGGTCTGAGTCGCATGGGAAGGAATCACATTCACTTTGCAGCAGGAGAACCAGGCGAGAATGGAGTTATTAGTGGTATGTATTACAAGGTGACCATCAGGTCATCAGAAGTATTACAATGGTTACCTCAGGTAACCAAAAGTATAACAAGGTGACCATCAGGTCATAAGAAGTATTACTATGTTTACCACAGGTAACCAAAAGTATTACAAGGTGACCATCAGGTCATCAGAAGTAAAACAATGTTTACCTCAGGTAACCAAAAGTATTACAAGGTGACCATCAGGTCATCAGAAGTATTACAATGTTTACCTCAGGTAACCAAAAGTATTACAAGGTGACCATCAGGTCATATGAAGTATAACAATGTTTACCCCAGGTAACCAAAAGTATTACAAGGTGAACATCAGGTCATATGAAATATAACTATGTTTACCCCAGGTAACCAAAAGTATTACAAGGTGAACATTAGGTCATATGAAGTATAACTATGTTTACCCCAGGTACCCAAAAGTATAACAAGGTGACCATCAGGTCACCGGAAGTATAACTATGTTTACCCCAGGTAACCAAAAGTATTACAAGGTAAACATCAGGTCATATGAAGTAAAACAATGTGTACCTCAGGTAACCAAAAGTATTACAAGGTGAACATTAGGTCATATGAAGTATAACTATGTTTACCCCAGGTAACCAAAAGTATAACAAGGTGACCATCAGGTCATCAGAAGTATAACTATGTTTACCCCAAGTAACCTAAAGTATTACTAATTGACCATCAGGTCGTCAGACGTATTACAATGTTTACCTCAGGTAACCAAATGTATTACTAGGTGACCATCAGGTCATCAGAAATATTACAGAGTGTACCACACTTCACCAGAATTATTGCAATTTGTACCTGAGGTATTCAGCAGAATTGGGAAGGTGTACATCATGTAACTTACAGTATTTCAAAGTGTATGCCAGGTAACCTCAAATATTAGAAAAAATTGAACTATAGAGTTAATAACAAATATGAAGTGTGGAAAATTATTTTTCTTGCTTTGTCTGTTTTCATTACTCTCTCAACAATGAATATATCAAATTTTTCACAAAATTACCTTAATGTTAATGATTACTTGCAGTTTGGGCAAGTTTAAATATCTTTTTTAATTAAATAGATTAATTAGCTACATATACAAATGATAACTTGCTGAAAATTTTGTCTTGTAATCTGAAAAACATTTTAAAATATGACACCATGTAATGGAAACTTACTAGCTGTGCATTATATATAGCTGCAAGTGTAAAATGTATAAAAGTATAAATTGTAATGATAAAGCTATAGGTGGATGTATAAAAACAGGTGAGTAAAAATGATCATACATGTATAGTCACAAAATAAATACTGGGTTCAGTATACACACATTTATTTCTTCCAATTTTACAATATTGTCTGGATTGACAAATATTGTTTATAATGTGACTAGGACTAGATCTGGACACAATTACTAAGGCTTATGAATATCTGTATCTATTGGCATGATGTTATTTCAGGGATGAGGTCCTCCTGTGAGGTGATTATAATGTTGGACATGAAGAAAGCCTTGGCTGGTATGTACAGGAATTGAAACTAATAAGAAAACTATTATTAGATGGAGATTTGGGATATGTAATGATATACCATGTAGTATATATACCATATTATACAGGGTATTTAGCTGTACATGTAATCAGATGAAGTACACAGTCATTCCATATATATATTTTCAAAGACGAAACATAAAGATCTCTATGTATGGCACGACGGACTTGAGAGTAAAGAGAAATATCAAAAACATGTCTTTTCGATTCAGGCCCAAAAATTAGAATGAAAAAAGGAAGAAAAATTTAGGTAGGATAAGGAAGAAAGAATTAAACAGCGCATGTCACAGGTCAAGTGGTCAGTCATTGTCCACAACATGTACAATATGTAACCTACAACAGTATGCCTATTCCTGGCCTACTAGACATATACATTTAACAAATCGAAAGTAACCGATGCATACGGGAATGAACACGAATAAAAGACACAAATATAATGTAATAAAAACAAACAGTCACTTGTATTACAGGATGCCAAACTTAGTTTTTGTGGTTTTTAGGTCACGTATGACAAAGTCTCATGGTGACCTATTCTAATACCCTTCATGTGGTGTTGTGTGTCTGTAAACAATTTAACACTTTTGACTTCTTCTCAAAAACCCCTGATACAATTTCATTGAAATTTTGCAGAAACCTTCCCTGGCCTAAAATTAACCTAAATTGTGAATTACACAATCCCCATCCCCCAGAGGGCAAATGGGGTCAAATTGACTCAGATTGACCAAAATGAGGAGGAATGGGTTTTTTAGACTTTACTGTAATTTTCATAGAAAAATTGTATTTTTGAGCATAACAATGGTTATTTCCCACAGGAAATAACTTTATAGAAATTATCAGTATGGGATGACAGTTTTGATGGAATGCATGTATTGACACTGTCTATATTCAGGGTCACAATTTCTATTTCATGACACTTGATAACTATCCTTTAACCTTTATATTCAATATTGCTTATCTCAGGTGACTGTCAAGGCCACTAGGCCTCTTCTTCATAATTACGATTTCCTTGACAGTTGACTTCGTGGACAGATATAGGTCAATAAATCTGCTTGTAGTAGTTTTAACAGCTAGTAGACACATGACTTTGTTGATTAAGAGTACCCACAAATCTAACAAAAGCAAAACATGAAAATGAAAAATGAATGTTTGCCTTGTCACACTGTGTTAATATATCTATATCTGTATATTGGTATGTTATACAATATACTGTAATATGCATATTCAAAATTTGCTAAACTTTATTTCTGTATCTTACAGATGGACTCAAGTTTTTCCGTTCAGCCAACAATGTGATCCTGTCGGCTGGAGATGAGCGTGGTATTATCTACCCAGCTTACTTTGATACTGTTGTACAAAGATACCCAAGTAAGTATTGCATGATCAGCCACATTAAATTAAATTGAAATAGCTACAATATTGTTTACCACTGTTAACTTACATCGTGTTTGTCCATCTCACAATTTTATATACAGGATTCTCATGGTGTATATCATGTTTTTGAATAACACACATGGATGTTCATGTATCGCAATGGCAGAGTTTGTCATCTGTATTAAATTTGCTATCAAGTTTGTATTAATTCAACTACATAATATGTGCTCAGCGTGATTTCTCTGATTACTAATTAATTAATGGATAGTCTTTCTGAAATGCCAGGAAACAAACTTCATACAAATATCTATAGGCTTCGTCACAGAATAAACAATGTATATTTCACTTCTTTCTGTATCAGGAAGGATGCTGCAGTTTGACAAGAATATAACCAAGACAAATGTTCAAGAAACTGCTCCTAAAAGCAAGAAAAAGAATAAAAAAACAAAAAAGCGTGGGCGAGAGGATGAGAGTGAGGAAGGGAAGAAAAACACAGGTCAGGAGAAGAAAGAAAAGAAGGAAAACCAACCAGAGATAGATGTTGACATATCAGACATGTTTATTGAAAAAAAAGACACATCCGAAGATACAACAGAATATTTACATGAAGAAAAAGAGAAAGTTGATACTCCCATAGTTGATGAGAATCCAAGTCAACCAATTGTTCCTTATTCGGACGACGAATGGTCCGAGACCAACTCAGAAGTCAAAGTGGAGGAAGGTTTGATATCTTTGTTTCATGCATATAATGTAACAAACAAAAACATGTTTCTATAGAAATATTCATGTATGTTTAGTATCTTTAGGACTTATTTAATCTTTTGTCTATATCATGTGTAAAACCAAGAAACCTTGATTTAATACATTTGTAATATGATAATCAAGAGGAATTCATTTGCCCAATATATTTGAATAAGCCTGTCAGTATGAGATTAAAAGTATGTGTGCTTAAGTATCCAGAATTTTTCTCATACCTTTCAATAGGAAACTTGTGTTTTTACACTCAGTGATTTGCTGTATAGGTACTGAAATGTTGTGCAGATAAACTCTAACAAACTTATGAAGCAGGTTTATTCTGGTCTATCAACTGCATGTGACAAAGTGAGGAAGTGATTGTTAATTTATAAATCAGCTGTTAAGTACATGGTTAGGTTCTTCTGTACCTGAGAAAGACATATATTGTTCTGTCAGTCATATTTCCTTGTTCTTAATGTTTAAAGTTGACATGGATTCTTTGCACTTGATAGAGTATGAGGTTACAGAAATCAGTGACAGCCCTGAGAGTAGAAGTGCCGTAGAAAGAATTTGTGAAACAAAGTCAGCAGTGGCCATTTCATGCTATGGAGACAAATTGGGAGAGGAAGAAGGCAGCATTTCTCACATTCTGTGTGTGGACAGGAAAGACTGTTTTCTGTTTTGTGTTGGGGAGAATAAAAGTTTGATAACAGATGGCAAACTACATGATTTTCTCACTTCTAAAGAATTCCCTAAGGTAGGGAAATATATAGTAGCCTTGTAACTTTATGCACAAATGGTATTTGATGATAAAAATTTTCCAGAAATTATTACAACTTAGTTGAAAAATTTTAAAAGTAAATTGATTGTAACTCTAAATTACATCATATATCAGATTATAAATTAAATCAAACTTAATTGCAGCACAATTGCAGAAATCATATACATTATACTCACAAAAACCAAAGGTTTAGCTATAAGTTAAACGAAACAAACTACAAAAAATATACATGATTTTATGTTTCATGGATACTATCCTTAGATGTCTTGAAAAACGGGAATTATTTGACTGATTTGCCAGTAAGTTGCTTACTCAGATTAAATGTTTATTATCAACACACTCCATCTTTTCAGGTTTTCCATGGTTGTGGCAATGCCTCTCAGACCCTGTTTAAACAGTTTGAGATTCTTCTTGATGGTACAAACATCTATGACACAAAGGTTTGTGTACTGTGTCTTAATTAATGTAGTGCTCCTGGACTGCAGTGTTGCTAGCTTCTTTTTTACAAGTTATCATATATCAATATAAGAACAACTTCTAGTTGTCATTAACATCAATATCAAAAATGCATTGAACAATTTTACCTTTAGTCTGAGAATAGCTTTAGCATAATTGGTAGTTCTTTTAAAATATTTTGCCTTTTGGAGTCACTTTTTTTACCTTTATTTCGAAGCAATGCTTAACTTTTACTAAATACCAATAAGTAGACGGTTTTGGACCATACAGGTGTAACCTATCTTCTACATGTTTATTCAGGTAGTTTATGATTTGATGGTGGAAGCAGGTGAGGGTAACATTACAGACTTTGAGAAGGTGAAGTTCTGTCCACAAACTTGGCCAACTGACTTTCCGTCCACTACACTTGAAAGTCAGAAGATAGATGAGCGGGATAGATGTGTATCAATCCTTAAGGCCTATGAACTGATGGTCAAAGTTGATGGCATGGAGAAGAAATACAAAAAAGAAATATTTGAGGAAGCCAATCGGTTAATTGGCAAAGAAAACATTAAGGCCTTTAGGGAGGCTAGGAAAGTCAAGGCTAAAGAAGCAAAATCTCAAAGTGAACCACCACCAAAGAAATCTGGGAAGAAGAAAAACAAAAAGTGAGCAGGGTGTCTGCCTATGGATAATTGATAACATTAGAATTTAGTTACTAGGAGGGCCTTATTGATTAGCTAATGTTACAGTTAATGATGTCATTGGTAATCACAGCCATGGTACACACTGATGTACACCTTATACACACTATTTTGTATTAATGCTGTACATTTCCAAGCTTGGGCATACATCGTTATATCAACATCTGTTTGGCAATATTAATCAAGTTGGATAACAAATTTCTTTTTTGAAATATTTCATTTAAGTTGTATATACAGTTTGAACATTATTGTAGTTACAAAGGAGTCATGATTTTGATATATAATATGTTGAGGATAACATAGATATATTGTGTGGATAGTCCATTTGGACTTTAAAACTTTTTACCATAGTATGTCTTAAGCATATTGTGATACTGTCTGGTTAATGAAATCTATCCACCTTCTACAGACTCTGAACTACGAGAATGTAAAAAGGTGTATAAAGTAGTAAGACTTCACAAGACTGTAAACAGTGGAGGTTTTATATAATCGTGACGTATTTGTACCTCTCCAAACTCAAAACTATGAAAGTTTATATAGAGTTACGATTTACAGTAATTGTATACTTCTAAAAATGCAAAACTATTTAATTTTATAAAGAGTTATGATGTAGTTGGACTTCTTTAAACTGAAATAGTATTATGAACTTTGTCAAGTGAATGATTTCCGAATTGTCTCTGTATTTCATTGAGGAAAAGAGCATGTACTGAGATGAAGAATTTTATCTATGCCTCCAAACCTGTTGTTTTTTTAATCACTTTTTTTTCATAATATTTAAGTTTGATTTTGCTTACTGACAATATATATATCTTTGTGTGTTTTACTTAGTATTGCAGCTGTCTGTGGCCAATGTACATAAACCAATTGTACAGTTTACCTTTATTCTGTTTGTATACACGTACACAAACCTGCAATATGTACACAAACCTACAATGTAGACATGTTTATTCTATTCAGCAATGAATGATTATTAATGTTAAATGATATCAATAAAGAATCACTGAGCTTTTTTCAAAGCAAATTAAATGAATGATGGTATAGACCAGAAATTTGTGTGTACATTTATCAGGCTGTTACTCCAAACCAACATTTGTCTTCATTCTACATCTGTAGCTCAAACTAATTAAGATTAAACTTGTGTGTCTGGTCCTTTGTGAGACACTCTGATATTGCAGTTACATATGTGACATAGGAGTAGAAATATCTGTGTAATTCTTAATTATCTTGAATATTGTTAGCTATGTACAATGTTTACATCATTCATACTTGTAACATTTGTTTTAACTTTGTGCAGAGAATTGAAATATCATCACAAGGTTTTCAGCTATCTGTGTAGGATCTCAATTAACAGATCTCTACAGAATTTGAAGTCATGTTGTAGTTACAGTTTTTTTTCTTTTCTTTTTTAATAAATCTGATGGTTAAGTACATCTTTGTAAGCATGCTAAAAATGGTGCAAGGTCTCTGCTAAATTCAAAAGAATAAAATGTTTATTCCTAGCAAACCATTTGTTTGGTGAGGTAGACAATATAATTTTGCAAGTTTAGTTACCTTTTCCAAGGGTAATAGAAGTAAAAACTAGAAATTGTAGTGTGTGATTCTGTTTTATTTCACATAATTCTTCTTAAATATATCCAATTCTGTCACATTGATGTATCTATTACAATTTTCAGTGCAGTGACTGATATATTGCATGCATCAACTGCTAAAATAAAAACAAATATCAACAAACATTTTGGAAGCACAAGTGTTTATATCCATTCTGCATGGCTTTCATTGCAGCAAGTAAATTACTGATAAAGTTTTGAAGTTACAACAAGAAAATGAATGTTAATTATAAACAAAAAGAAAAATGGTTTTACAGACTCTCCTCCATTGAAAATCACAATTTTGCTAACTTTAAATTTACAGGCAAAGTGGACTCAGGAAAGGTTTCAAGGACTGTTCCTTTAGGAAAATAGTCATATTGCAGATAAGTTTCTTTATCAAATCTACTAATTATGCATATGATCAGTCACTGTAATAAGTTTTCAAAATAAGGCAGTTTATATGAACAAAGTTTGAAAGCCTTTCATTCAAGCATTAGAGAAAAAATAAACTTCCAACCTTTTGTCATCAACAGAAGTGGTTCGATACACATTTGACATATGAACCAAGGTAGTAGGCTTTTTATCACAGCATGGCACTGATCTAATATCATGATCTTAATACTCTTGGTTGTTATGCGAGATGTCATTAAATTTGATCCCTTGGACATTGATCAGGTCATATATATGAACAAATATTGACCAGTTATTTGAAGGCAACATTGACAGTAAATGTACGAATGCTCAGCGCTATGCCACGCCATAACTTGCTTGCTATACAGACAGTTTTTTTTTATAACAAGAGCTTAGCTGTCATCTCCAATGAACACTTATACCACTAGAGGCTCATCATTTAACCTTATACCACTAGAGGCTCATCCTTTAACCTTATACCACTAGAGGCTCATCCTTTAACCATATACCACTAGAGGCTCATCATTTAACCTTATACCACTAGAGGCTCATCCTTTAACCTTATACCACTAGAGGCTCATCATTTAACCTTATACCACTAGAGGCTCATCATGTAACCTTATACCACTAGAGGCTCATCCTTTAACCTTATACCACAAGAGGCTCATCCATTAGCTTTTTTCACTATAGGCTCTTTAACCTTATACCACTAGGGGCTCATCCTTTAACCTTATACCACTAGAGGCTCATCCTTTAACCTTATACCACTAGAGGCTCATCCTTTTACCTTATACCACTAGAGGCTCATCCTTTAACCTTATACCACTAGGGGCTCATCCTTTTACCTTATACCACTAGAGGCTCATCATTTAACATTATACCACTAGGGGCTCATCCTTTTACCTTATACCACTAGAGGCTCGTCCTTTGGAAGCTTCCATTTTATCAATATATCACCAACATATCATGACCAGCAGTTTCAGTGTCACGGTAATAATTTATGTAAAAAGGATTCCAAGTTGCACAACAGCAGTGATTAGTTATGACATGGGCTTCGAATATTCTAAAAAGTCAGTGGGTATGATGAATATGTGAAGTTTGGATTGTGATAATGTTGCTGGTATTTTCTTTTCTGATGAAACCGTCCTACACATATGGGTGAATCATCTTGGCAATAGTTTCAGCTCATTTTCAATAAAGAAGTGAAAAGAACTGTTACCTTATTATGAACACTTTGTTTTCCAAGAATTATGAAGTACAATTACGTTATATTGTTGTACTAAACTACTATGAGGCATACCTAGGTAATTTCTGACTACTGAAAACAAATGGAGAAAGAATATATTTAGGTACTTACTGGCTGCCAATCTCATTTTCAACTTGATGAAAGTGCTTTAATGTCTTCCAACTGGGTCATTGTCAAGTCAACTCATTCTCACTTTCTGGTTGTTCAACAACAATCACTCATTTCATGCCGAAATTTGACCATTGCAGTTAACACCTCCCACCAAAACCATGCTCATATTTCTTTGGTTGTGTGCAGTGTTGTTTCTTACAGAAGATGTGGTTAATCATAAATCTTATCTGTTATTGGCTATGGTTGAACACTTGAGAAGTTGATTGTGAAAGAAAATGCTAAAGCGGAAAAAAAGATTATTTGTGAAAACAAAAAGACCATGGTAGTAACACATTTGTTCGGTAGCAGTTACATTAAGAAGTTGTGTAACTATTGTATTGAAGATGTTGCAGTTCCGGGAACAACAGTATTTTGTGGTAAGGAGGCCTTCATACAGATGGAATGGACAACTGTCTGCAGATCTTGCTTCTTTACATGTAGGATTGAATAACATCACCACCATCTCAGTACCTAAAGATATTGCCACCTTGTTGATACCTCTTGGTAACAGAGATCATTATTAGAGGGATTTTTTCCAAGTGTCCTGGCCTAACTCAGGAAGTTTTATTAATTAGCATTTAAATCTGTTTTATATTTTCCATATATTTGTTCTTTTAATATTGATTGTTGACAAATTGAAATATATCTTTATTAACCGTTGTGAAATATGAATGGAAACAATATATTTTATGTAACAAAAAAGCAGTTACGTTGAAAGGGAGGTAATAGAAGCAGAGACTGGCTAATTATTCAGATAAGATTCAGTATACTTGTTCACATTTCAGTAAGATTTGGGTAAATTTGGTCAAGTTGTGGGTAGATTTGGGCAAGTTGTGGATATACTTGGGTAAGATTTAGGCAGGTAGTGATAGATTTTGGTAGAATTTGGATATGATTTGGGTAAGGTTAGGGTAATATTTTGATAGATTTGGGCAAGTATTGGTTAGACCTGGGCAAGCTGTGGGTAAGATTGGGTAGACCTGGGCATTTTGTGGGTAGATTTGGGTAAGATTGGGTAGATCTGGGCAATCTGAGGGTAGATTATGGTAAGATTTACGCAAGTTGTGAGTAGATTTGGGCAAGTTATGGTAGATTTGGGTAAGATATAGATAAGATTTTGGTAGATTTGGTCAAGCTGTGCATAGATTTGGGAAAAATTTGGGTAGATTTGGACAAGTTGAGGGTAGATAAGGACAAGTTATGGGTAGATTTGGGTAAGATTTGGGTAGATATGGGCAGGTTGTGTGTAGATTTGGGTAATTTGTCGTGCCACATGTACTTACTTATTATGTCCATGTGTACACTCCTGAACTTTTAAATTATGGTTACAACATTGACTTAGTACAATGCCATAAAAATGACGTTCATAATATCCCAAATCTAGAAAAACAAATCTACAAACGAGGGCAAAATATAAAACAAAAGAATAATTGACACGGATCCGAAGATCCGGGCCCGTATTCAGGAAACCATTCCCATACTCAATCATGAAATCTGTGCTGAATCCATCTTTCTTTAAACTCATTTAGATCACAAAATAACATTTCACAAAGGCTTTAACATTGAAAATAATATCTCACTTTGAGTCTTTCGGAAATTCTTCAGGTTATCGATGTGATATTTTAATTCAGATATCAGGTTAATCATTGGCCAAGGTATTTGTGCACGAGAATTCCGGGATGCTATGTAAGCATTTTCTGTTTCACTGACGGCGCTCGCCATACTAAGCTTATCTTATACAAGTATGTCACGTTCTCCGTGAGAACTAGGATTGCCTTGAGAAAAAATCACTTTACAAAGCAAAGTGACGCCTTTATGGTTGCTTTGTGCTTTTATTGGGGTAACATGTTTTGTATTAGGCTTTGTGTCCTACCCTCTTATACGCTGAAAGGCCTTCGTGGACGTAAAACCCGTTAGATAGCTACCCTGATTCTCATTCTATACATTTGTCTTGTTAATGTCACCAGGTGTATACTATGGAGGAATGAGGATGAAACCATTCATTTTGATAAATCGGGAAAAAGAAGCAGAACATTTGTTATAAACGTCAGTGATTAACACACTCTGTGGCCGAATAGAACAAAGGCGTCCAAGTTGATTTGTTTGTTGTGTGAATGAAATCAAACCGACCATATTAAATAATGTTTGTTCAGTGTATATGAATAAAAGAAATGGAACTCTCCGTTAAAACCAATGCTGGTTGTGGTGTACCGTGTCAAAATGAGGTCCGTTTTGATAAATGTTATTATTCTGTAACAGACCTTGTCACGTATGGCGATCAACAAACATTTTTTATGGCAGAAAATGAACCCAAACTATCCATCTTGATAAATGTGAATATTCTTTAACTGTCCCATTGGTATTGGTATGTACACTGTAGTCAGCATTAACGGATGGTTATGGATGTATCACATATTCTGATCGATACGTTCAAATAACGACTTTTTCCATACTTTGCCAGCAATATTTCGTATCATCTTCCACACTTTCTCTGCCCCATTTAGAGCTTCAAATTCTTGACGGAGCTGTTCGCGTTCAGCTATTTCTTTGATGTATTTATTTCCACTAGTTGTTGGATTGTACGTCTGGGCTCTTCTTCATTTGGTTCGTCCTGGTTATCCGTCTGCTGGTATCTTTCGCTTCGAATGCCGTTATCTTGAGTTGTTTGTACTGCATACTTGTGTTTGTTCTCCGGTGGCGTTTCAACAGGTATAACTCTACTGCCTGTGTGTTCGTGTTCCTTATCGTGAATGATACACGCATCAAATTTTCCTGAACTCCTTTTCGGCAATGTTCTTTCTTCGTTAGCTTCCTCGTATGTTACTTTTTCTATCTGTTGCCATCTTTGTAGAAGTCTAAAACTCTTTTCTCTTGTTTTCGGTCTGGTTTGTGTGCATGCTTTGCGTTGTCTTGTCCAGCGTTAGGTCATTTGTGTCTTCTTCATCGGAAGAAAGTATTTGGGTATTCGCTGGATGGCCATCAACTTGTAACTTGTCGATATAAGTAATCAATTCTTCCATATTATCTCCAGGTGTAGGTGTGCAGTGTTCTTCAATCTCGCGGAATATATCATTGGAGATGTTACCCCTTTCATTAGCAATTTGGTCGATCATCTTGAAGAGCTTGCGCACATCTTGGTCTCTGCTAATCAGCGTGCCTTCATTGTTGAATCCAAGGAAGCGACGATCACATCTGGCGATAACGCTATCCAGATACGGTTGTTTTGAAGATACGTATTGGGCAATCGTCAAGTTGTGAGACATGAGTTGATCTTTCTTAGTGAAAACCACTATCAAATGTTCACACATCTGATGTTCTCCAAATATACCGGCAAGCATTTCGACAGTTTCGCGGTCTTCTTGTGTAAATCTGCCTATTGACACCACCAGGATAATAATTGCGTGTGGACCGGGAGAGGCAATACCTAGACATCGCACAACCTCACGGCAAGTGACATCGACCTCGTCCTTGGTATCAAATAAGCCGGGTGTATCAACTACCATAATGTTTCTGCCAAATCTTTCTTCAATCGCGTGTTGACACTGCTTAGTTTCCGACACTGTTAACGGACTGGCTTTAAATCGTTTACATCCTAGAATTGTGTTTGCGGTCGCACTTTTCCCGACACCTGTTTTTCCAACAAGGACAATTCTGCGCTCTTCCAATTGGGTTTCCAAGTAATTATCCATTGCCTGCAATGAAAACACCAGGTAATATCTAGTTGTTTTATATAATGAAAACAGGCAAACGTACCGATGCACTTGGTCACGTAAATATTGTAACAATTGAAATATGATAGCGATTGCTGAGATTTCTCTTTGATACATATATTTCAAAATATTTGTTCTGTCTTTCTGTGCATATACTTATATTTGCGAGGCATTGACACCATAAACTGGTCAGATAAATGTGTAATTTCTGTTAAAATAAATGCTATCCAGCGCGTGACCACTGTGACGTCAGTATGTGGCGTCGAGATCCAAATGATGCTTTAGATTATTGATATCGATGACGAATGTCAGCAACATGAGTATGTAAATTAGCGACAATATGATGTCTGTCTACAAATATCTGCCATTTACAGCTACCATGATACTACAAGAAAACCGCTTATTCTAATGATTTAATAGACACGTTTACTTTATCTAAGCCAGAGTGAAATGAAATTATACTTACAAAGTAAGAAGATTCTTATTTCTCACTTGATTGTTGCCGGAAATGAAATAAATGTCCACAAAATGGCGTAAAATATCTCTAAACTTTTTTTCTGGCTATGGACAAGAGAATCCTCACTTATTTTACGTATGGAGCAATATGGTGTCTTTCCCTGGCTTTAGATTAATTCATTACTCTTACGCGGTCGAGAATCTCTTCCGAGGCTAGATTTTTATTTTTGTTATGCGTTCAGAAAACCATGGACGATTCCTGACTAGTGTCTTTATTTTTGTATTACTATTGTAATTACCTTGTGACTAGTAGTATATCAACACCCATCACACATGAATATTACCATTTGTTCCCCTCGTTATAACAAGACGGCTATTGGTATTACGGGGGCATAACTATTCCTGCCTATTATGATGTCATGGAGCTCTCTTCCCGACCGTTCAAGGTTTCCACTGTTCCCGTTACTGGATTCCATCTTAATTATGTTTTTCTCTCAATAAAACCGTTTGGGTTCATGTAAATATAAATAATCAAGTATTTTCTGTGTATGATTATAGTCGATGTAATTGAAAGAAATCCTTGACTGACACAGCGTCATATTCAGTGTGATGTCACCAAAGAAAGAGAAATATCGAGGAATTATCGTCAACATCGAACCGCTACATTTATAAATCTAGGGACATTTAAAACGAACTGATATTTATTTAATTTTTGAAGTCACGGCGAAATGTTAAATAAAATAGAAATGCATAACGTCTTTACATCAGATAATAATGATATTCCAGTAAGGTACTAGACAACATCAGAAATAAGGGTATGTGACCACAAGATTGAATGGTTGTAAGTTCAAGGTTTAGATACTCCTCCTTCGGTGTTCGTTATTGTGATATTATAGAAAATTTTTAAAAAAATCGTATGAGATGATAAATCATGTATTTGCATCAGGCTATGTAGGGGACGGACGAAAAGTGGTGTCATAATGCTATAAAATAGACACTGTTAAGGTATGTAAGGCGTGGTTTAGGTGAGTTTACAAGAGGAAATGAACACCAAAAGGTAAAGAACTAATTATCTCTTCCCACTTAACAGAAAGAAATACTTACCAAATATTGTCATACAATGATGTCAATTTCTTCAATCGTACCAAAAAAGAGGCCCGCACTAATTTCTCTGACGGATGATCTTACTAAAAAAAAGCTTTTGACCTGATTTGATACGTTTTCTTTTAGTCTCGATATTTGTTACAGAATGAAACGTACATAAACGAAGCCTACCTTACGCCCCTTTCTATATCTGATAACATGTGCATCTCAAGAAGGCTTTTTACTCTGATTATGTGTACTAGGGGTTGGTGAAATGTAGCACAGAGACTTGCTCTGATTTTGTGTACAAGGGGTTGGTAAAATGTAGCACAGAGATTTACTCTGATTATGTGTACTAGGGGTAGGTGAAATGCAGCACAGATACTTGCTCTGATTATGTGTACAAGGGGTAGGTGAAATGTAGCAGATATTTGCTCTGATTTTGTGTACTAAGGGTAGGTGAAATATAGTTCAAATAAAAGAATTGCTTTTGGCTAATCCTTGTTTGAAAAAGTAAATTATTGCTACAGATAAAAAACAAGGACCCCCAAAAATTGATCAAACCTGTTTCAACAAATGACAAAGAATGTGAAAAGTTTCATTAATCACTTCTTAACTCTAACCAAGTTTTGAGCATCTGGGGATTTGTTGTAAAGTGTTCAGGCCGACAGAACACTGAACGATTACGCCAGGAGAAAATTCTGTTGTCGATTTTGTTCTCTTTGTATGTATACGATTGTGCAATTCATTTTGGGAAAAAAACTGTCAATCTATTGAAATTCAGCTACTCAACCTGTTCCCACTTATGTATGCAAATGACGTGGTCAGTTTGTCAGAGACCACCGGAGACCTTCACAACGTATTACACTCGCCCTAAAACTATACATATAAGAGGGACTTAGCTGTAAATTCGAAATGGTAGAAACGTGAAAGCTTATGAACACTGGATATATTATGGAATTTATTTCAATATAGTTGATGAGATGATATTAATTACCTTGGCATTAAAATATATATCAGAGAATTACAGAGAAGGGCCTTAAAGCAATATTTTCATCTATAAAGGTAAGTTTGTAAGAAACATTATTTTAATTTTGAAAGACGAAAACATATCCCAAATAGTATGGTAAATTTTGAACAAGGAAGATATCCCCTGAAATTTAATAGAAAAATTGAAATGTCAAACAATGGCACATTATCAAGAAATTACGGAGTGTAATGGTCACTGGCTCTTATACTAATTCTAAAGATCGAATTGTAGACAGTTATTTGTAAAAGTCTATAAACAATCCCTTATTGATGGATGTAGAGGGTTCATTCACACAAACTAAAGCTTGAAATAGATCCCATAATGTGAAGTAGAAATCGTACGTTTTGTTGTAACCAAAATGACGAAGAAGATGACTGTTATTTTGTTTATAGCTCACCATCAGATGGTTGGCTGTTCAAATCGCCATGCGTTCGTCGTCCATCCTTTAACAGCATTTGCTTTTTCTTGAAAAGTACTAGACGGATATTTTCTTTTCAAATTTTATATGTATGTTCACGTTGGTCCCTAATTGTGCATTAAACAATTTTCGGACTGATAAAAAAATATGTCCGATCTTGAGGCGATCATCGTGGAATTTTGAAAATAAGAGTTTGTTATCGTCATATTTGGAGTACTGGATTGATTTTTTTCAAATTTCATATGCAGGGACCCCTTGCGAATTGTACTATTTTAGTTTGGCTGACCCAGAAAACAATATGGCCGACAGGCGGCCGTCTTGGATTTTCACAGTAATACATGTAGTTTGATATCCTGCAGTATTTCCAGAGAATTACGACATGAATCTTTCTCAAATCTCATATGATGATTGCCATTGGTCCCTTATTCTGCCATTTTTATTTTGGGAGAAATCAGAAAAACCAAGCACTGAAAGGCGACTATCTTTTACTGTATTTGAAACTTGAAGATATCATCGTGATTTCTTGAGAGAACTTGTCCAATTTCTCATAGTTAAGAGCAAGGATAATGTAAGAAGGGAAAAAATACAACTTTTAAAGAACAGTTGAAGACCAAAAAATGGTGGGCGTCAACTTGGTTTCCTTTGGTATCTCTCTCTTTTTAGGCTAAACGTACTCAGTACGCATTGCCTATTGCGACGGCCTTTCAGACAAAATTTACCGATCCTGGCCTTCTCATTGGCTGAAATATCGAAAAGAGTTAGAGCCCTCTAGCGGCAATTTTCTGCGTAAATATTGCCGCGATCTTTCAAATTGCTATTCTAAAGCATCCAAAATTAGTTAATTTTTTTTAATAACAATACGATTACTACACATTAAAAAAAAGAAGCACAGTGTGGTTGAACTATTGATAAATTTTGAACAATATATTGTACGGAATTCTCGACATGACGTAAGCGTACAGAACACCGTAAGTGCGAGTTGATAAGAAGCTAGTCTGGGGGCTTGGTTTGAATTATCAACTAACAGCACTTATAAACAAACAAAACTTACAAACAGAACATCAATTTTGTTTTAATCCTTGTCGTTTTGACAAGGTCGTCTTAATATATAACATCACTTTACCTCAGTAGACGTCACCGAATAGGACTGTTCGTCCCACGCGCACACCTGCCGATATGACACTTTTTCAGGTTTTTCACACCCACCGCCATGATATGTTTTCAAGTTTTTAAAGATAAAAAGTTTGCGCGTTGTACATTTGGTGCTCATGATTTATGTATAATATATTTTTAATACTGTACTGATCATGATGTTAACTCTGTTATAACTTATATTTTTTGTCTTTTAGTCAGTTTTGTTTGATGAAGGTTGGTTGTGGTGATTTCTCAAGGTTTGTTAATGTGTATCAAAGTTCCTTGAAATGAAAATATTCCTTCAAACAAAGCGCGTATAAAAAAAATCCAAAAAATTCATGTTTATAATTATCAATTAACTAGAACGAAATATTTCCATAACATATTTATTCATTTAGCGTGTCATGGTGACATTATCTAATGCATTGGAGATCAGAAATAGTAGTAGCTACAGTGAAAATATTGTAAATTTTGTATATATATGGAAGTCTGGTTTAATCTCAAAGAACTATGTCTTTATAGACATAAGAAAAGTCTAACCATGATACTTCAAGGAAGATAGGCATGTAAATACATTTAATGTAATTACTTACACTTTAATCTATCTGAAATGCTGTGTACACCTTATCTACTTTCCTCAACTACAAATATAATTATAATAAGTAAGGACTATTACTTTTCAATACATTCAAAATAAAGAAGTAGGTATAAAGTCCTTTCGATTTGTCTAAATCCTCATATTGATAGGATAGTAATTGCAACATCTTGGGTATTTCGAAGGTTTTATTTAGTCAACTTCATCATAGAGCTATTTATCATTTGGCTTGTTGGCGATAAATATATGGTTGTGTGTATTTTGTTATTATTTTTTTTTTTTACTTATTTTGATTTGTTCACATTATTGACGTCAAATTTGAAATAAGAATTAAAGAAGATATAAAATCGCTTAAGATTAAGAAAAATAGCCTCTGGTTCCCTTATTTTATTAATTTTTGCATTTCAAAGTGTAGGAGTATGGGGAAAGTAATATAGCTTTGCGGTTATTTGTGAACATTTTTCAATTCGTTTATTTCTCTTGATGATCTATCCAATTTATGCATGAAACGCCGTTAGAGTTATCGCTCTTTAATGAAATCTCCAGTACCCGGAAGCTGCATTGTTTTCATTAGACCCTTCCACCCACCTGTGATTTTACATGTCAACTATCATTTCATTAACTGATGTTGCAAATAATGCGATGCCTTGATCGCTGACTTCTGTCAGCTCGGGGACAGGTCAAAAGATGGAGCCCCGAGATGAAATTCCCAGAGCGTTGAACATCCCAAGGGAATATACTCAACGTATTTCCAAAACTAGAGTCGTCTGTTTGGTAAGTGACGATGCTGTGCAATATTGATGCTGCTTCCTCTGATGGTGTGTATGAAAACCGGCCGTCTGAACAAACTTTTTCCTGTGAAAACTTAACATGTTATCAGGAAATATTTATGGAATGATTTGTAAGCATTGTAAATTATAATGAACATTAATTAAGGTTTTTGTTTGAGAAAAATAAGTAATACATACATATACACTTGTATTTTTTTTTTGTTTTTGTTTTTCATCCATTATTCATATATAAATATCAATATGTGAGCTCAAGTCTGGTAGTTGCAATTACCTCTTCTGAAGCGCTACAACCTACAGTACTAGTGGAAACCGCATAATATCAGGTGTCTTTGTCAGAAGAAATGTGATCATAACCAGGACATAACATGAACAGATGACACAAAACTATTTTGTTTTCTACAAAGTGTTTAAAAAAATGATTTTGTAATTTTACTTTGGTTTCAACTTTGTACTGTGAGAATGATATGGTCTTTCAAAGTAGAATTCAAAGCAGATTGCACATTCTATAAGTAAAAAGAAGAGAAAAATCACTGTTACTAAGGGAAAAACAAAGAAAAGGATATACAGTATGGAATGGTTTTAATTATACACTGATTTCCTATGCTTAATTGTCAGAAAATATGTTGTTATGAAATAAACCCACAATTGACACATTACTTAACAATATGGATTAACATAAATGGCCTAAAAACAATAATAAAACACAAAAGGTAGCTGTAGATCAGAGGATGGTTGATTTTATGCAAAAGTCATCACTACAAAGTCATTGTCCTCATAAATCAAGGAAGTAAATTACTGAAATCTATAAACCAAGGGAGTTAATTGGTGAAATTTATTTTACTATAGCATTACAAAGAGTTAGGGACAGTGGCCCATGCTTCCTATTATATTTTCCTGCTCATGTATGTTGAACAAGAGAAAACCGAAACCTTGGTTGTAAACACTGGTGTAAAGAAATAGCCTTAATTGTCCTTAAACAACATCAGATGGTCCAGCATCATGCTGTGTGGCTTGCCTCTTGTTACTTGAAATTTACCTCTAGCACAATCCTTAAACTCACGGAATAGTAAGCTATATTGTAGGCCAAAGGTCAACTTCTGGAATGGAAAGATATGATAGTAAGTGATATTATAGTCCTAGGCTCACATTGGAGAAGAGATCAAGAGTTTGAAAAATTAAATCAAGTGTTGACATCTTTTCATATACTCGGAGGAACTTCGATCTGAATTGTTTAATGTGATTTCAGCGCATGATCATTATGATATAATTTCTATAAAACTTGTGGAAAACCACATTACTCCAAATGAAATGCTCACACATCACTCATAAATTAATGTTAATTATATACTCAACCTCAGAAGAAATACAACTGTTATATTTGACATGTCAAATATGTGAGCTTATTCGCTAACTTTGATAGGATTTATCTTTTTTCCCCACATGATTAGTCTCAGCATACATTTAATGAATCAGCTATATCTGTTTAGTAATTATATAACATTCCTTAAAATTCTTCAAATAGTGTTCAGTTTTGACTGAAAAATGACTGAAAAAACATTGAATTCAGAAATGTTATATGATAAATATATTCATTGGCTAATAGTCTTTTGTTTTCTGTTTATTGGCAGGTGTCTGAAAACTGGTTGCAGCTTGCTGTTCAGGGAAATGTAGAGGGACATAAATGGGGTAATCTGTTGACAGTAGCAGAGTCTGAGCGTCTCCTTGCGCCTTCAACGGCAATGTTACAACATCCATGGCTAAGGATATCTGTCAAAAGCATACTTAAATCAGATCAACTGATTGATTGGTAAGTTTGTGAAATGATTGTAAAAACACAGTTGTTGTCATTGTTTGCAAACTGTATGAAATATCTATGTAATACAACCTCAATAAGAACAATACATCTGCTTAACAAATGTGATAATAAGAACTGATTAATTAATTCTTTAATTTGTTTTTTTCTCAGTTTTATAGTTTTGATTAATATCCAGGTATAAAAGTGTTTGTTGGAAAAAAAAAACAATGATACATTTCTTTAACTTCAGGCCCCAGGATGAATCTTTGTATAACACTGATCTTGATGCATCACTGCTGGGACATTTGTCAGAGACTAGCAAAGAAAACTTTCAGAATTTGTGGAGATCTGCATATTATCGTTATCATGGAACTGAGGAAAGCAGGGTGACACAAAGACAAACGCAGGTAAGATTAGAATCAGTCAAGAAAAATTCCAACCATGTTATCTTCAGAATTCTCCCAAATCCATTTCAATACACTTCTAACTGCTAAAGCTCTGTATTTGCACGGTACATACATTATTTATAAATGTGATAAAAGGATACAATCTGTTTACCTACATGTTGAAGCTAAAATTTATGAAAGATTTTACATGAGTTTCCATTTTAAAAGCAATTCTAAGAAATTCTCATTTTAGCAAGCATCTACAAAATTAAAAGGAAAAGTTTGTGACAAGATTTTCCATGTATCTATTGTCCTCACCGTGAAGTAACAACAGGTCATATAGCATGATTACATATACAAAAGTATGACATAAGTCCTATAACGATATCATGAATGCTAACCATGGATTTTTTTCTTTGTGTCTTTTTGTAGTTCACAGGAGCAGTGAGGCAATACCTCCATCGATTACATCCACAGGCCTTTAATTGTCTAAACAAGAGCAAAAATTACCAGTTTGAACCCATGACTGATCAGCCAAGTGCTTCCTCAACCTTCCTTCAGAATATTGTTTCAATTTTAACTGTAGTTGAAACAGATGTGTATTTTCATCTTATACAGCCATACTTTGCACAATCTCTCCATGACGTAGTCACCTTTAGTCCTTCAATATTTGAATCATCTTTAAGCAAACCATTGTTTGTATTGTACCAGATCCTCCAGTCCATGAGAACATTCCACAAACATGGATTGTCTGCTGGGGATCTAAACATGAGGAATATTTTGATTGATCACAAACTCTGGGTGTATGTTTCTAATGTACCAGTGAGGCCTATAAAACTGAGTGTTGGGTCTAGTGGTTCTCAGGACTCAGACACCATTAATGCCCTTGAAAGTCAAGGGACCACTGAAGTCGGACATGTTGGAGATGAGGTGATCACGGCTCCAACACTTCAGAGACTTTTTAGTGAGAGTGACACTATGGTAGAAGATGCAAGAAGATATTTACAGTCTAGTCAGAACTTTAAATTTGAAATCAAACATCTTCCTGATTTTGTAGAACAGTGGATGAATCGGAAGATAAGTAACTTCAGATACTTAATGGTGCTAAACTCATTAGCAGGGAGAAGAACAGGTGATCCCAATCACCATCCTGTTTTGCCATGGGTCATGGATTTTTCTGGCCCAGATTTTGGATTTCGTGATTTGAAAAAATCTAAATATAGGTTAAACAAGGGGGATAATCAACTTGATTTGACATATGAAACATTCTCAGGACTCTCAGATGATTCTCACATTCCTCATCATGTTTCTGATGTTTTATCAGACATAACATACTATGTATATAAAGCACGACGCACATCAAAATCGATTCTGTGCACCCATGTAAGATCCCGATGGGTTCCAAATGAGTATCCTAGTAGTATGCAAAGGATGCAGGAGTGGACTCCTGATGAATGTATACCAGAATTCTTCACTGATCCAACCATCTTCACTTCTATGCATGAGGACTTGCCTGATCTGGAGTTACCTCCCTGGAGTGCAACTGCAGAAGAGTTTATCAGTAAACACATGGAGGTTCTAGAAAGTGAACAGGTGTCAAGTAATCTACATCACTGGGTAGACCTCACCTTCGGTTACAAGGTAGGTCATTGGTCAGGCCATGTTGTCTGTGAACAATCAATTTGTCAGAGAAATTGAGATCAATGGACAATTTTCTTTTGGGTATACTTAAAATCAGAAATGTGATTAATGACAATCCCTGTGTCAATTAATCTGGTATATTGTCCTTGATATATGTATACTGTTTCACTGTTAATCTGGAAACAATCATGTAGTTTAATTTCATCACATCTAAACAGAACTGATGATCACATGTTGGATCTTTTTGTTTATTTTGTTAGCTGACAGGATCAGCAGCAGTGAAATCAAAGAATGTAAACCTACAGTTGGTGGATGAGCATAAACATGTGACCAACAGGGGTGTGGTTCAGCTGTTCAAAATGCCCCATCCCCATAGGATCCCTGTTTCCCAAATAACGGGGCAACAGCCACCCAGGCTACCAAAAAACATGATGCAATCTCAGGTGAGATAAATCAAATATTTCTACTTTAACTAATTCTGTTATTCTTGTTCTCAAGTCTTACTAACAGTATCATTGTAATTCTGTATTGTCTTGTTCACAAGTCCTACCAATAGTATCATTAAATTTCTGTAATGTCTTGTTCACAAGTCCTACCAATAGTATCATTAAATTTCTGTAATGTCTTGTTCACAAGTTCTACTGATAGTATCATTAAATTTCTGTAATGTCTTGTTCACAAGTCCTACTGATAGTATCATTAAATTTCTGAAATGTCTTGTTCACAAGTCTTACCAATAGTATCATTAAATTTCTGTAATGTCTTGTTCACAAGTTCTACTGATAGTATCATTAAATTTCTGTAATGTCTTGTTCACAAGTCCTACCAATAGTATCATTAAATTTCTGAAATGTCTTGTTCACAAGTCCTACCAATAGTATCATTAAATTTCTGAAATGTCTTGTTCTTAATTCTTATTAATACTATCATTACAGTTTTGTAATGTTTTATTCTCAACTCTTACTAATGGTATCATTACAATTCTGTAATGTTTTGTTCTCAACTCTTACTAATGGTATCATTACAATTCTGTAATGTTTTGTTCTCAACTCTTACTAATGGTATCATTACAATTCTGTAATGTTTTGTTCTCAACTCTTACTAATGGTATCATTACAATTCTGTAATGTTTTGTTCTCAACTCTTACTAATGGTATCATTACAATTCTGTAATAGTTTTGTTCTCAACTCTTACTAATGGTATCATTACAATTCTGTAATGTTTTGTTCTCAACTCTTACTAATGGTATCATTACAATTCTGTAATGTTTTGTTCTCAACTCTTACTAATGGTATCATTACAATTCTGTAATACTTTGTTCTCAACTCTTACTAATGGTATCATTACAATTCTGTAATGTTTTGTTCTCAACTCTTACTAATGGTATCATTACAATTCTGTAATGTTTTGTTCTCAACTCTTACTAATGGTATCATTACAATTCTGTAATGTTTTGTTCTCAACTCTTACTAATGGTATCATTACAATTCTGTAATACTTTGTTCTCAACTCTTACTAATGGTATCATTACAATTCTGTAATGTTTTGTTCTCAACTCTTACTAATGGTATCATTACAATTCTGTAATGTTTTGTTCTCAACTCTTACTAATGGTATCATTACAATTCTGTAATACTTTGTTCTCAACTCTTACTAATGGTATCATTACAATTCTGTAATGTTTTGTTCTCAACTCTTACTAATGGTATCATTACAATTCTGTAATACTTTGTTCTCAATTCTCTTACTAATGGTATCATTACAATTCTGTAATGTTTTGTTCTCAACTCTTACTAATGGTATCATTACAATTCTGTAATACTTTGTTCTCAACTCTTACTAATGGTATCATTACAATTCTGTAATACTTTGTTCTCAACTCTTACTAATGGTATCATTACAATTCTGTAATGTCATGTTCTCAACTCTTACTAATGGTATCATTACAATTCTGTAATGTTTTGTTCTCAACTCTTACTAATGGTATCATTACAATTCTGTAATACTTACTAATGGTATCATTACAATTCTGTAATGTTTTGTTCTCAACTCTTACTAATGGTATCATTACAATTCTGTAATACTTTGTTCTCAACTCTTACTAATGGTATCATTACAATTCTGTAATACTTTGTTCTCAACTCTTACTAATGGTATCATTACAATTCTGTAATACTTTGTTCTCAACTCTTACTATGGTTCATTACAATTCTGTAATGTTTAATGGGTATTATTACAATTCTGTAATGTCATGTTCTCAATCATGTTACAATTCTGTAATATCTTGTTTTTAAATAATTTGATTGAAATAAAAGGAAACATACAGCTGACATATGTTTGCAAGTTGCAGTTTAATTGGTTAGTTGAAAGGTCATGTTTACATTGTCAGATCTTCATATGTAGTGTATAGTCAGATAAAGGTATATAATAACTACAATAGAATAGTTGGAATAGAAGTACTAAGGTGGTGCAGAGTTTCCAACTGTAGGAATGTTTCTTATGCCATGCTGATATATACTGACCACACTAAAGAACAAGTATTGTAATGAGGCCTGTAAACTCTCTTTTTGAGACTGTATTCTATTAAATAATATTTACATGGTCTATATTCTAAACAGATTGAGAAAATGTATTTCTACCCACCCAGTTTAACTGGGTTTGAAACGGTACACGGAATCCAGCAGGTACAAGTATTTTGAACTTGAAAATGAGTTCAGGGTCATAAGAATGCTTGGTTTTACCCTTGCTTGTGTATGTGAGTCAGAGTCTGAACTACACTTTTAATTGACAGCTATATTCATTGGTTACATGCAGCTTAGTTTTATCCTTGCTTATCTTCATAGCTTTTCTGTGTAGAATGAGTCACAGTCAGCATTACATTCCTTGTCAACAGAGAGGTTCCCAGACACACAAATGAATTCCTTTTTCACACATACCTAATATCATAATTTATTTCCAGAAATAGATGTGTGCACCAACCTTATCATCCCCCCCCCACAAAGAATGTTTGAGGTGATATAGGGATGTTCCTGTACACACATATGTACATAAGTTTTTACGTCATGCCTATCTCCATTAGCACTCTAGCTGCTTCATTTCTTCAGGGATATTGATCAAATTTCACACACATGTAAAGAAAGGACTTATATGTCTATGGTGAGATGAAAGTTTCAAGGTTCGAAAATCAAGGTCACCATTACTATTTTTAGCTCACCTGACCTGAAGGGCTTGTCTGGCCGAACATGTGGGTTTTCCCTGGGTACTTCAGTTTGTTCCCACAGTAAGACCCCACTCATGCTTCCATCTGGGTCACAAAGAGTGATCAATATAATTTTAAAAAACAAACAACTATAGCAAATTTTGTAAATTTAAATAAAGTTGATAATTTATTCTTTAAAATCCTATTCCTCCTGTAGGAATGGTTGGATTTTGCCCAAATTGGGTCTGAAGCATTCTTGGTGAAGGGAAGTAATTTTTTTTTGTAAACAGTGGGTCTTGACCTGCTGGGTCAGGAGGGGGACAGGGCTAAATACAGAAATATACATGTATAGCAAATTCTTCAAAGTCCTGAATCTTCTGAAGAAATCTGTCCCAATTTTGCCTGAAGCATCTTCTGTTAAAGGGGACGAATTTTTGTAACAATAGTAGGTCTGACAACCCGGCCTTCCCCCACATTATTTGGCCATAAGGGTGGGGACAAATAGGAGAAATAGAGCAAAAACTCTTTACAATTATAATTTTTGGCCTAAAGCATCCTTGAGTGAAAGTAAATCAAATTTATATCCACAGTGGGTCTTGACCCCTGGGATGGGAAGGGCAGGAACCATTGTAGGGAAAATAGTGGCCTTTTCTAAGGGATTTTTATGAAACTGCTTACATTTATTAAGGACATAATATCTATTTAACATTCTAGTGCCTTCATACCTTGAGAAATTTTAATTAAAATTCACATTCATATACCCGGTAAAGGCCCATAATATCTGATGAGTTTGCATGATAGTAGGGTCAAGGTAACAGTTAGTATTTCAGAAAATCTTAGTCAGCACTGTAGTGGCTTCATTCTGTGGGGGATTTTGATCAAACTTGAATCAAGGTGGGCCCTTGAAGAGATTTGTATCATTTATCATGTCTTTTTTTCATTTACAAAACTTACTACAGTCAGCCAGTTAGATTTGAACGAGAATGGCTGGCCCACTCAAACTGTCCACAGTCCAGCCTTGGTCTGGATCTGTAGGACTTGTGTGAGTGTATAAAAACATCTGGATTTATACTTAAATGTCATAACTTAATACCATATGTTTTCCCTACAAATATTGACATCATAATGGTGTGTCTATTACTACTGGTGATGTCATCATTGTCATCAGTAGATGAAAATTGAAATAAAGAGCTGGAGAAGAGTGAAGTGATTTTTCACTGTTAAAATATATGAGTAACACAAGGGTTCACATTGTTATAGTTTACAAAAACATTTACTCCATACACCAGTTAAGCTTATTTTAGTTGTATAATCTGAAATCACATGATATAAAAATCTTGTCAATCTGTCTTTTAACATTCTTAAATTTAAAAGGGAGATATGTAGTTCTGTGGACATTGAATCCCCAGTTAGTTTATCTAATTGTGACTTTGGCCTAAAAGTATATAATATCTACAAATGTACTATCACACAGATGTCTAATGATCATAACCCATGATTAGATGATATTTCATATTCATGTCAACAATCTCTCTTCATCCTGTCAGACTAGCCTTGTATATACCAACACCAACCTCCAGTTAATTCAATGTGTAATCTGATGTATATGAAAGTTTGTTGTTGTTTGTGTAAATGTTGTAGAAGTGTATCCCTGTATTGAAAGAAGCCCATGTGTCCAACATACAAGTTCTTATTTTAAGTCAGGGAGTTGGCTTATCACAGGACAATAAGCCCAGTGGCCAACATACAAATTCTGACTCTGTCAGAAAGAAGGCTTGGATGGGCATATTACCAGGCAACAGCTTATTTGTAGATGGATAAAATATGTTAAAGTATGTTAAAAGTTCCCTGACTTATTATTCAATAGTGTAAAGATCAGTACTTGTATGTGTGGGAGATTTTGTTTGTATTATCTATGCAGATGTAGGTAAAACCTAATCTGTAGATTCTTTAATATATAATCCAAGGTTTTAACATTTTCCATATAGATAGGGAAAAATTGTATGAATATGAAAATATTTCTCTTTCTTCAGTGTTCAGTATGGTGTGTTTACACAACTGTGACCCTGATGCTGTGGCCTAGTTGTGTATACATATGAGTAATATATTGATGATAAATTTGTATTAACTATACAAACTTGACCTTATAACAACTGTTTTCGTATACTTTTTTATACAGATGCTGGGGGATTCTGTGGAGGAGACAAGTTCAGGTGACAAGAGGTAGCGTGTAAACTAACTTACTAAAACAATTACACAGGCAACATGCGGACATATTGTTTTGTTGACAAATAACTGTTGACAAGAAATCCACATATAGGGCTTTAACACAAAGTGATTATGATCGTTAGTGGATCATAAAGTATATTCACGTACAGAAAAGCATAGTGTTGAGCCTATACTCACTGAAGGCAGTTCATGTGATCTGTCTCCTGATGATGACAAATAAAAACTCTATGGTACTTACTTCTCACTGACATTCAACTTTTAATGACTAGTGATAAATACAAGATAGATTTTCATTTATATACCTGGTAGGTGACCAGAGGTGAATGCTATGGCACAAACATATTGAACCTGTTGTTGAATGACAACTATCTCACTTCATGCTACAGAAGATTGTTTAATTCTGTTGAATTTGTTTTCAATTTTTACTACAGGTCATCTGGTACAAGTCAAACAGTGAATGTCCAGCGCCCAGAGCTAGCCACCATTCTTCTTCCTAAGTCTTATGACCCGATTTCTGAACTGGACCAACTCGAGTCTTTATATAGCTTCTCCAGTCATACAATGATGGAGTTACCAAATTCAACTAGTGTAAAGGTACAGTGGACAGCCTTTCTAGTAATTGGAGATTGTGATTAAGGTTTTTATTGTAGTATTTCATATGTGAAGGTTTGTGAATATTGTACAAACATCTACTGTACAGGAGTAATATAAGCTATGATAAATAAAGGTGTTCAAGATATTCTTCTGATTAACCAAGAGGCCTATGCGTAAAGTATTTGGTCTGTAACATGATATGGTGAAAAGATATATATATAGTATTATATGTCCACCTAGATAAACATAGGGTATCTTCTACCTCTATGGGCAATATATTGTGTAATCATTGAGGTCCAAATGGTTTTACTGACCTGATAACATTTGCTCCTGTATGAAATAAGGCTGATACTTTGGCCTCTGGCCAGCCTTGACTAAAGCTTTTGAGGATGGTAACAACATTTGAAGATTTGTCAGGATTTATTCTGAATTGGTACATTTAATAATAGACAAACATATTCAAACCTTCCTGCAGTGCAGCCAAAACCTGAATAACCAAGAAGCAAACCAAAATGTATCTCAATATTAAAGAATATTATGGTATTATTTCTGAGTATGTATGAAGAGGGTATTAATCACAACATACTCACGCGTTACCAATAAGAGAGTGTTGACTTTATTCGTCGACTAGTTTCGCCTCTGTTGCAGAGGCTTTTTCAGTTTAATCGCCCTGCATACCTTCTGGTTTCCATACTCACAGCGAAGTACCCACTTAATACCCACTTACTCATACCTGACGTTGGCTCCTTCTTTTTAAAGTATTATTTCTGAGATGCAAAGTCAAAAAGGGGTTCATATTTCAATGAAAGAAGTACATTGCTTTGAATGATTAATGTCACAATATACATAACTTTCACTGAAAGAAATAAAAAAAATGCATGTGAAGACTTGATGTACATAAAGTACAGTCTTTCTGCAGGAAATTCATCACAAATTTATACAGTGTTACAAATGTGATTGAAGCTGTAGTGTCAACAAATGACAACAAACTTCTCTATTTCACAGCAGCCAAAACAAAGCAGGATTCATTGATGTTTTTATTTTATTGAAATGCATATTTAGAAAATTAGTAAATATCCATCATGTTTGTGCATGTACAATGTCAATGTCAAGTAAAAGTTACTCTGTGGTAAAAAAGATTTCATGACTGTTGTAGTCCCCACATTCCCCTGTGAGTGGGTCCTTAGGTGTACTGACAAAAGACATGCAGGCCTTTGGCTGTCTGGTGTGTGAGATGTTTCTGACTTCCTCCCTCCACATGCAGCCCACACAGTCATCCCTCATCCATCGCTACAATGTCCTCAAGTCAAAATTCAGGGAAGGACATGACGACTTCCCCAGGTACATTGTTGTCATTAGTGATACCAGGGGTAGGATATACCTTTACTCATTGATGGATATTGTTTTTTCCTGTATTGCTTTTCAATTATACTTGTATCTTAAAGAAAAATCAGCAAGGTCTGTTCTTAGATATGTAAATTCTACATTAAAGCTGTTGATATACACATGATTTTATAGAAATGTTTTCTTGCTCTGATATTTGTTCTATGCTCTGACTGAAAAGTCTTTCCAGCATGATGTTATATGATGGTTTCATTTTCATGTTTTAGGCCATTACTTAAAGCAGTGGAACTACTTATGCAATTAAAAGACTTTAACTCAGGACATGATGATGGTGAAGTAACTGATTTTAGCTACCCAGTAGTGAATAGGTTAGGGTTACCTCCCCCTACACCACTTCAGCTCCTTCACCCAGTCCTTGACATGTTTCCCTTTCCAAAATATTTCTCTGATCTTTATATGTGTCTTTGTCGGCTCAAAGTCAAGGACAGTGACATTGAGCAGGCCAGATGGTCATCCAATTACCCACCAAATGAAAAACAGAAGGTCATTAAAATCATTGCAAGAGAGAAAGTGAAAATTCTTCAAAACTTTCTTGAGACATTTCAAGGACATCTTAGTCAAGAAGGATTAGAATTAATACTACCATATGTAGAAGATTTGTTCAGAGATGACGTAACAGCAATACCTGCAGCTTGGTCACTCTTTAATTTGATCGGTCAAGAGATAGGACCTAAGGAAACAAGTAACAGGTTTCTTCAGCATCTTGTGAAACTTTTCAGTGGTGAGAATCCCTCTCCAAAACTGATGAAAATCTATCACAAAACATTCCTGATACAGATGCTGCTAAGACTGGGTCTTCAGACATTTCTATCCAACTTTGCCACCCTTCTGGTAGAAGCAGTTGCAGGATATAAGAATTATGTGTTTGAGGAACTCTTCATTGATCAACAGGAAAAAGATGCACTTGATGACCTTGTGAAACGTGCAAATGATGAAGGTCTGACACTACCTCCATTAGAGGAAGAAGACCGAGATGAAGACATGGAGATAGAGAGTCAGTTCTCTGAATTCCCAACAGAATCAACACAAGATGATATAGATGACATTGATGATGAAATAGCAGATACTATATCCCTTAGTGAGGACAATCAGAATGAGGCTGATGATGAAGATGAAAGGTCTGAGGATTCTCTAAATATAAGTGTTGATGATGAATCTGACTGTCGGAGTGATTGTGAGGCTTATGGAGCAGACAGTGCAGAGCGGGCATCTATTCACAGTATCTCTCACCTAATTGACAAATCACAAGACCTACAAATGGTAGCTGAGAGTGAGGGAGGTTCATTGACAGATAAAAATAGAGACTGGGAAACTCCACAATTACAGGTAAGTTTTCAAAGTCAGTCTGTAGTGCATAATACTTGTCTTACGTTCCTGATTCCTGTACTGAAAGAAAGTACTGATTCTCATGTATGTTAAAAACATTAAACTTGCTCTTTTCAATTTCCAGAATCACACTGAAAGTGATGATATGGTCGATGATGTAGAAAGTAAAAATGGTGCAACTGAAGTGAAATCTAGTATGGTACGCAGTGAGACAGATGAGTTTGCACACAGTATGTCAGAAAGAACAGCAGAGGAGGTGGTTAACATCAGTGATGTGTCCGCAGAAAGTATTAAGTGGTTGTCCCAGAGACTTGGGCCTGTTCTCACTGCCAAATTCTTGTCTCGTAATCTCCTCAGGATGCTGGCCCTGTGTTACTATGGAGAGGAACAGCTGATTGTACTAGTTGAAGCAGGTGAGGGTGTTCTGACAGGCATTAAAAATAGCTTTGTTTTCTCATTCAAGATGATTGGTATTTAAAGTACTGTACTTTGTAGATTTGATCCTAAATTACAGTATTATATTTAAATAACTTTTGGTCAAATTTCTAATATGGTGTTTCAGAAGCTTGTTAATTTATCATTTACTCTCACTGAGTAGTAGCATTATAGGTTCAGCATCAGTTCCCCACTATCACAAGAAGACTTACACAAACATATTGCAGACTTCTAAAAACAAACACACCAAACACATGCACTGGTCTTACATATGTAGGAAGGCTGTCCTTTAATGGCCATAGGTGTTACTAATAATAGGAGTCAAGCAATATAAAATCAAACTAAATATCTCAATATTCTTACATATCTGTCATCTAAAATCTGGAGAACTATAATCCTGCTATCTAATGATCTTATTATCTTAATTTTTTTATCTGTAATCTTCTGATCTTAAATCTTTTGACCTAAAATCCTGTGATCTGTAATCCTATCATCATAGATTTTAGATTGGAAATCCAGTGCTTTGTAATGCATTGACATGAAATCTTTTGATCTTAAATCCTGTGATCTGTAATCCTATCATCATAGATTTTAGATTGGAAATCCAGTGCTTTGTAATGCATTGACATGAAATCTTTTGATCTAAAATCCTGTGATCTGTAATCCTATCATCAGAGATTTAAGATCCAGTGCTTTGTAATGCATTGACATGAAATCTTTTGATCTAAAATCCTGTGATCTGTAATCCTATCATCATAGATTTTAGATCAGAAATCCAGTGCTTTGTAATGCATTGACATGAAATCTTTTGATCTTAAATCCTGTGATCTGTAATCCTATCATCATAGATTTTAGATCAGAAATCCAGTGCTTTGTAATGCATTGACATGAAATCTTTTGATCCAGTGATTTTAGATAAAATCCAGTGCTTTGTAATGCATTGACATGAAATCTTTTGATCTTAAATCCTGTGATCTGTAATCCTATCATCATAGATTTTAGATCAGAAATCCAGTGCTTTGTAATGCATTGACATGAAATCTTTTGATCTAAAATCCTGTGTTCTGTAATCCTATCATCATAGATTTTAGATTGGAAATCCAGTGCTTTGTAATGCATTGACATGAAATCTTTTGATCTAAAATCCTGTGTTCTGTAATCCTATCATCAGAGATTTAAGATCCAGTGCTTTGTAATGCATTGACATGAAATCTTTTGTTCTAAAATCCTGTGTTCTGTAATCCTATCATCAGAGATTTAAGATCCAGTGCTTTGTAATGCAGTGGCATGAAATCTTTTGTTCTAAAATCCTGTCATATGTTATTCTGTGATTTTAAATCTTGTGATCAAATATCGTTTCATCTGTAATCCTGTGATCAGAAATATTATGATTTGAAATCTTGTGATCAGAATTGTATGTATATACAGATACATTCAGAACGCAGTCACAAAAACCTTATATATATACAATTCATTCTATGATCAGACAAGAAGTTTCCAAAGTCGTCAAGGCTTGTGTGTGGTGACCGGAATGCTCACAAGGTGTTGGAATGTCTATCCTGTATTGCCCAGATGTATGGAGAACAGGTGATCCTGCTGCAGTACCTCCCCTGTATAGTAGACATGGTATGTACTGCAGTAGAAAGAAACAAGACCAGAGTGGTTTGTCTAAGTGAATGTGATTATTCATTGTAGTATACTCCAATAACCAGTTATCAAATGCCTGGTTTATCACAGTGTAGGACTCTACTAAATATATAAGAAAATGACATTGTAATGAATTATATTCTGTTGTCACTGCAGATTCCATCTCACGATACATGTTACGGTGATAATAATATCATAATTATTGTGACCTCATAAATATAGCAGTAATCAGTCACACCAATCTTGTGGTATTGCTCTAGTGATGATATCTTTACCTGTGAAATCTTTACCTGTGAAATCTGTATTATTCTAAAAAAAAACTGCTCATTAAAACTTCATGCTTTTGAATAATTTTTACTCTGATGTTTTATTATTAGGTTAACACAGCCAAGAAACGTCTTACACAGAAGGCAGAGTCTGGTGTGATAAGTGCTCTGGTCTTATTGAGACACATACTGCCTTACCTGTCTGATATATCTCTGATGGATGTTTTACAGGTAAGATAGATATCTGTTAGATGTTTTACAGGTAAGATAGATATCTGATATATATCTGATGGATCTTTTATAGGTAAGATAGATATCTTATATATCTCTGATGGATGTTTACAGGTAAGATAGATGTCTGATATATCTCTGATGGATGTTTTACAGGTAAGATAGATATCTGATATATCATGTATTCATTAGGCATTTCTGTATTGAAAATAACATTACAATACAAGTTAGACTTTCTTTTCTCTGCAATGCAAAATATGGCATAAAAGTAAGTCTTGTCTCTTGTAGATACATAACAGGTAAGTAAGGTATGTACTACAGTATACATACAGGTAAAATTTGTCCAAAATGTTGAATTATATTACTTACAGATTTTATCACAGAAAAATTATATGAAATCTCTTGTCACAGAGAACAAATATTAAAGCCATAAGGATTGGAGTTAATGTAAAAGTTAAGCTTGTTTTCACATCCCAGATATAATACATGTATATGTAGTCATGTTGTACAGATATCATTTAATACACAGCTATATACATCACACACTGGATAATGTCAAACAAATAGACTTACCTAAATAACAGACCACAAACTTGACCTGAGTCAAAATTCATAATTGGTGATTAATGGACATGTTTCAAGAATGATAAATTTATCAAAATGCTCAGAAGTGAATATATGATGATGTTAATGTTGTAATGTGTTATTTTTGTTTCAGGACACAATCATCAGGGATACCGTTTTACCTGTCATTAAGCTCATATCTTCAGCATCCCATAACTTTCCAGGAGGAAGTATGGTACGCACTTTGGTCTGCCACAAATTTATAGATGTGGTTTTCATCATTGGTTTACGTGTAGGTTTTGAAATGACAAGGAATCTCATGACTGGACTCCTTATTGATTTTTTTTCCTGTTTCACACAAGTTCACGGTAACCAACCGCAAGTGTCACAGGCAGCAGTGCAGCAAGAGTTGGCCGACCAAACACGACCCATTAAATCTCAGGGTAGGTGCTTGATCACCACGCTATATAATCATCAATTTTATGGATGAGAACATTATGTTACATTTTCTTGTTATATTTCATATCTGCATTGTTTAAAGGTACTGGTCAAATAGCTTTAATTTCAATTTTAATCTCATTCCAAGAACGTTGCCACACAATAAGTTCTGTTAAAGATTTCTGACTAAAGAAAAATATATGGGTATTCTTGTAATGATATGTCAACTTTCATATCAAGATTTATTGTCTTTTGTTGTAAGTGGTAACTGAATATATAATAAGCAATGTAGTGATACCATTATTAATAATCATTACAGCCTCTACTGATGACTCGTACTGTAACATCAGGATGGACAGCAGTACTAACGAGTACACTATTGGTACACCAGTCTCCCTCGGCAACTTCATCCCCTCCCCCTCCTCAGGACTGAGCCCTGGAGGGTGGCAATCCTCCAGAAAATCCCCATATAGCCTCACTGTCACTCCATATGATGAGCGAGGTAAATAAGTGTTTACACTCATACTACATAAATTATAATGTTTTCATAATAGTCTATTAAAAATGTTTCAGTTCATCCATTATTGTAATATCGTACATTGTAGGCAAATATTCATAATTGAGGAGCACTTATAGAAAAGGAGCCATTTTGTCAAAGTGATAATTTGTTTGTAATTTCAAAGCTGGTGAACATGTGTTCAGAGAACACTTTTTCTACAAGATGGCTATAAACTGAGAACAGACAAATGACAGCTGAAAAAAAGTTGGTAGAAAACTTTTTTTTAACTTTTAGTATGAATGGAGCTCTGACAGAATTATGTAGCAACACAAAATTATCACATGTATCAATCAACATTTTTTTTTTTTGTCATTTTGACAAAAGTTGAAAGTTGTAATGAAACATTAAATGTGTTTTAAAGGCTCTCTAAAATGGACGTAAGTTTTTTTACACTTTGCTGCTGTTTACATATTTACCAATTAATTTCTATGTTGTATTAGAAGACTCCCCAGAGTATGGAACAAAGGACAAAGAGAAAGCCCTACAAGATCTGGTCACAGTGTTCTCCCCTGAGCTAGCTATGGCCTCCTATATACCTTTCTGTCGTATATTTGGCAGGTATGTGGTAAATGTAGGTAAATGTGATTTACAGGTATAAAAGACAGGAAGTCAGGCAGATACCATACCCCTGATCCGCAATAGTTAAAAATAAATGATCTGCCCCATTGTATCATGTATGGGAAGTTTGTGAAAAGACAAATATGAAAACATGGTTTTAAATTGTATTTGCAGTAGATATCAATAACACAATTTGTTGATATTTAGAATCCATGTAAAAGTTTTGTGTCTGTTGTAGTATATACATGGAGAACAGTCTACCAAATGACGACATGATCAGGCAGCTATGTTCGCAGTATGATGGTGAGCTCAGTCCAACCCAGAGTAGTGACTCAGAACCACCGTCCCCTGTACATGAAGGTGAGTGTTACCTAAACTGTGTTTCTTACTCTGCATGATTCTAGCTGATCAGATGAAATTTAAGATGAGATTCCTTTTAAAAAATTTCATTTTGATGAATAGTAATGTGGAAACCACTTATCCATCATGTAGACCAATTTGAAAATAGAGAAAATCTGCTATATCTAAATATTGTAAATCAGTTATATTTCACATTCTCGCATTAATAAGCTAGGAGAGTCAATCATTAATTCAAATCCTTTGCAATTATTTGTATGAAAAAATAATTCTTGATGGCATTCATGTTAGCCAATATCATAGACCAGAAGAGACCTGGTCTATAATAGCTCATCATTTACGAATTGAAAGTAATTTCCAAATCAGCGTTTATGAAATCATGTATTCGCTAATGTGTCTGACAGGCCAGTTCGCGAAAAATAAATTATTCACAAAATGTAAGTGATTTACAGCATGGGTCTGATTAACCTCTCTATTATCAGTAGATAATAACATTTTCTGTAAATGTGGACTTCAATATATCCTCTCTATTATCAGTAGATAATAACATTTTCTGTAAATGTGGGCCTCATAATCCTCTCTATTATCAGTAGATAATAACATTTTCTGTAAATGTGGGCCTCATAATCCTCTCTATTATCAGTAGATAATAACATTTTCTGTAAATGTGGACTTCAATATCCTCTCTATTATCAGTAGATAATAACATTTTCTGTAAATGTGGGCCTGATTATCCTCTCTATTATCAGTAGATAATAACATTTTCTGTAAATGTGGGCCTGATTATCCTCTCTATTATCAGTAGATAATAACATTTTCTGTAAATGTGGGCCTGATTATCCTCTCTATTATCAGTAGATAATAACATTTTCTGTAAATGTGGACTTCAATATCCTCTCTATTATCAGTAGATAATAACATTTTCTGTAAATGTGGACTTCAATATCCTCTCTATTATCAGTAGGTAATAACATTTTCTGTAAATGTGGACTTCAATATCCTCTCTATTATCAGTAGATAATAACATTTTCTGTAAATGTGGACTTCAATATCCTCTCTATTATCAGTAGATAATAACATTTTCTGTAAATGTGGGCCTGATTATCCTCTCTATTATCAGTAGATAATAACATTTTCTGTAAATGTGGGCCTCATAATCCTCTCTATTATCAGTAGATAATAACATTTTCTGTAAATGTGGACTTCATTATCCTCTCTATTATCAAATGTAGATAATAACATTTTCTGTAAATGTGGACTTCAATTTTCCTCTCTATTATCAGTAGATAATAACATTTTCTGTAAATGTGGGCCTCATAATCCTCTCTATTATCAGTAGATAATAACATTTTCTGTAAATGTGGACTTCATTATCCTCTCTATTATCAGTAGATAATAACATTTTCTGTAAATGTGGGCCTCATAATCCTCTCTATTATCAGTAGATAATAACATTTTCTGTAAATGTGGACTTCAATATCCTCTCTATTATCAGTAGGTAATAACATTTTCTGTAAATGTGGACTTCAATATCCTCTCTATTATCAGTAGATAATAACATTTTCTGTAAATGTGGGCCTCATAATCCTCTCTATTATCAGTAGATAATAACATTTTCAGTAAATGTGGGCCTCTGTTTCCCCTGTCTAGCCACACCTGCCTTGGGAATTGGAAGTAATGTGGCATTGCTAGGCAACAGGATCCAACTTACCTCCAGCACAGCACAGGGCTCAGACTCCTTCAAGGTTGGACCCATTCACAGGAACTCTCGCATACTCAGAGTGGATCCTGATGAAACAAAAAGGTAGATTTATTCATGAACTACCCTCTGACATTTCTTTATACTTACTTGTACCTCATTTTGTTTTTATATGAAAGTTATTCAAAGATTGTGCATTGCAGAAATACCGTAGTTGTTGAATCAGGTTTTCATTAAATTGAAAAGGGCACTCTGTACTAAGTAGTATAATTGTGTTATTCAGCTATATGTTTGAATAAAATACTGAATCATTTGACAGTCTATTGTTATCATATTTAAGTTATGATATGCTGGAATGGGGCATATTATCAGCTATACAAATAAACTCATATTAGTTTACTAGGTAATAAAGTTAAAACGTGTTCTACTATTGTGTGTGAGTAAGAACTGTTTGATGGGGTCTTTCTGTTGTTACAGTGAACAAATGGAACATCACAAACGCAGGCACCTGAGAGGGAACTGGCTGGCTTACTGGGAACATGAATTGGGTAAATAGATATTGTGTATTTGTTTTCATTGGGCCAATATCTGAACTTGTTCCCATTGTGGCTGGTTCATGGGGATTAAATCCCATTACCCGCCGTTAGTAGTGATTAAAAAGGCATGTTTTATGTTAGTTTCCAAGTTTACATGAATCCTATGATAAGATTTTTTCCTGCGGTTTTGATTCAGTTTGAGAATATTTGATTTCATGTTATCTTTAATATCTTTGGAAATAAAGTTAAATCCCCCTGAATGTTATAAACAATACAGTGTACACAGAGTTTTAGGGAGAATTTAATGTAAAGGACTAACAAACGCAGACTATTGGATGGTGTTGGTAGGGGTGGGGGAAATTGTAGTCAGTAAGTTTGTTTTGGAGACTAGGTTGTGTGAGGACAGAGTGGTGTGTGAGGACAGAGTGGTGTGAGAAAATTGCATGAGAAAGAGTCATGTTAGACATAGTAGTGTTAGATATAGTGATGGAAGACAGTTGTGTGTGAGACTTAGTGGCAAAAGAGACAGTGATGTGTGAGATTGAGTGGTATGAAAATGAGTAATATGTGAGATTGAGTGGTGTGAGAATGAGTGGTGTGTGAGATGGAGTGGTGTGAGAATGAGTGGTGTGTGAGATGGAGTGGTGTGAGAATGAGTGGTGTGTGAGATGGAATGGTGTGAGATGGAGTGGTGTAAGATGGAGTGGTGTGAGAATGAGTGGTGTGTGAGATAGAGTGGTGTAAGATGGAGTGGTGTGAGATAGACTGGTGTGAGATGGAGTGGCGTGTGAGATAGAGTGGTGTGAGATGGAGTGGTAAGAGAATGGGTGGTGTGTGAGATGGAGTGGTGTGAGATGGAGTGGTGTGAGATAGAGTGGTGTGAGATGGAGTGGCGTGTGAGATAGATTGGTGTGAGATTGAGTGGTAAGAGAATGAGTGTTGTGTGAGATAGAGTGGTGTGAGACTGAGTGGTGTGAGATGGAGTGGTGTGAGAGATGGAGTGGTGTGTGATGGAGTGGTGTGTGAGATGGAGTGGTGTGAGACTGAGTGGTGTGTGACTGAGTGGTGTGTGAGATGGAGTGGTGTGTGACTGAGTGGTGTGTGAGATGGAGTGGTACGAGACTTAGTAGTATGTAAGACTGATTGGTTTGTAAGACAGTTATATGTGAGATGGAGTGGTGTGAGACTGTGAGTCTGAGTGGTGTGTGAGATGGAGTGGTGTGAGACTGTGAGTCTGAGGGGTGTGTGAGATAGAGTGGTGTGAGACTGTGAGTCTGAGTGGTGTGTGAGATAGAGTGGTGTGAGACAGGGTGATTCGAGACTTAGTGGTATGTAAGACTGATTGGTTTGTGAGACAGTTATATGTGAGATGGAGTGGTGTGAGACTGTGAGTCTGAGTGGTGTGTGAGATGGAGTGGTACGAGACGGAGTGATTCGAGACTTAGTGGTATGTAAGACTGATTGGTTTGTAAGACAGTTATATGTGAGATGGAGTGGTGTGAGACTGTGAGTCTGAGTGGTGTGTGAGATAGAGTGGTGTGAGACGGAGTGATTCGAGACTTAGTGGTATGTAAGACTGATTGGTTTGGGAGACAGTTATATGTGAAATGGAGTGGTGTGAGACTGTGAGTCTGAGTGGTGTGTGAGATAGAGTGGTGTGAGACTGTGAGTCTGAGTGGTGTGACACTAAGTGGTGTGAGACTGAGTGATGCAAGACAGTGATGTGTGAGACTGAGTGATGCAAGACAGTGATGTGTGAGATGAGTTATATGAGAATGTTAGATTGAGTTATATGAGGATGAGTGGTGTGTTAGATTGAGTTATATGAGAATGAGTGGTATGTGACATTGAGTGGTATGTGGGACTGACTGGTGTATGAGATTGAGTGATGTGAGAGATGGAATGGTATGAGCTGAGTGGTATGTGAGATTGAGTGATGAGAGAGATGGAATGGTATGAGCTGAGTGGTATGTGAGATTGAGTGATGAGAGAGATGGAATGGTATAAGATAGAGTGATGTGTGTGATGAATGGTATGAGCTGAGTGGTATGTGAGATTGAGTGATGAGAGAGATGGAATGGTATGAGCTGAGTGGTATGTGAGATTGAGTGATGAGAGAGATGGAATGGTATAAGATAGAGTGATGTGTGTGATGAATGGGTATGGGCTGAGTGGTATGTGAGATTGAGTGATGAGAGAGATGGAATGGTATGAGCTGAGTGGTATGTGAGATTGAGTGATGAGAGAGATGGAATGGTATAAGATAGAGTGGTATGTGAGATTGAGTGATGAGAGAGATGGAATGGTATAAGATAGAGTGATGTGTGTGATGAATGGGTATGAGCTGAGTGGTATGTGAGATTGAGTGATGAGAGAGATGGAATGGTATAAGATAGAGTGATGTGTGTGATGAATGGTATGGGCTGAGTGGTATGTGAGATTGAGTGATGAGAGAGATGGAATGGTATAAGATAGAGTGATGTGTGTGATGAATGGGTATGAGCTGAGTGGTATGTGAGATTGAGTGATGAGAGAGATGGAATGGTATAAGATAGAGTGATGTGTGTGATGAATGGGTATGAGCTGAGTGGTATGTGAGATTGAGTGATGAGAGAGATGGAATGGTATAAGATAGAGTGATGTGTGTGATGAATGGGTATGAGCTGAGTGGTATGTGAGATTGAGTGATGAGAGAGATGGAATGGTATAAGATAGAGTGATGTGTGTGATGAATGGGTATGAGCTGAGTGGTATGTGAGATTGAGTGATGAGAGAGATGGAATGGTATAAGATAGAGTGATGTGTGTGATGAATGGGTATGAGCTGAGTGGTATTAGACAGAGACATATGAGACAATGGTCTTTGAGAAGGAATGATATGAGACTGATGGTGTTTGACTGAGTTGTGTAAATGTAGATTGGGGCTGACTTAGAATGAAAGGTATCAGAATGTCAGCTGGGGACTGAGGTCAATATCAGCTAGGGACTGAGGTCAATGTCAGCTGGGGACTGAGATCAATGAGTGTTGGTAATAAATTCTGTTTTTCATGCATGAATTTATTTAAACTGAATAAAACCTTTTCATTTAGTTATAACAACAAATTCAAGGTCATATATAATACATTGAGGTCACAGACTGAAACTATAACAATTAATGTATAAATTCTTTGCATCTGCTAGGTGGGAGAGGGTATCAGTCATCCTCAGGATGACAGCTCTAGTTCCCAAATTCTTTAATTCAATCAGGTTTCCCTCCTTTGAGGTTATATGATAAAAAAGCATTAACACGGGAGATTTCCCAGTCTGAAGTATGAGAATGAAGGATGTAGATTTAGGACATAAATTCTGTAAGACAGATATTATTTGCCTTACCGAATAAATAAGCAGAGTACGTAAGCATTGTTGGAAAGAATGTCCAAGCAATTATTCTTCAAGTATTTAAACTGACAATCAAAAGGTTTCAAATATTCTTATACTCATATCCAAAGTCAGTGTCAGAGGAAGGATGTTGTAGTCTGAAGAAATTTTGGTATTTTTAGGTCTCAGTGAGCGGGATAACATGTTCAACTTTAAGCAGATCAAGCTGCAAACATTTGAAGGCCATAGTAGTAGTATCCGGTCACTGACTGTGCTGGACAATGAAAACTCCTTCATCACTGCTAGCAAGGACAAAACCGTGAAGCTTTGGTCCATCAAAAGCTACGGGGACGGTGCCCACAAGTATGTAATGATCTCATGGTCCTGAATAGTGATACAATATGACAGACGGTGCTCACAAGTATGTAATGATCTTATGGTCCTAAATAGTGATACAATATGACAGACAGTGCTCACAAGTATGTAATGATCTTATGGTCCTAAATAGTGATACAATATGACAGACGGTGCTCACAAGTATGTAATGATCTTATGGTCCTAAATAGTGATACAATATGACAGACGGTGCTCACAAGTATGTAATGATCTTATGGTCCTGAATAGTGATACAATATGACAGACGGTACTCACAAGTATGTAATGATCTTATGTCCTTAATAGTAATACAATGTGACAGACAGTGCTCACAAGTATGTAATAATCTTATGGTCCTGAATAGTGATACAATATGACAGACGGTGCTCACAAGTATGTAATGATCTTATGGTCCTGAATAGTAATACAATATGACAGACAGTGCTCACAAGTATGTATTGATCTTATGGTCCTGAATAGTGATATAATATGACAGACGGTGCTCACAAGTATGTAATGATCTTATGGTCCTGAAAAAAAATATAATACCTTTTCTACCCTACATTAAAGTAAATTGATTTGTGTTTGTGTCAGGAGTAAGTGTCAGTGGACTTATCAACATCACAAGAAGTCTGTGTTCTCCGTTGCCTACCTCGAGTCTGTGCGACTTGTAGCATCCTGTGATAGCACCGTCCATGTGAGTACATTTTAGTATATTTAGCCATGTGTTATGTGTTGACTCTCTAGGCTTATTGTGTCGTCTTGTGGTGCCTTTTGCTGTAGATCTATAGCAGTTTACAGTTTCAATATTTTTAGGGTTACCATGGAAACAATACTAAAAATCACTGAGTTTCCGAAGTGTATCTCCACAATCCTTTAACTAGGCTGATTCCAGTATTTCAGGAATATATCTCCAAATGGTTCAAAATAGCTTGATAAATAGGACTCTATTCACCACTTCCATTCCATCCATCATATTGATTATTACCTCTAAACATCTCACTGAGGTATCACGCCGGTGGCTAGGCTTCCTAGGCAGGGTTCAGAATGACTATGACCTTGTTTTATTAACTAATACTGACTTTGATTGGTTTAGATCTGGGACCCATTTACGGGAGACGTAGTTCGTCGCCTTGAATCGTCCCATTACAGCCCTGTAACAGCACTAATCCCCAGTCCTTCACCCAGCACCATGATCATCACTGCCACCAACGACTCCACCCTCAGGTAATATTGACCAATCACAATAAACCATACCCGTAACAATTTCTTTTTATGTACAGAAAACATTGGTAGATACATGTTTTACTTGTAAATTTTGAAACAGTAATGTTGTTGACTGTAGATGTTCATAACAATAAGATTTTGGTTGTAAATGTCTCCCACAAGAAGGTTTTCAGCAGTTAAGAAAATTTGTATACAGTGTATTTTATGTCAATATTTCATTTTTCATCAGGTTTCTGGACCTTCGAGCAGCCAGTTATGCCCATGAATACAGGTGTACGACAAGCACAGCAGGTACATAGAGATATCTTACAGCAGGCAGTGTTAGATGGGGTTAATTAGCCATTTGGTATTCAGAAGAACACATCTGATATCTACATGATTTTTTGTATAGACCAAGTTTTTTTTTTGTGTCTGTATTTTCTCATTTGGACAGACATGTGTTTCCTTTTGACAAGAGGAAAATCTTCGTTTGATCATTTTGTTTTATATGTACACCTATAGGGCTCTTCATCTATAGCCTGGATCAGCTGCTAGCAAGACTTTGTATAGCTAAGACCATATTTTACGCCATGAAAAGACAATGCATATGTAACTCCATGGAGAGGATATAAAATATGTTATGAAGTTAGTTCATGAAGTAGTTAATGCTGTTATTTTTCTAACACATCTATATCAGATCAATAGATTAAAAAGAAAACTCAAAAACATTATAAGGGGGATATTGTGTTTTGTATGACAACTTGAACTATTTCATGCAGATATTACTTTGCTCCTTTTCTATTTGGAATGAAAAATCATATCATCTACATTGTTCGATTTATCTCCCTTCATCCATACATTTAAAGATTCTTGTACACTTAATATTTTACCATAATGTCTTAATTTTGCAACAACTAAAAAGATGTTGAAGTGTTTTAGATTATTCTTTGGAGGATACAAGTGTTGCATAGATGATCATACATATTTGAAAGGGTAACTGAATCCCGACATGATTCTCAACTGAAAGTTTATAGTTAAGTTTCATTTTCAGTACTATCACAGACTTCCAATCAATATCAAAGTCGTGGTATCACTAAGTCTCCGTGATCAGGTTTCTTACATGATTTATCAAATAGATGTTTGAAATATTTTTCACTTCTGAAAATTATATGAAGACAATAAATTAATTGAAAAGTTTATGAAAAGTTTGATATGAAACAACACTGATTAGTATAGAGTTAATTATTTATGATAAATTCTGTTGTTCGTAATCATGGATGAGAAAACAATTAGGAGTGTGAAAGACATATTGCTTAAAAAATAAAATTGTGATTGGCAAATTACATAGATGCAAACAAAAGCAAAAACGTCATTGAATTTGTGCTAAAGGTTAGTCATTATTTAAATATCGGTGCTAAAGGTTAGTCGTTATTTAAATATCGGTGCTAAAGGTTAGTGCTAAAGGTTAGTCGTTATTTAAATATCGGTGCTAAAGGTTAGTCGTTATTTAAATATCGGTGCTAAAGGTTAGTGCTAAAGGTTAGTCATTATTTAAATATCGGTGCTAAAGGTTAGTCGTTATTTAAGTATCTGTGCTAAAGGTTAGTCGTTATTTAAGTATCTGTGCTAAAGGTTAGTCATTATTTAGATATCGGTGCTAAAGGTTAGTCGTTATTTAGATATCGGTGCTAAAGGTTAGTCGTTATTTAGATATCGGTGCTAAAGGTAAGTCGTTATTTAGATATCGGTGCTAAAGGTTAGTCGTTATTTAGATATCGGTGCTAAAGGTTTGTCATTATTTAGATATCGGTGCTAAAGGTTAGTCGTTATTTAGATATCGGTGCTAAAGGTTTGTCGTTATTTAGATATCAGTGCTAAAGGTTAGTCGTTATTTAGATATCGGTGCTAAAGGTTAGTCATTATTTAGATATCGGTGCTAAAGGTTAGTCGTTATTTAGATATCGGTGCTAAAGGTTAGTCATTATTTAGATATCAGTGCTTAAGGTTAGTCGTTACTTAAATATCAGTGCTAAATGTTAGTCGTTATTTAGATATCGATGCTAAATGTTAGTCGTTATTTAGATATCGGTGCTAAATGTTAGTCGTTATTTAGATATCGGTGCTAAATGTTAGTCGTTATTTAAATATCGGTGCTAAGGGTTAGTCATTATTTAAAGATCAGTGACAGTTCTGATTACATATTCATGTCTTGTCATAAGCTTATAGGCCTAATTAGTGGGTTAGTTAGTTAGACAGGACTGATGTTTAATGTATCTATTTATGTTGGTCAGGTTTGATTCGCTGTGTAACAGTCAGTCCAGACAGCCATTGGGTGTCGGTAGGATTCTCCTCAGGTATTTTGTCCATCCTTGACCTTCGCACAGGCATAATGATGAAGTCCTGGAAAGGTCACGAAGGTGACATCTTACAGGTAAGTCTTTTTATTCCAGGACGTAGGTATATGTATATTCTAGGCAAGGACGATGGTCCTGATGTTTTGTTTGGTTAAAAAAATATCACTTATGAATTTGTATCTGGACAACCTTGCTGGAATGTTAAAGCTAAAGGATTCTCAGGGGTTGGGTTCTTAAAAAATTTTACAATCACCTTTAAACATGTAAGAACTATTTAGGCCAAAACCATATCTTATCTGCCAGTACTCCATTAACTTTGTACCATTAAGAATTAATGTATAAGATGTTGAAATTGGTTTATTTGGTGAAGTGTTTCGCATTGTCTAGACAAATTATATCTATAGTTATTATGTTTCCAGATGAAAGCATACAATAAGACAACCTTCCTCACCTCGTCGTTTGACCAAACGATGAAGATCTGGAACACTGAGGACAACAAGGACTTTCCCTGTCTCAAAGGTGAGCATCTAGTCTGGGATAGGACCATGAGGTCTTTAGAAAAACCTGAAAATATTGCTCTAACTTTTACTTTTCATTTCCTTACTGCAGCAAACAGGTTGGCAAAACCTTTTTAACTTAAAGATACATCTGAATAAAACATGGCACCTGAACAAGACTTAACTGAAACTGTTTTAAAGATGATCAGTGGGTAAACAATGCCAGGAACATTATGTTTATATCTTTAAATACCTGTACTTCCATCTGTTACCTGTCTAATGCTCATCTATAACCCATCTAATGGTAAGATATATTACCTGTCTAATGAGGCCACCATTTACCTGTGTAATTGGACCACAAATTACCTATGTAATTAGTTCATGTTACCTGTCTAATGGAGTAAGATTTTACTTGTTGAATGGGACCACCTGTTACCAGTGTAATGTGTGTACTTTACATGTTTAATTGTGCCACCTGTTAACTATTTAATTGGGACTACTTGTTACCTTTGTTCATGTTACCTGTCTAATGGAGCCATGTTTTTCCTGTCTAATGGACCATTTGTTACCTATCTACAGGGACGTTGTGTTACCTGTCTACTGGGACCACATGATATATGTGTTGAGAATAATTATGTATCATGTATTGCAGGTCAAAGTGAACCAGTTCATTGCATGTCTCTCTACAAAAACCAAATAATCTCAGGAACTACTGGCAACAGAATTGGTGTTCATTCTTCCATAGAGAACCAGGTAATATCAAGGTTTAAATTTATCCAGAAATGTTTCCAAGGTTGATTATTAATGTCACTGTGTAAATCTAAATGGAATGGACTGCTTAGTTCAAAGTTAAATCTGTGAAATGTCAACCGTGTTATTAAGCAACAGGTTTTAAATCCATAATGAATACATTCACAATGGAACCACATGCCTTCATATTTTTAGGTCATCTGACCCGAAGGGTCTAGATGACCTATAGCCATTGTGTTTCGTCCGCCGTTCGCCGTGCGTCGTCCGTAAACTTTTCATTCAAAAAACTTCTTCTCAAATACTAGAAGGCCTAGGGGGCTAATACTTGGCCCATAGCATGCTGGCATGGAGCCGTACAAAGTTGTTCAAATGAATGACCTTGACCAACTTTCAAGGTCACAGGGGTCAAATATGTTGAAATTTTTAAACAACTTCTTCTCAACAACCAAAAGGCTCAGAATGCTGATATTAGGTCTGTAGCATGCTGGGATGAAGGGCTACCAATTTTGTTCAAATGAATGACCTTGACCCTTTTTCAAGGTCACAGGGGTCAAATATGTAAAAATATACAAACAACTTCTTCTCAATAAGCAAAAGTCCAAGAGTGCTGATATTGGGCCTGTAGAATGCTTGGAGGAAGGGCTACCAAGTTGGTACAAATAAATGACCTTGACCCACTTTCTAGGTCACAGGGGTCAAATATGTTAAAATATACAAACAACTTCACTTCAATAAGCAAAAGTCCAAGAGTGCTGATAATGTACCTGTAGTATGCTGGGATGACATGATACTAAATTTGTTCATATTAATGACCTTGACGAACTTTCAAGGTCACAGGGGTTAAATATGTTAAAATATACAAACGACTTCTTCTCAACAAGCAAAAATCCATGAGTGTTTATATTGGGTCTATAGCATGCTGGGATGAAGGGCTACCAAGTTTGTTCTAATGAATGACCTTGACCAACTTTCAAGGTCACAGGGGTCAAATATATTGAAATTTTTAAACAACTTCTTCCCAACAACCAAAAGCCTCAGAATGCTGATATTCGGTCTGTAGCATGCTGGGATGAAGGGCTACCAAGTTTGTTCAAATGAATGACCTTGACCCACTTTCAAGGTCACAGGGGTCAAATATGTTAAAATATACAAACAACTTCTCTTCAATAAGCAAAAGTCCAAGAGTGCTGATAATGGACCTGTGGGATGCTGGGATGACATGCTACTATATTTATTCAAATTAATGACCTTGACCCACTTTCAAGATCACAGGGTTCAAATATGTTAAAACGACTTCTTCTTAGTAACCAAAAGGCTCAGAGTGCTGATATTGGGCCTGTAGGATGCTGGGAGGAAGGGCTACCAAGTTTATTCAAATGAATAAAGCCCACTCTTTTAATGGAAGACTCACTGTTGTTAGAGTTTGGCTTGCTTTTTGTCAGATGACCGTTAAGGCCCATGGGCCTCTTGTTTTCTTTTGTTTTTGTTTTTTCTTTGTTTGTCTTCTTTGTTGAATGTAGTAATATTTATGGATCTTACTAATGAAAAATTAATTTAGATGTAGTTTCAAAAGAACTGTTCATTTTCTTTTCTCACTGACCTTTAAACTAAGTCTTTGTTTGTACTTTGTAGGCTTCCTTCACCGTTACCAAACTGAAGGCTGACACTTTTAAAGGTGTGCTGACTAGTATGGCTATCCTACCAATGAACAGAACTTTATTACTAGGAGCTGACAATGGTAGTGTTCGCCTGCTGTGTTGAAAAGGACCATATACTGTGTCCAACAATGACTCTGTGCATTTACTTCATTGATCAGGAAAAGAACTTCTGCCTGGTCATGGCAGAGTCTGTTGCATTGGTTCTCTTATACAAAAAGAAGATAAACGAGGACTAAATACAGTTTGGATGATGTTAAAGACAGTGTACTTTTTATGTAGTCTAGAATCTTCAGATGTTAACCTTGGACTTATTATTTAGTCTGGAGTCTTCACACTGTCACCTAAATCTTAATGTTTAGTCTGAAGTCTTCAAACACTAACCTAAATCTAAATGTTTAGTCTGGAGTCTTCACACTGTCATCTAAATCTTAATGTTTAGTCTGAAGTCTTCACACTCTAACTTAAAGCTAAATGTTTAGTCTGAAGTCTTCACACTGTCACCTAAATCTTAATGTTTAGTCTGAAGTCTTCAAACACTAACCTAAATCTAAATGTTTAGTCTGGAGTCTTCACACTGTCATCTAAATCTTAATGTTTAGTCTGAAGTCTTCACACTCTAACTTAAAGCTAAATGTTTAGTCTGAAGTCCTCACACTGTCCCCTTAATCTAAATGTTTAGTCTGAAGTTTTCACACTCTAACCTAAATCTAAATGTTTAGTCTGGAGTCTTCACACTGTCACCTAAATCTAAATGTTTAGTCTGAAGTCTTCACACTGTCACCTAAATCTTAATGTTTAGTCTGAAGTCTTCACACTGTCACCTAAATCTTAATGTTTAGTCTGGAGTCTTTACACTGTCATCTAAATCTAAATGTTTAGTCTGAAGTCTTCACACTCTTGCCTAAATCTTAATGTTTAGTCTGGAGTCTTCACACAGTCACCTAAATCTTAATGTTTAGTCTGGAGTCTTCACACTGTCACCTAAATCTTAATGTTTAGTCTGAAGTCTTCAAACACTAACCTAAATCTAAATGTTTAGTCTGGAGTCTTCACACTGTCATCTAAATCTTAATGTTTAGTCTGGAGTCTTCACACTGTCACCTAAATCTAAATGTTTAGTCTGGAGTCTTCACACTGTCATCTAAATCTTAATGTTTAGTCTGAAGTCTTCACACTCTAACTTAAAGCTAAATGTTTAGTCTGAAGTCCTCACACTGTCCCCTTAATCTAAATGTTTAGTCTGAAGTCTTCACACTCTAACCTAAAGCTAAATGTTTAGTCTGAAGTTTTCACACTCTAACCTAAATCTAAATGTTTAGTCTGGAGTCTTCACACTGTCACCTAAATCTAAATGTTTAGTCTGAAGTCTTCACACTGTCACCTAAATCTTAATGTTTAGTCTGAAGTCTTCACACTGTCACCTAAATCTTAATGTTTAGTCTGGAGTCTTCACACTGTCATCTAAATCTAAATGTTTAGTCTGAAGTCTTCACACTCTTGCCTAAATCTAAATGTTTAGTCTGGAGTCTTCACACTCTTGCCTAAATCTAAATGTTTAGTCTGAAGTCTTCACACTGTCACCTAAATCTAAATGTTTAGTCTTGAGTCTTCACACTCTTGCCTAAATCTTTAATGTTTAGTCTGGAGTCTTCACACAGTCACCTAAATCTTTAATGTTTAGTCTGAAGTCTTCAAACTGTCACCTAAATCTTAATGTTTAGTCTGAAGTCTTCACACTCTTGCCTAAATCTTAATGTTTAGTCTGGAGTCTTCACACAGTCACCTAAATCTTAATATTTAATGATGAAACATGCTTCCTCTCCCACCTTCTGTTTACCAGTTATATGAAGATAAGCAGCCCAAGTTGAAATCATTGTGATTGGGTGTAAGTCTAATGCATTGTAGATACTTTTTGTGCCAAAGCAAAGATTATGTTGCAAGCCGTCAATATATTGATGTAAGAATTATTTCATAAGAAAGCTTTTTAATTTATATATTTATTTTTGCCATAAAGTATTTTTGATTGATTATGTACGATTGGTCAGAATTTTACTTTTAATAATACTCAGTTTTAAAGCAGTTTCATGAACACGCATGCATGACAACAGATGAACAATAACCAAAATTCCTACATTTTATGGACCAAAGATGACTTTTTTTGTGCTTTGATTTGTTGGCTTATTGTTGACGTGTACATTGTTTCTCTGATCTACAACACTCTCTGTAGCCTATATAGACTTCGCTCTCTCTACCTTATTCAAAATGATAGCCTTTTCACTATTTCATCCCAGTCTTTTTTTTTTATACACTTAGCTACCCAGCCAACATATACTGGGCCCTTAAAATTCACATTAGGAACCTACATACAAATACCACGGCCAGGGGAAAATCTATCATACTATTATCACATCAACATGACACCAGCCAAGTCATCTTCTTATTCACTTTGGATGAGACAGATATAATGTTATTGCAGGATAAATAGAGTACTAGTATATTTAACTTTTGTTGGAATAGTTATGAGACTGAGACTTTTGTCTTTACTTAATTGATCTTAAAATATTGTTTATAGCAGGTGGTTGTCAGCCTTCACTGCTGGCAGGGGTTATCAGAATACCATATAATATCTGTAGTATAGATCTGTTATTTGATACAACACAAGCCTTTGAGTGCATGTCAGAGCAACAGAGCAAATGATGTGACAAGCTAGAAGAAGATGGTGTCAATACTACAGATTGTATGATACTCTTTTTCTAATGCTGTAAACCAGTTCATTCTTGTGGCCACTTATTTCCACAGTGTCATTTTCTCATGTGGCCTGCTTATTTCCAGTTTCATTTTCTCTTGTGGCCTGCTTAGTTCCAGTTTCACTCTCTTACAGTACTTTTTGCAACCATATCTAAACAGTCTTTGAGATGTTTGTTATAAAGTTAACATGTATGTGTTTTGTGACTGTTCTCAAACTTGAATGTTGTGAAAATAAATTGCTAATGGATATCTGTTAGTCCAAAGTAGAATGCATTCATTGAAAAATAAATGTTAACTTTTTCCTGATAAAATGTTTGACATGAACAAGGTGATTTTCTTTTTTCATTCCAAGATGACTGTTCCATCATTTATTCATGAAATACACCTGTACCATGTCTAGTCTTAAATTTCTGGTATAGCAGAATAGAATAGTTATGTCATTGTTGTAAATAGTTTCCGTCTTGTTCTACCAGAAGGTCTACACTGGCTTCAGATAAGACAGATTACAGAGACATCAGATGTATTTTGTGATTTGTAAGTTCTGTATGAGGAATATGGGGGTTTACTGATTTATTTCTAGTTAACTTTCATAAAATATTGAATGTTGTTGATATAAATGTCATATATCTATGCACCTTTTATTACTTTCTCTTTTTTTTATATATATTTTTTCTTGGGGGGAAGGTGGGGGACAGGGGGGGAGGGGGGAAAGGGCACAAAGAAGAAAATTTACACAACTTCAAATCATACAATCAATGAATAATTGTATTTCTACGTGAAGTTGTCATATATGTACAATATCATTGTGATGCCCACCAATCACATTAACTTGCAGCTTTCTTAAAGAACAACCTTAATGCATAATACACTTATTATTTTATTTGGTCACTGTTTAGTGAGAGGACAACCTGTCTATAAAAAGTCCTGTTACCATAGAGATACACTGTTTAACATCCACATGTATCCATAGTTTTGTATTTGTTGTTTATTTCAATATAAAATCAGCACTCAGAATGGAAAGGTTTACCACATAAAATCAAAGCTTTGAGACCTTGTATTAAGGTTTATCATGTGGTCACAACACATATTTATATACTCTCATGTTTTTATGTTTTTTTTATAGTCTTGCCATTTTGATTTAGTGTCCTTTCACAGTCAACTTCATGATCACAAATTATTGACTTGTCAAAATGTTTATCTTGACATTCACGAAATGGAGTCATCTTCATGTTCATAGATTGAAAATATTGATATTTACTGTATACCTATTATTGAATACTATTAAGTTATTTATTTAACATGAATAAACATCTTTTTACGACAGTAAATGACAGATACCAATCTACAGCTTAATAGGGTACCGTTGGTTACCTGTGTTACATGTCGTAACTGTCAACGTTTTGATAAACAGTAATATCATACATATTTATTGAAAGATGTTAAATAATCTAATGTGTTCATTTGTAAATTGAATGGAGTAAAAGATGATGTATGTTATTAGAAGTAAGTGTTAGTTGTATATATGTGTGTATAATGGTGTTAACATCATATATCTACAAAAATGGATTTAAAGATCTCTCTGTTATAGTTATAAGTATTATTTAATCAAGAAAGCATTGATTTTTATTCTCTGAATAGTTGCTAGATAACGATTACCTGCTAAATAATTAGTAGGGCCAGGATCAGTGATGTTGATGCCCTATAGTAATTACAGTGGTTGTCACACAAATCTTAATTGATTGCATTAATTTGTACACCTGTTAGTGAACCTTAAATGGTTTAAATGGTGTGATTACTTTTCATGGAAACAATTTTAACAACACTGGAAGAGTTTGTTGTCAATGCTTAATATAAAGTTAAGCAAAAATACAACACAAAAAAATAAACAACTATCAGCTGCCTGCAGTGTGTTGAATGCTGACCATAGAAAGTAACCATAGATGTATCTAAAGTACTTAATACTACAACCAAAAATAGTGTTGTCACATGTACTTACTAAGGTTTACCAGGTAGTAAATCAGTAATTCTACAACCACTTTTTGTGTGAAATGATTTAGTCAATCCTACCACGATATACAGTTGTCAGATTTAGTCAGTCCTACCACTGTATAGAGTTGTCAGATTTAGTCAGTCCTAAAACTGTATAGAGCTGTCAGATTTAGTCAATCCTACCACGATATACAGTTGTCAGATTTAGTCAATCCTACCACTGTATACAGTTGTCAGATTTAGTCAATCCTACCACTGTATACAGTTGTCAGATTTAGTCAATCCTACCACGATATACAGTTGTCAGATTTAGTCAATCCTACCACTGTATACAGTTGTCAGATTTAGTCAATCCTACCACTGTATAGGGTTGTCAGATTTAGTCAATCTTACCACTGTATACAGTTGTCAGATTTAGTCAATCCTACCACTGTATACAGTTGTCAGATTTAGTCAATCTTACCACTGTATACAGTTGTCAGATTTAGTCAATCTTACCACTGTATACAGTTGTCAGGTTGTCAGATTTAGTCAGTCCTACCACTGTATACAGTTGTCAGATTTAGTCAATCCTACCACTGTATACAGTTGTCAGATTTAGTCAATCCTACCACGATATACAGTTGTCAGATTTAGTCAATCCTACCACTGTATAGGGTTGTCAGATTTAGTCAATCCTACCACGATATACAGTTGTCAGATTTAGTCAATCCTACCACTGTATAGGGTTGTCAGATTTAGTCAATCCTACCACTGTATACAGTTGTCAGATTTAGACAATCCTACCACTGTATACAGTTGTCAGATTTAGTCAATCCTACCACGATATACAGTTGTCAGATTTAGTCAATCCTACCACTGTATAGGGTTGTCAGATTTAGTCAATCCTACCATGGTATAGAGTTGCTAGATTTAGTTAATCCTACAATTTTCTATGGAGTTTCTAGATTTAGTTAATCCTAAAATCTCACATGAATTTTATATGGAGTTGCTAGATATGGTTAACCCTAAAACCATTTAATGAGTTGTTAGATGTAGTTTATCTTGGATTTGTTAGATTTGGTGAATCCTACAATTTCATATGGAGTAGCTAGATTTAGTTAATCCTACAATTTTCTGTGGAGTTGTTAGAATAAGTTAATCCATCAATTGTATCTACAATGATGCAACCCATGTCATCACAAGATACATGTATTGAGTTATGGAATTACCATGTGTTGAGTAATAATAATGTTTCAATAAAAAATGTGATTTAAGTTTAAACAAAACAGGAAAATTAGTAGATAATTGGTATAGAGAAAATGTAGTGCAAAAGAATATATTATAGTGACCTAGGATTACTGGTATGTATGTAGTGTAAGGATGTGTATCTGGTAACCATGGTTACCTCACTAATAAATGAATCATAAGGATATAGAGTGTGGTCATCCTGGTTACCAATAATTGTATTATAAGGATGTATAGCATAGTAAACGTGGTTACCAGTAAATTTATTCTAATGGTGTATACAGCATGATAACCTTGGTTACAACTTAATGAATTGTAAAATGGTATGTAACTAGGTCACCATGGATTACTAGTATACAATAGTGTATAGAATTTTTCATTTGACATTTGAATTGATGAAACAAGATTTAATCATTTTAAGGCTTGCTAAAATGAAACTAGTGGAAATGAATTAGAGATCCGAGTATTTATAACATGATTGATCAAGGGTCATCAGTGAATGTAATGGAAGGTTTAATAGCCAGGTAATCAAGGGTTACCAGTAAATGTAGTTGAAGATTATAGAGCCAGGGAATCAAGGGTTATCAGTAAATGTAATGGAAGGTTATATAGCCAGGTAATCAAGGGTTACCAGTAAATGTAGTGGAAGGTTATATTGCCAGGTAATCAAGGGTTACCAGTAAATGTAGTGGAAGGTTATATTGCCAGGTAATCAAGGGTTACCAATAAATGTAGTAAAAGGTTATATAGCCAGGTAATCAAGGGTTACCAGTAAATGTAGTGGAAGGTTATATTGCCAGGTAATCAAGGGTTACCAGTAAATGTAATGGAATGGTATATAGCCAGGTAATTAAGGGTTACCAGTAAATGTAGTGGAAGGTTATAGAGCCAGAGAATCAAGGGTTACCAATAAATGTAGTAAAAGGATATATAGCCAGGTAATCAAGGGTTACCAGTAAATGTAGTGGAAGGTTATATTGCCAGGTAATCAAGGGTTACCAGTAAATGTAATGGAATGGTATATAGCCAGGTAATCAAGGGTTACCAGTTAATGTAGTGGAAGGTTATATAGCTAGGTAAACAAGGGTTACCAGGAAATATAGTGCCAGGGTATGTAGTCAGAATATCAGGGGTTACCAATAAATATAGTGTACATAGCTGGTAATCAAGGGTTACTAGTAAATGAGTGAAAGGTTACCTGGTATATAGCCAGGTAACAAAGGGTTACCAGTAAATGTAGTGTAAGGGTATGTAGCTGGTAACCAAGGGTTACCAGGAAATATAGTGTAAGGGTATGTAGCTGGTAACTAAGGGTTACCAGGAAATATAGTGTAAGGGTATGTAGCTGGTAACTAACGGTTACCAGGAAATATAGTGTAAGGGTATGTAGCTGGTAACTAAGGGTTACCAGGAAATATAGTGTAAGGGTATGTAGCTGGTAACTAAGGGTTATCAGTAAATGTATTGGAAGGTTACCTGGTATATAGCCAGGTAATCAAGGGTTACCAGGAAATATGATGTAAAGGTATGTAGTTGGTGACTATGAATTATTAGTTAATGTAGTGTAAGGGCATGTAGCCTTGTAGCTCATGGTTACCAGTAAATGTAGTGTAAACTTGGTAACCATGGAATACATATACCAGTAAATGTAGTGTAAGGATAGTGAATAGGCGTAGTTAAGTATATGTACATAGTATATGTATATATAGAAGTATATGAACAAATATAGACATTAATTTATTGTTGATGATGTGATGTGTATAGTTTTGTATATGGATTTTAACATTCACATCTTTTAAAAAATATGTGAATTTGTGATAATCATTACTGCATAGATATCAAAATAAAATAAACTATGTGTTGAAAAATTAAACTTCATCATTGTTTTGTCTGAATCATTCAATACCAAAAAGGGCAGTGGAGCAGGCCAAAGTCAAATGGAGTATGGATGTTTAAAGGAATATTGGCTGTTCAAGTGGAGTGATTATCAACCAAAATCATCACTGAAAACATGGAACGATATATTAAGAAAGAGTATTGTCAAGTGACCTTGAGAGACAGAATCAAAATAGGACAATACAAAAAATTGTAAGATTATTTCAAGAATAATTTTTCATTAGATTAATATAAAAAAACATACCTGCAGCATCAAGGTATCTCGTTGCCTGTGCTGTTTTGCCTCTTGTTACTTCATACGTTTGGTTTTGTGTGTGTATATATATATATATATATGTATATATGGCAGTCGTATTGTTGTCCATATTCATAGGTGATGAATTGATATCAAGTTGTTCAAGTGAATTACCTTGACCTACCTTTATGGTCATAGAGTTGAATATGTTGCAGTCTTCAATCTACTTCAACTGATTGAGCAAGACACCAATGGTTATGATATTGTGCCTGAACCAAGCTTAGATGAAAGGATATCAGATTTGTTCAAATTAATAACCTTTATTTTAAGGTCCAAGGAGGTCAAAGGTCATATATATTACAATTTGTGAAGTGATGGAATGGATGCAGGTAACAGGTTAGTGAGATATGTCCAATAAGCATCTTGTTAAAAGTTACAACTTAATATCACTGTCTTGGATATTTATGAAAATAGTCGCAGTTAACTATGTGAACTATTTTGACATCTTCATCATGGAATGAATGAACAATTTGACATATAAAGGTCAACATTGCATTTAATAGATCTCCAGTGTCCAGCTAAAAATGAATATAGTGACAGTGAAAGAAATTAAAAATCTTAAGAACATATTTGGTGGAGTTTGATTTTTATGGAATGTTATTTTCAGTAGGGTGGCCCAGTGTAAGCACACTTGCCTTTCACTTAGCCATCCAGGGTTCAATTCATGGGGGAAGGACGTGAAAAGGTATGGGGTCACCTGCTGGACCAGGTGGGTTTTCCTTGGGTACTCTGGTTTCCTCCCACAGTAAGACCCCCGCACGGATCCATACAGGCCAACAAGAATGATTAATATAAGCTGATAGCTTGTTTCACAATTGTTGTAAAATAAAGTATATATTTATATCACAGACTTTGATAATACAGGCACATACAATTCAATAGATAATCCAAATAACCCTTTTTAAAACTTGGATGTGATGAACTAGTTGGTATTACTGACCTACTAAATTAGTATACCTATCAATACATTTGTATATACAAGAAAACAAATCAGTCTGTGTTTATTAATTATGGACCTGATGGACTGAGGGTCTTTGATAGCATAATCAAGTTCATTATCCCTACATAACTAAAAATTCATTCCCAAGGGTCAAAGTACACTAAGGACTGAACCGTTATCTACACTGTCCATTTACAAAACCTAGCTATGTTATTATTCTGGCAGAGTTTAAATGTCCAGACCATGACAATATCACTGATACAGGTTGTACAGGTCTCCTGTGTATGTGTGGTGGGTGTGGGGTAAGGTATTATATGTACCTGGTAATGTGCTAAACAGCTTACCTGTACAGTTTAAAAGACAAGACAACTTATTATGCATTGGTATACCAGTAAAACCTTTAAAGTTTTCATAACTATGGGTTATAAATAGAATCAATATCGCCTATTGGGGTATAGTAATCCTCTCTCAATATCACTACTGTGTTCACTAAATCAACATTGGTAATCATTATAGATTAATTGACACAATAATACATATGCGCTGTATACAGATTGTGTACATGTTAGCCTTTTTCATGATTAACTCCTTGTGTTATAAAAAAAAAACAAAAATAAAAAACAGCACAAAAACGAAAGAAAAAATCAATAACACTGCCTGGTCATATAAATAATAAATAAAACAGATTTATAATAACTATACGTAGAAGCTGGGATAAACTGGAGTACTTTAATTTTAAATATATATGTATACTCATTAACAGGCAGTCCATTCTACAACCTGTCCACACAGGCTGAACTTCGTCTGGCCCATTATTAGAGTTTAAATTCCATTTTGTTTGAATCAAAAGATTATAATTAAAAAACGTAAGATAAAAGCCCATAGCAGTTTATTGATCTTGTGGCTTGAAGTCAATATTTAAAATTAAATCCCTTACGTAGGTATGTAGGAAGCCTGTTATAGTGTATTGGTGTACTGTAAGTGTAAGACACAAAGTTCTGAGGTCAGCTACCATACTGGCAACAGGCGATATACAGCAGGGGACAGATACGGCCGGAGATCATTGTTTTACCAATGTGTCTGGCAGGTGACAATGTGAAACACCTGAAGGGTGAAAATTTGTGATAATGTGTGGGTTGGTTTGTGACAACCTGTCCCTACATACTTAGGTAACCATCACAGACTATGTTAGAAGCAGAGACTGTCTGGAACGTATAGAGAACCATCACATATAACAGCCTCCAGATAATGGTAGGATCAATGACTGTTTGGAATCCATCGGTAACCATCATAGACACTGGTAAGATTAGAAGCTGTCGGGAACTGTATAGTAACTATTACAGAGACTGTTTGAAAACATAAAGTCACCATAACAGACGAAGATTAGTCACTGTTTTGACCCCTGAGTAACAATCAAAGACACCTGTAGGACCACCATTCTCCTGAAAGTGATAAAGTGTAATTATTTACTTACAATGGCAGTGAAAAGTTTACTTTAAATAACACAATTTGAGCTACACCGATATGTTTAATCTGAGTCAGAAGTTTAGGAATGTTGTCTAAAATCTAAAATCTAAAATGGGCTGCAATCTTGGAGGTGAGGCTCCAAAACCAAGTTTGGAACCAAGTCCTCATGATGAACAGAAAGTGAAAACAAATCCTCATGATGAACAGAAAGTGAAAACAAATCCTCATGATGAACAGAAAGTGAAGGCAAGTCCTCGTGATGAAAAAAAAGAGAAGGCAAGTCCTCGTGATGAACAGAAAGAGAAGGCAATTAACAGGGAGGTTATCCCTGAATTCCTGCGGGAGAAGTCTGCACAAGTGGAACAGACGCAGTTCATTCACACACACAATATTCAATCATTGTGTGCAACAGATGATGGTGTGTGGATTGCATCCTCTGACAGTACAGAGCTGGTACAAATGGACAGTGATGGGGAGAGAGGACGCAGTGTGGAAATGGTCAGTGGTATTGAGGGCATTAGTATGAGTCCCCTTAGTGGGCGCTTATGGATATGCTGTGATGATTCTACAATCAGAGAAATGACACTGCCTGAATCTGTACATTCCCCACCCGAGTCTGCACAGGTACGATTTGAGACAGGATGTATGTGTATTTGTGTGACCTACAATGAATATATTGTCATTGGTACGTATATGGATGTTACAATTTACTCACAAGATGGAGAAGTTGTTTTATCTACGCAGAATGTACCAGGATCTAACATCATAAAACCTTACAAACTTGCAGCTTGTAAAAAGTCACGTCGGATAGCGGTTGCGGACTGGGATGATGCTGTGTGTGGAGGAGAAGATAATCCCAATGTGGCAGTCTTCAATGAACGTTTAGAATTTCTACATAGATATCATGGAGAAACAAATTTAATGAAAAAGCGGAAAGCTGCTGTGACCAAGTTTTTACCGTACGACCTGTGCTTTGACCAACAGGGTCTGCTGCTTGTAGTGGACTATAAGATCAGGTGTATAAACATAATTGACACAGGGGGTCACTTCCTCCGCTTGTTGTTGGCCCTGCCCACTAGTGCAGTATCCCCTATCTGCCTTAATCTCCATAACAATCAGCTCTGGGTCGGCTGTTCGGACAAATCACTCAAAGTGTACAAGTATGATGAACTTACAGAAAACTGAGAGGTGTATGTGTAACAAATACATTTGCCTATGTAACTGTATTGTTTTAATTGAATTTTCATATTTATAATTTAATATTCTAAAGTTAGTTTTTTTATCATCCTAAACAAATAGGTGAAATGTCAGTACACTAGTTGGTAAGCCTCCTAATAACAAGTGTTCAGTTTTAGAAAAGTTTACAAAGCTATAGGGATAAAAGTAAAATATTGTATGGTTTTCCATATTAAGAACGACTGAGTGAGCATGGACAACAGTTTTAACAATATATCAGATACAGTGATGATTGACAACAGAACATGTTACAGTGGAGAGAAAATGGGACATCACTGTTACCTGTATTTGTTTGAAATCAATTTATTTCAGTAGAAGTGTGGCTGATTCTTTTTCTCATATAAAATCGAGTTGCCTATAAAACTCTGGAAACTTTTCGTGTTTCCAATTTTTTCAAGTCTGCTAAGCAATCTTCTTTGTGGGTCATACATCAGTATGAAAATCTGATGTGGTGATTTTTGATCATGTCACTTGGAGCCCCCAAAAAACCTGATAGAATGGAAAAGACAGAATACTGGTACTTTAAAAGATTTTTCTGTCTCTTTGTGTCAAAAAATGGTACACAGGTTATTAACATATTAACTAGAGAAAGAGAGTTAGAGATATTCTCTGTCTGGTGTGGGTGGAAAACTTTTTTTTTTATAGAAAATTTGTGTGTCTAGTGTGAATGGAAAAATGTTAATGTTATGTCAGAGGGACGAAAGTTAAAATATTTGTGTGTGTCTAGTGTGAATAGAAAAATGTTAATGTTATGTCAGAGGGACAAAATGTAGAATATTTTTGTCAGAGATTCAGTAAGAATGTACAATGTTATAATCCTAAAACCTTGGAAAGCTGATGGCAAAATAGTTTGTATTGTAGATAGATAAGAACCAAACGTATGTATATATGCATTTTACATTAACTATTAACACATAATATAAAAATATGTACCATTCTTATTGTAAAACCAGTTTAGTAAATTACCCAAACTAACTAGGGCTGAATCAGATAATCTATCCCCTCTTACTCATTTCCAACATGTGGAAGTCCAATACCTCTTCAAACTCAAACTACCATTCCTTTAGCTCACATTTGGGAAAGTCCAATAACCCCCCTAACTCAGACTTGAGAAAGTCCAATACCTCTAACTAAAACTACCCTCCTCCAAATTCAAACTTGGAAAAGTTCAATACCCCTTTTAACTCAATATCTCCTTCTTATCTCAGACTTGGGAAAAGTTCAAAATCCCTTTAAACTCAAAAAGTTGGATATCTCTTCTAAATTAAGTAAGAGGACACAAAATATCAGTTTACTTTCCATAAAAGCTAACAAAGAAGACTTATTTTTCAGTTTCTTTCTCAAGTACAAGCTGGAGAGGTAACACATTGGTTTGGATCCATGATTGGATAACTCTTCTTTTTACTTGAGCTGAGATCATTATGCTGATCACGTATCCATATGCCAAAACATTGCCATTTATATGTATAGATGAACCATGCTAACTTCTCTAGTTATATGTGTACCAAAGCCCATTATCACCAGTATAAATATTCATGCTTCTCAATTGTCTTTTACACAAGAGAGTGTTTTACTGTATTTGTAGAATTAAACACCCTACAAACTTTTGCCCTTTGTCCAAGCCTCATTCCTCTATATTTTCCCCCAGACTTGATTGTTAGAAGGAGCCATCTTTGACTTTGATCTGCCAATAATGATTCATATATGTCACTGTAACATTCTTCTACTTAGGCATTTAGATACAATACAAAATTAGGATTTTTCAGTCAAAGAAACATAAGCATCAGGGCGGTTAATGCCACTACGCTAGTGATTAAGTCATCATGTTATCTCATTCCAGGTTGTCAAAATGAAGGGCATTTATATGTATGTGTTATATGATTCTTTCTCTAGCAATCTCTTGCCAGATTTTAAATGTTGCCTTTTTGTTTACATACTGTGACATATTAAAGTCAAACACTTATTACTGAAAATACCTCACAGACTCACTATATGTATATAGGAATCTAAAAAATGTGCCAAAATAATGTTTGTCCATTTTTGAAGCAGGTCACCTGACATGCTATTATATGTATAACAACAAGAACCTAATTCCAGATTATGTGATATTGTCCATCTTAGACATACTGGAAATATAACAAGTGTACAAGATTTCCATAGAACTGACTCAATGTATTTTATGGAATGAAGAGGTTCGTTATAGATGTTAATAAATACAAACAATTAAAAATATACAATGTGGTAATATGCAAATGTATGTCATTTAAGTGCTGAATCTGTTTTCTTTGATACTTATGCATTAGGATATGTGTGAAATAAATCAATGCTATATCTAAGATTCAATCAAATAAACTATACAATGCTGCCAACACTCCATCCTCACATTATCATTACTGTGTTCATCAGATTTGATGAAAATCATTTTTGCATGAAAAATTGTTCAGAAGGAAATTTCTTCCCAGAATATCCCAGAATGCAGTGGGGTACTATATAGCAACATTATGTATATGGTAATTGGCCATTAGGCTTGATACATGTATTTGTTAGTCACAAGTCCTCTGCTACTACTGTTACTTATTCATATTTCATGTGGGAAAGTTGTTCTTATGTTAATATGTGAGAATAGCCAGTCACCAATTCAAATCAATTGTAAATACTTGTACAAAAATAATTCTGGATGTCATCCATGTTGATCCAGTTACCAATCACTGTCCTAACTCTGGATGTCATCCATGTTGATCCAGTTACCAGTCACTGTTGTAACTCTGGATGTCATTCATGTTGATCCAGTTACCAGTCACTGTTGTAACTCTGGATGTCATCCATGTTGATCCAGTTACCAATCACTGTTCTAACTCGTTACCAATATACGAGTCTTGAAGAGTCCATGTCTCCAATAGTGCCTTATTTGTGAAGTTAAAGAAATTTCTATCTACATTTGCGAAATCATGGATTCGTGAAAATATCTGAAGATGTAAGTTTACGGAATGAAGTTTTCATTTATAGTATATGACAAGTATAATTTGACATTTAAACAAGGGCAGATCACTCCTCCTTTACAAGATCATATACATGATATAAGAAACATCATGTATTTCAGGATACGTCAATGAAAGTTTTTGTATTCCAATAATAAAGATATCAGTAATCACTGATGTTTAGGTCAGTTTCGATCTGTTACGTTCCCTTCAGCAAGTATCTATGTCTGGAACTCCTTTATCTCTTTATATTATCAATATTTTAAAATGATCAAAACAATGGTTCACGAAGAACTGACCATTCAAATAAAGATGGTGGAAATATATCAGGTCTTCTTGGAGGAATGTTGTTAAACCTAGACAGTTAGTGTCAACAGATTCATCACTTGTATCATACAACACAGATCTACTAATGATACAATACAGACCAACACAACCAAAACATACATAACTCATATGTGTATAGCATTTATTGCATATCCTTACCAATCAGCATAAACACTTTACAATTTAACAGAATCAATATTTCTAATTGTTAATAAATAGACCAATTACTTTGAAGAGATTAATATACATGTATAACATAATAACAATCTCTATATGTACAACATGCAAACAGTCATCTGATTCTCCTAACATGTCAGCAACTTTATCTCATACAAACAGATTACTGTACCTATATATATTTGTATCTGGTCAAGGGATTCACTTGTAAGGTATGTAAGCAATCGAGTCACTCAGATAGGGATTGATCCAGTCACACAGGAAAGAGACATCTATATGATAATATCCAGTCACACAGGAAAGAGATATCTATATGAGAGGAGTGATCCAGTCACACAGGAAAGGGACATCTATATAATAGGAGTGATCCAGTCACACAGGAAAGGGACATCTATATAATAGGAGTGATCCAGTCACACAGGAGAGAGATATCTATATGATAGGAGTGATCCAGTCACACAGGAAAGAGACATCTATATAATAGGAGTGATCCAGTCACACAGGAGAGAGATATCTATATAATAGGAGTGATCCAGTCACACAGGAAAGGGACATCTATATAATAGGAGTGATCCAGTCACACAGGAAAGAGACATCTATATAATAGGAGTGATCCAGTCACACAGGAGAGAGATATCTATATGATAGGAGTGATCCAGTCACACAGGAAAGAGACATCTATATGATAGGAGTCATCCAGTCACACAGGAAAGAGATATCTATATGAGAGGAGTGATCCAGTCACACAGGAAAGAGACATCTATATGATAGGAGTGACCCAGTCACACAGGAAAGAGACATCTATATAATAGGAGTGACCCAGTCACAAAGGAAAGAGACATCTATATGATAGGAGTGTTCCAGTCACACAGGAAAGGGATATCTATATGATAGGAGTGATCCAGTCACACAGGAAAGAGATATCTATATGATAGGAGTGATCCAGTCACACAGGAAAGAGACATCAAGTCACACAGGAAAGGGACATCTATATGATAGGAGTGATCCAGTCACACAGGATAGGGATATCTATATGATAGGAGTGATCCAGTCACACAGGAAAGGGATATCTATATGATAGGAGTGATCCAGTCACACAGGAAAGAGACATCTAAATGAGAGGAGTGATCAAGTCACACAGGAAAGGGACATCTATATGATAGGAGTGTTCCAGTCACACAGGAAAGGGATATCTATATGATAGGAGTGATCCAGTCACACAGGAAAGAGATATCTATATGATAGGAGTGATCCAGTCACACAGGAAAGAGACATCTATATGATAGGAGTGATCAAGTCACACAGGAAAGGGACATCTATATGATAAAATCCAGTCACACAGAGGTAGGATATCTGTACAATAGTAACCAGAGCATGTGCTCATTATTTCCAGTACTGACAAGAAACAAGTGCTTCTTGTTTTGCAGTAACAGTCCTATTTGCCACTTGTCACAACCTACCAGGTGTTAGCTAGAAAGGCCTATAGTCCAGGAAACACTGTCTCTGTACCACAATATCAATACCAAACAAGATTTCTGTTCATAATTTTTATTTTCTCAGATTTTAACATTTCTGTAAAGTATAAATGTAAGTGTATAAGTGGCAACATTTCATATGCAATTTACCTGAAGAATCGTAATGCACAGAACCCAGTCAATGGATGGATCAACCCAACAGATGGATTCACCATCAGTGTGAATGATGTACCATCCTGTTCAATGGATGTATGTACCATCCCAATCCTTGGATGTATGTACCATCCTGTTCAATGGATGTATGTACCATTCTGTTCAACGGATGTACATTCATTTCTAGTCAATGGATTCACCAAAATGATGGCTTTGTACACAATCTTTATTATTACACAATTATTTTCACAATGGATATTGAGCATTCTGGTACAAATATCTCATCTTCTATCACTTCTCCAACTCCATACTGAATCCCATCTAGCCTTGAGGCTAATATCTTGACAATGATCAGGAATCTTTAGAACTCCCATTTGTTGGTTTAAATAGGTCACATAAACCCATGTCCTTTGGTTCAACTTCATCCAAAGAAGGTTGTTTTGATCTGATTGTAAATATAGGGGGTAGATTTTTATACTGCGCATCTCTCTTGAATTGCTGACTCACACTTTTCTGAAAAAGATTATAAAGATATCTAAGACTTTTCTGGAATAGACAATATATAAATAATGGAAGTGATCTTCTATTACATTGCCTCTTTTGAAAATGATCCTGAGTTTGTTCATTCATTGCTATGATAATAACAAGCAGCTATCAAATCTGACTCCAGCTATTGTACATCTAGCTGGAGAAGTTTAACTGGTCAGGCAAGACAGGGAATCTAAATACATCAGTTTGAAGGGAAAACACAATGAAATGGAATGAGGGTCTTGTAAACAGTTTATTAACTGAGTTTCAGGTAAAGTATCTTAAACATTATAATACCAACAACAATATTTCATCATAATGAAATTAAAGCATTCTGCAGGGGTTCTACTAGTTCTAGACGGCAGCAAACTTATTTCTTTTCAAATCTTATATAATCAAATACAATATTATGAGATGCAGTACATAGATAAATGAAAGGAGTGTGAGAATGTCTAACTATGAGATGCAGTACATAGATAAATGAAAGGAGTGTGAGAATGTCTAATTATGAGATGCAGTACATAGATAAATGAAAGGAGTGTGAGAATGTCTAACTATGAGATGCAGTACATAGATAAATGAAAGGAGTGTGAGAATGTCTAACTATGAGATGTGAGAATGTCTAACTATGAGATGCAGTACATAGATAAATGAAAGGAGTGTGAGTCTGTCTATCTATGAGATGCAGTACATAGATAAATGAAAGGAGTGTGAGAATGTCTAACTATGAGATGCAGTACTTAGATAAATGAAAGGAGTGTGAGAACTTTCTTATGAAAGATACACAGATAAATGAAAGAGTGTGAGAATGTCTAACTATGAGATGCAGTATATAAATGAAAGGAGTGTGAGAATGTCTATGAGATGCAGTACATAGATAAATGAAAGGAGTGTGAGAATGTCTATGAGATGCAGTACATAGATAAATGAAAGGAGTGTGAGAATGTCTAAATATGAGAGTGTAGAATGTCTAACTATGAGATGCAGTACATAGATAAATGAAAGGAGTGTGAGAATGTCTAACTATGAGATGCAGTACATAGATAAATGAAAGGAGTGTGAGAATGTCTAATTATGAGATGCAGTACATAGATAAATGAAAGGAGTGTGAGAATGTCTAACTATGAGATGCAGTACATAGATAAATGAAAGGAGTGTGAGAATGTCTAATTATGCAGATGCAGTACACAGATAAATGAAAGGAGTGTGAGAATGTATTTCTATTCAGATGCAGTATATAGATAAATAAAGGAGTGTGAGAATGTCTATGAGATGCAGTACATAGATAAATGAAAGGAGTGTGAGAATGTCTATGAGATGCAGTACATAGATAAATGAAAGGAGTGTGAGAATGTCTAATTATGAGATGCAGTACACAGATAAATGAAAGGAGTGTGAGAATGTCTAACTATGAGATGCAGTACATAGATAAATGAAAGGAGTGTGAGAATGTCTAACTATGAGATGCAGTACATAGATAAATGAAAGGAGTGTGAGAATGTCTAACTATGAGATGCAGTACATAGATAAATGAAAGGAGTGTGAGAATGTGTCTATTTCAGTGATTTTTGGGAGTCAGATATTTGAGTTGTGGATTTATGCTCTTCATTTGGGACTCACTCAAATTTTGAGTATCTACTAAATCCATTTCTACTGGGACTCATCAAATCTTACAACTATACCAGTGTTCTGGACTTGCATGAGAAAATCCAACAATTACTGATTTGTTGTAACAATAGCTTTTCATTGCTGTTGTTGTTTTGTGTTTGACAAATGAGCAAAAGTGAAGGTTTGTGTATGCATTTCAAAAGCACTATTGTCATTCATAGAACTGTTGGTAGAAGAAAACAATTTAAGCAACAAAATGAGGAACAAGAAAACGACTGAATTTATCAAACTTACCCCAATGACATCAGCTACCAGCTTTTTAAAGATATCTTTCTTCTTCTTATCTGATAATTGTTTTTGTGGACTTGGCTGTAAAATTTTTTCATCAAAAGCCTGAAAATCAAGTAAAATTACTTGTCAAAGGGAGATAATTGAAAAGCTTGTGACATTACAAAAGGAATGTCATATCACTGTCCTGTTTGTACTGGTACCAATAAAAACAGATTAGATTTGACAACAAACAGTTTTTCACAATATTCAAAGGTTATTAATGACATACTACATTTTCCAGGTTATAAGTCGCCCCAGTATATAAGCCGCAGAGTTGATTTTTACCATTTTTTTTTCAATTTCATCCATGTATAAACAGTATCAGAATATAAGCCACACCCAATCTTACAAAGTGTTAACTGTTATGTTGATATAACAGACAACGGCGGGCAATTTACCAAGATCGTCAGTGAAACATTTAATAAAGTTTGCAATGAATTATACACTGATAATCCTTTATTTTATTGATGTATTAAAAAAACATAAAATAGCAATTACTGAACTCATTTGGCTTGGGTGCCTTCAGATTGTCTACACACGAATATAAAGCATATTTTTTGTGTTTTTTTTCATCCTGCCAATTTTTTTTTCATCCATATATAAGCTGCACCGCTATATAAACCCTATGCCTGACTCGTGAGTAAAATGGTGCGGTTTACAAACTGGAAAATACCGTATGTTGTGACTTCAGTCACTGACGTACTGGAACACTCTTTAAGAACACAAAAATACTTTTTGTTTGTAGTTAAATGACTGCTTGTGATATTTGAATTAGAGATTATGCAGAAGAGATATTTCAACAGAGTAGGTTATTTCAAAGCAGTGTATATAGAGAGAGACCTCATTTGTCTAGACACCTTATTTGACTACCTACCCTGACAGCCTCCGCTGAACAGTTGGGAATCTGTTGTAGCACACTGGCTAAATTGGGGAAGTGTGGTCTCTAAAACACACAACAACACAAACGATTATTCATACCTTTAAGGCAACGACTTCATTTAAAACAGTGAAACCTCACTATATCCTTGTGAGTGACAAAGGTGATGAAGTTTACAAGCATATTCAATACTGTTTTTACAAAATGAGATGGAAGATAGATGTTTGATGTTTTACATAAAAATCTGAACATGAACAGTTTCCCTTACCAGGAGTCATACATCTGTACCCCTAACAAGAAATACATACCAGGAGTCATACATCTGTACCCCTAACAAGAAATACATACCAGGAGTCATACATCTGTACCCCTAACAAGAAATACATACCAGGAGCTTGTACATCTGTACCCCTAACATGAAATACATACCAGGAGCTTGTACATCTGTACCCCTAACAAGAAATACATACCAGGAGCTTGTACATCTGTACCCCTAACAAGAAATGCACACCAGGAGCTTGTATATCTATACCCCTAACAAGAAATACATACCAGGAGCTTGTACATCTGTACCCCTAACAAGAAATACATACCAGAAGTTTTTACAATTGTACCCCTAACAAGAAATACATACCAGGAGCTTGTACATCTGTACCCCTAACAAGAAATACATACCAGGAGCTTGTGCATATGTACCCCTAACAAGAAATACATACCAGGAGCTTCTACATGTGTACCCCTAACAAGAAATACATACCAGAAGTTCATACATCTGTACCCCTAACAAGAAATACATACCAGGAGCTTGTACATCTGTACTCCTAACAAGAAATACATACCAGAAGTTCATACATCTGTACTCCTAACAAGAAATACATACCAGAAGTTCATACATCTGTACTCCTAACAAGAAATACATACCAGAAGTTCATACATCTGTACTCCTAACAAGAAATACATACCAGAAGTTCATACATCTGTACTCCTAACAGCAGTAAATCATTCTGAGCTGCCTCATGCTGACCATGAACTTGGAGACCAAACAGCACAGCATAGAAAAACACATTGACAGCCTCTGGTACCAATTTGTGGTCTGCCAGTAACTGGAAAGTTAGAAAAATTAGTTATAAACAATAATACACCAGTCAATAAGACAATGTATATTTCAGGATCCTGTTTATTATCTGGTTACTTCTCATGTGACATAATACTAAAAAAATCCTGCTGTCAGGTCTATACTGGATTAACAGTGACAAGTTATACCTACAGAGGTTGGTGAGTCAGGTCAATACATGTATTAATCTATATTTTACACAATTTCATGAAGGAATATCAATAACATTTAAGAAATGGTTTGCCTACTAGAAGTCAACATTACCTCATACATCAGTTTAATACTTGTAATTTATCTATTCAATAAGAAATTATGAGATTGATGTAAAAAAGAATCTGTTCGATAGAGTGAACTTTATTATATAGTATTTAAAGTATATCATTGTTGGAGGTGTGTACAAAGCTTTGAGTCAATTTGAAATCTTTTTGTAAAGAGTTCTATTATCTATTTTATTAAACATCCAATTTGGTTTTTATAGTAATTACTTTGTGTAAACTGAGAGAAACACACTGACCTGACACTGAAGTGAAAAATGATGTAAAAAGTAAAAAAAAAAGCAGGACCAAAGAATACAAGACTTAGTGACAAAGTGTAAAGATAGTACTGGTAAGACTTAGCGACAAAGTGTAAAAATGTAAAGGGGTGTACATACCTGTGATATGGCAAACCAACACACATTAGTTGCTCTCAGTATCATGGTGGAATCTTTCCAGGCTAGGGAGTTGAACACATACATTACAATAGATGGGTACACTTCCTGTTGACAGATCAAAGTATAGCAGTTATCATTCACCTGTTACTTAAGTGTTGATAGTAAAAAATATAAATGTCTCTAATCTCAAACCATGGTGGCCATCTTGGATTTCTTATTAATCCAAACAAGCACAATCATGAATCTGATTTAAAGGACTGGTGCAATTTTGTAACCATTTTTGGATAACATCTCAGCTTCACAGAACTTGAAAATTAATTACCAATTTTTTCAGTTGAAATATATCAAATCAAATATTGATATTAGGTATCTCTTCCTCAATAAAAGAAAAACTTACTTCATTTTTCATACACAGAATGCCCAGTTCACTGAGACAGGCTTCCTTGTTCTGCTGTTGTTGGTTAGATGAATTCTCCGTTAGCGTACCTTCCTCATCCATCATCTGGTCCTCTGTAGCACCCTCTGCAGAGTTTGATGGGCGGTACCGACAGATTGTAACTGTCACAAAACAGAATTCTTCTGATTTATCAACAGTATATCTTATTCCATCCAGTTTATATACCATGTAATGTGGAGGTTTCATCTGTGATTTCATTCATATCCTTATATAAGACTGCACTTCATTAACTACAGTATCAGGTTGCCCTGTTTATCTGACTAGACAGAAACTTACCCAGCAGGTCAACATATTCTCTGGTCATTTGACGGGTCAACTGGTCATCCAGGATCTCTTGGGACTCTGGATTGTCATCTTCTATCTCTGCCTTACCATCCTCTGTGTGGTGACTGACAGTACATATGTAAAGAGTTATCACAAGTGGTGTACATGTATGATGTTACAGTGTACAACAGTAGATAGTGTGAGTTTGATGTTACATACAGGTGTACAACAGTAGATAGCATGAGTTTGATGTTACATACAATGTACAACAGTAGATAGCATGAGTTTGATGTTACATACAGGTGTACAACAGTAGATAGCATGAGTTTGATGTTACATACAGGTGTACAACAGTAGATAGCATGAGTTTGATGTTACATACAAGTGTACAACAGTAGATAGCATGAGTTTGATGTTACATACAGGTGTACAACAGTAGATAGCATGAGTTTGATGTTACATACAGGTGTACAACAGTAGATAGTGTGAGTTTGATGTTACATACAAGTGTACAACAGTAGGTATAATGATTATGATGTTACATACAGGTGTACAACAGTAGGTATAATGATTATGATGTTACATACAGGTGTACAACAGTAGGTATAATGATTATGATGTTACATACAGGTGTACAACAGTAGGTATAATGATTATGATGTTACATACAGGTGTACAACAGTAGGTATAATGATTATGATGTTACATACAGGTGTACAACAGTAGGTATAATGATTATGATGTTACATACAGGTGTACAACAGTAGGTATAATGAGTATGATGTTACATACAGGTGTACAACAGTAGGTATAATGAGTATGATGTTATATATACAGCAGAAAGTAAAATATGGTACAAGTAAGATGTTATATATGGCAGCAGCTATAGTGTATAGAATTTTAATTGCGATATTAGGGTGTTCACCAATTTATTTATAGAATCATAATATTAAGTATTATTTCCCTGATCCATGTCTACACAGATATCCTACCTGTTTCTCTGGTTTATAACTGCCCACTTGGTACTCAATCTCTGAAAAATAACAATATAACAATTAGCCATTATTTCTTATATCACAGATAAGTACATCAATTGTTTAAAACTAATATCCTGATCACCAAACACTGTTTAACATAATATTATGTGAATCAAAACAAAGTTGTCATCATATATAATGACTGATTTGACCTCTTCCATCTGGTCACCATGAATACAATTATTTGATTTGGTCAATATAGATATTGACTGGTCTGATTGGTCACTGGGACACAGACTCTGATCTGGTCACCATGGATACAGACTGATCTGATCTGGTCATCATGAATACAGACTGATCTTGTCTGGTCTCCATGGATACTCACTAATTTGATCTGGTCCCCATGAATACAGACAAATCTGATCTGGTCACCATGGATACAGACTAATCAGATCTGGTCACCATGGATACAGACTAATCAGATCTGGTCACCATGGATACAGACTAATCTGGTCTGGTCACCATGGATACAGACTAATCAGATCTGGTCACCATGGATACAGACTAATCTGATCTGGACTCTTTGAATACTGACCAATTATACCTTTTATTACTAAAAGATACTCACTTGATACATATATGGACACAGAAATGCCAGCAGAGGTATGACAGCCATCTCATAGCAAGACTTCGGACAGTTTTGTACAAAGGGTTTCATGAACATACGTGGTACTGGTCAAGGATTACAAATGCAAGTGATGAAGAATTGTTAAACAAATAAGAAATCTTTTTAGTACCTGTTGTTGGTTTGATTTACTGTTGCTGTACAATTAATCAAGATTGTAAGCATTGAAAAAATAGCAAATATGTTTCAATTATGTGTCATAAAAATACCATTTTGTCACATGACAAAAATCAGAATTAAATCTTGGCAAACAGTCCCTCTAGCTCTAACAGATGCTTTAGTTCAAAGTTAAACTGATCACATTTATGATAAAACTGTTTTCCTGAATGCTGTAATACAATATCATCAGATTTTGTTGTTTGATATAAGATACCTACAACACAGATACTGACATCCCTACAGAGAGGAACTAAAGGATATGTAAAATGGGTTTGATTCTGTATTCAGGAAGGACGTCCAGGTTGGTGAAGATGGTACTGAGCAGAGACTGGGTGAGATTGGGGATAGTGTAGAACTCCTGTCCTAGACACGGACCAGCATTTCCTAAGATGTGACAGCTATATAACAACAAAGCCACACTACACAATTTTTGAAATCCCTGGTATGTGCAATTAGTTTAGTTGGTTCAGCAATGTTATTAATGTTACAGTGTAATGAGATATTACTGTGTTTCATTAAATATTTCTGTGTGTCATTAAATATTTGTGTGTCATTAAATATTTCTGTGTTTCATTAAATATTTCTGTGTGTCATTAAATATTTCTGTGTGTCATTAAATATTTCTGTGTGTTATTATATATTACTGTGTGTCATTACATATAACTGGGTGTCATTACATATTACTATGTATTAGTATGTCATCAGATATCTCTCTGTATCATCAGATATTCATCAGTGTCAATTGCTTCTGTTGTCATTATACCTGAATGTGTCATTAAATCTCCATATCAAAATAATCTATTACATCTACAAGTATGGCATTAGGCCTTTTTTAGTTTGATCTTACCATGTGTCATGTGTGGAGCAGAGAAATAGCTGCATCCTCTCTAGGGGCTGTCGAAAGGTGGAGTTATTGGTGTTGTCCACACATGGTGGGGGAATACCTTTTAGGACACAAGTAAAAAATATCATCCTGATTAGTCACAAAATATCTTGTGTAAAACAAAATTTTTTACTTCCGAAAAGTTTTAATTTATCTGCATCATATTGCTCTAAAACAAACATTAATCCTGGAAAATTCCATACAAAAATGCTGGGTTTTTTATTGACTGATAGTGTAACTTAAAATATTTTGTGTGAATAAAAAAAAAGATGGATATTTATTTAATAATGAAACACTGACTCACCTAGTACACTTAATCTATCTGTCTCTGACAAATCGTAAGACTTGACAAAATCTGGATGCCGTAACTTTAGATATTCAGGTTGCCATGTAGAATTCATAGTTCTGAAACAAGCATTATTACATTTATGAATCACAATAACCATGATTTTATTTAAAGGTAATTCCTTTGACTGTAATCATACTTGGGGTAGTATTGTATGGTAATTCCTATAGCTAAAGAGTGATACACTATAGGGTTCCCTACTTGGTGAGAGTTAATAGATTCTCCAGCAGTACACTGATGTGTGTGGTGGCAGGGTTCCTTAGAGCTGTTGTCCCATCCTCCATGACCCCTATCGCAAACCCACTTTTACTGGCTACCTGTAACACATAGATCTACAGTTAAAATTTTTCCATTATGTGTAATCCAATAATTATCAACTTAAACACACACATAATAAACAACAACACCCCACCCCTCCAAGAAAAACAACAAAAAGACAAAATAAAGATCAAACAACAGGCATAAAGGGCTTGTATCTGTCATCTGGCTTTGTTTCACTGAAATTGTCTTATCCAAAGGAAAGAAATTCTAAAGGTTTTTAAATCTATTTTCCAGTTGGGCTACACCCATCTGCTCCCAGAAGGTCACATAAACCATTAATATAAAAGTCTCCTTTGCCCAAGATTGTTTCAGACCAACTTGGGCCTGAATCCAGGCACCCCTTACAGAAGAAAAAGAATTTTTAAAACATCACTCTAATCCCCCTATTGGGACCAACTCTTCCTAACCCAGAGGGCAGAGACTCACTGTTTATAAAAACTGATCACCCTTCTTAGTACGATGTTTCAGATCATTTTGGGACCAAATATGGCCAATTCTACAGAAGAAGAATTTGTCCCTATTGGGCCCTACCCTTCCTTTCCCAGTGAGCTGAGACCTACTTTTTATACAAAATTGATTCCCCTTCACCTATGGATGTTTTAGACCAAATTGGTACAGAATGAAGGTATTCCAGCAGATAAAAAAGGATTTAAGGGGTTGGCTTTATTATCCCTTTAGGGCCCAGATCCTGCCCCAAGTGGCTGAGGCCACTGTTTATAAAAAAATGATTCCCTTCACCTAAGAAGGCTTCGGACAAAATTTGGGCAAAATCAATTAATTGATATAGGAGAAGTAGAACTTTTAACTATTTCTTCTATTATCTGTATTGTGCCCTTCCCTTCCCACTCCTGGGTGCAAAGATCTACGGTTAACACAAAATTTATTCCCCTTCACCTAAGAATACTTCACTCCAGGTTTCTGCAAAATCCAATCATTACAGGAGAAGTAGTATTTTAAAGCATTCGCTCAATAAACCTATCAATTATATAAAACTGGGGCTTCTCCAAAGGATGCTTAGTAAAAATCCACTAAAACGTTCATGACTAGTAGCAATTTATAGGAAATGTTGACAGATGACAACAGGCAATGGACAACTGGGGACAGATGCTGCAGTATCCCGATAATTAACTATGTCCTTTGGGCTAGGACAGCTTAAAAAAGATGTTTTTACATTTTATTTTTTTTAAGAAGAGGCACATCACCTCTGTAAGTACATTAAGTTAATATGAAAATTTCCAGCTGGGATTACCATGATTTATATATGCAAAAATATCTATGAAATCAAATTCATTTAATAACGCCCTGATTCATATACCTGGTATATTGGTGTTCATTCAGACATAAAAAAAACTGTAAATATTGTACTAAACTGTTTATAGCTATATGGTATCACAACCAGGTTAGTTCATATTGTTTTACTACTGCTAAAGTAGTGTAACGTGTTTTAGCTAGAAAACTGTGCAGTTATTGTCCTGTCAGTTAAGGAATGCTTCAGGTTTTACCTGGAGATAGCAAAAGATCATGTTATTTACTGCATCATTGTATGATAACTATGTTGCAGTCGAATATGCCATCAGATATTCATATGCATATCTTGTTCATGTGTTGTCTTCTATCAATGTCTGTGATATTTCATTCATGTCCAAAATAAGAACTAGGAATCCCCTGCTTAATGATGTATCAACATAAAACTAGGAATCCCCTGCTTAATGATGTATCAACATAAAACTAGGAATCCCCTGCTTAATGATGTATCAACATAAAACTAGGAATCCCCTGCTTAATGATGTATCAACATAAAACTAGGAATCCCCTGCTTAATGATGTATCAACATAAAACTAGGAATCCCCTGCTTAATGATGTATCAACATAAAACTAGGAATCCCCTGCTTAATGATGTATCAACATAAAACTAGGAATCCCCTGCTTAATGATGTATCAACATAAAACTAGGAATCCCCTGCTTAATGATGTATCAACATAAAACTAGGAATCCCCTGCTTAATGATGTATCAACATAAAACTAGGAATCCCCTGCTTAATGATGTATCAACATAAAACTAGGAATCCCCTGCTTAATGATGTATCAACATAAAACTAGGAATCCCCTGCTTAATGATGTATCAACATAAAACTAGGAATCCCCTGCTTAATGATGTATCAACATAAAGACACATGAGAAGGATAAGCATCATTGATTTGCATTGTTAATTAACATTACAAAGATTATAGTCAATTACAATGGTATAATGTGGTACAAAATGTCTACCTGTGTGTCTTCTGGCCACCTACTTCTCTTCAGTACAGCCAGGATAGTGTTGACACAGTACGCCATCTGGAAAACAAATAGGATTGCTTAGAATTAATAAGTCATTGGCAACATCAACGACACAAAAAATACATATCTTTCTATATACTGTTATTAAATCATATAGATGTTTTTCCTTTGGACTAAAATTTCCTAGTTTGAAAAATATCCATCTTTGTTGGCTCTTGATTTTGTAATTAAATGTTGCTCACAAAATCAGCTAGTGCTAAAATCTATGTTAACTTTCTCCACTTATCATTTCGTGGACATATAAATTTGTGGATTTAGTTTATCCACCTATTCAATAAATATAAGTTAATAGAAAATAATTATTTTACAGTAGTAAATAACTTTGGGTATTAATAAATACCAACATATTACATATCAATGATCTGTGACTCTGGGGCTACCACAAGCCTCATATTATGGTTACAGGCAAGATGGCAGATTTCTGTAGCTCACAGCAGTCAAATTTACATACAAGTGATCTGTTGATGCCACAGACTTGTAGGCTAGAGAAATCATTGTTACATACAAGTTGTACCCTAGAGAAGTCATTGTTACATACAAGTTGTACCCTAGAGAACCCTTAGTTACGTATAAGTTGTACCCTACAGAACCCTTAGTTACGTACAAGTTGTACCCTAGAGAAGTCATGTTACATACAAGTTGTAGGCTAGAGAAGTCATTGTTACATACAAGTTGTAGGCTAGAGAGGTCATTGTTACATACAAGTTGTACCCTAGAGAACCCTTAGTTACATACAAGTTGTACCCTAGAGAACCCTTAGTTACATACAAGTTGTAGGCTAGAGAAGTCATTGTTACATACAAGTTGTAGGCTAGGGAAGTCATTGTTACATACAAGTTGTAGGCTAGAGAACCCTTAGTTACATACATGTGATCTATTAATGCCACAGGTGTCTGCTGAAGATGGTTCTACTGGAGCCTGATCCAATCCAATGTAGGACATAAACTTCTCTGGTGACCAAAAAGCTCTGGGAAAAAGAACAATGACTCCAGTGACATAACAAGGTGAAAAGTGAAACATAGCATATCAATATAAACAAGGGATGATAATTTGATTGACTATCTACAATTATCAGTTATGCTGTTTAACACTTGTTTTCTCAAAACCTACTGAGTCAAAATTCCATTTGAGTCAAAATAATTTCCAAATCCCAATTTTTTGTTTTCTTTATCTTTGTAATTTTAGTTCAGATTTCATGGAGCCTAAACTTTGTTTGTGTAGAAGTGATTTTTCAGTCCCTTCAATTTTACAGCAATTGAAAAGTCATCTGTTGTCTCAAAATTTTGTTTTTGTCAAAATATCAGCACACAATCTAAAGAGTTCAATCAATACATACACAGATTGAAATATCACCTTTACACAACACATGGCTAAATACACAGCGTATTGGTCTGTAGCACACAAAACAGTTTACCTATGACTAATAATTACCAGTTTCACAATCAAATTAAAAGTTGTCTTCTTAATTAATATCATTGTATTGTAGCATTGACTTACCTGTGTGTTAAACAAGTACCGTATTTACACAGGACATGAAAACTGATGATGTTTCAAAATCAGTATGAAAGACCAGAAACAGTAGGCTAGGTTACATGCATGTGAAAGGAGCGATGAAAATGAGAGTGTTTTTAAGGGTAGTAGTACAGTAACATGTACTGGTTGACAGTGATAAAGATTTGATTTTATGCTATACGTTTTTTCTATTATAGTCATTTTAACATTAGCTGTAACTTCAAACATTGTTTCTAGTAGCATATCAAAAGAAAATATTTAGTTTCCTTTTATTTATTCTGACATTCTGAAACATTTATGACCAATGTAAGAGGATTGTACACATGTGCCAAATGGAACTAAGAGAGGAGCTGATCTCCATTTATATGGTTTTGTTGGATAGATAAACAATCAAAAGAGAAAGTAATAATTTATTTGTTTCTAATTATTTACAATCCTTTCAAACAGCCGGCTGATTTTCATGGTTTGTAGCATGGATCACCATGCTATCGTAGCCTGTGCATCATTCACAGTAATCAACGTCAGAAAGCTGATATCATCAACTTTATTTGGACACTTTGAGTCAAAATTCAAATAAGGTCCCCTAAATTTTGAGATAACAAGTTTAGATTGTAATTGATGTACACAGCTGTTCAACACGTCTCTCGGCTGAACAGTTCTTGGTCCAGTACAACAAATAAAGTCTGATAATACATATTGTACATTCAACCTACTGTTTAAACTCTTCAGACAACCATAAATCTTTGACAGGTTTCAGGACTTCCTCTATAAATGATGACTGCTTGTTGAAATTATGAAATTTATTACTGAAATGAATAAAAGACAAGTTTGAAACTATAGACTATACACATTGAGGATGTTTTCCTGTACTGCCTTACTTTATTTATTAGGGTCATCAAGTGTCAACTCAATCAATACACATGTAATATATTTTATTTAACATTTTATAAGTTCCTCTCTTAAAATCCATATCTATCACTTATGAATGCATGGGTTGTGTATAGAGAGGTCATATACTGGTCTATGTTTGGGAATTTCCAGGATGAATGTTAACAACAACTAGGCTCAGAAAAATTATATTTAAAGTCGTCCTTTAGACAAACTTATGCTGTCATGATTCTGTATTCAAAACTTTCAGACTATTTAAAATTTAGAATAAACTTTAGAGTCATAAATACAACACAAGTTAATACATTATCTGTTAGACATGTTTGAAGTCTGTCCATGGAAAGATAAATTGGTGCTCACCTGATTAGTATGAGTGCCTCTATGAGAATACATTTCTCCATCTGTGAGAGTTGTTCAGTGTCCCTACTGATCACTTGTATATGGCTGTATAGCTTGTCAAACACAGGCTGTCAGTGTAAACATCATACTTTAATTATCAGTATTGTCATTTACAACATTACGTCAAGAAAATGATTTCCATCACAGAGACAGAAATTAAAACATGGGAAGCAGGGACAACTCAATACAGATACAAAGTACAAATATTACAAAACTGCTGAAAGTAAACTCTTACACTGATTGATATCTTAATGTTGTAAATAATCTACTTCCAAGAAAGTCTTTCCCAGTCTCATCAAAATGTTGATGGAGCTTTGAAATATCAAGATGGGGACAAATATGACAATATAAAGAGGTGCAGACCACATTTGTATAAAGACAGGACCATTAAAGATTGTACAAAAGACACAAGCGAATAGCATCTTTTAATACTAATTCCAAACATATTTCCAAAACTAATTTCCAAGAATTTTCACAAATCACAATTTGGCAAAAAATATTACTACATTTTAAATGGTTTCTTAACAAGAAATTTTCTTATTTCATTTGCATATAAGTTGATATGACGTACAATGAGGAGATCTGTGTAGACTTTACAAATCTTCACTAAGATTGAACAGGCATGCTGACGGACATTCTTAACAGCTTTACTTCGTGTTGATTTGGTCTGGCCTGGCAAGTTGAAAGTAACAGCAGAAAATATCTGAAGAGGAAATCCAGAAGATTATGATCACATTGGTACCCCATAAACCTGAACTGAGGGAAGTATGCAATGTGTAACATATGTCTTCACTCAAACTTTTATGGAAATTCCACATGCTAAATACAAAGTCTAAAACTAAACAGAGCTAACAAAGTTTGGTCCAGAAAAAGTTCAAATGCTTCAGAAATTTGTAGTAACAATTTTTTGTCTCAATGACTTCATCATTAAACAGATACAGGAAAGTGCTAGAATAAAAACAACATTTTAAAGCTATCATTGATTGCAAGAACAACCTAAACATCTAAATTCTTCAAGTTGATAACCCCACCTTGTCTCCCAGGTGTGACAACCAAATAGATAGAAAGAAGTCTACATGATAATTTTATGGAGAGTTCACATTAACAACATTTATTTCAGTTAGACTCACCTTTTCAAGAACCATTGGTAATTTTTCTGGAGCTCCATTCACGAATGGAAACAAAGCTGATATACAGGACAAGAGTGATGACAAAATGAGAGGGTCCTACAACATACAGATATATATACAAATGCGTAGACCTTACCCCTACATCATACAGATATATATACAAATGTGTAGACCTTACCTCTACAACAAACAAATATATACAGTTAGTGGAGACCTTAGTCCTTAAACATAGAGATATATATATAGATATACAGGTAGTGTACACCTTACCCCTAAAACATACAGATATATATATACAGGTAGTGGAGACCTTAGTCCTTAAACATACAGATATATATATATATAGATATACAGGTAGTGTAGACCTTACCCCTAAAACATGCAGATATATATATATATACAGGTAGTGGAGACCTTAGTCCTTAAACATACAGATATATATATATATATATACAGGTAGTGTAGACCTTACCTCTACAACAAACAGATATATATACAGGTAGTGGAGACCCAGTCCTTAAACATACAGCATTTTAGTGAATAAAACTGAACTGAAGCATCAGAAATTTTGTCTGATGAACAACAGAAAACAATTCTTACATTCTTACATGTAAAGAATTCCAGAGCCTAGTGATAAACCTCTTAAGATTATTTTTATGTGTCATCAAAACTCTCACCTCTGTTTTGAATTCTAAAACGTTGCCAAGGAGACAGATGCCTTCCTGTTGGTTTGGGGTAGTTTTGACAGACAACACCCGTGACATCACACTCTCCAGACATACTGTCATGGCATCCCAAGCGATAAAAGATGGCGAGGAAAGCCGACAGTAGCCATTCTCTGACCCTAAAAAATGGTTTGTAAAGACACATAAAAGGCTTTTGTTTTTACCTCAGTTGTAAGTTACGAAAGCTTCCCCATGTACTTCACAGGATTTGTCTCACAATTTTTACTCTTTGAAGATATTTCAGTATTTTTATCTTAATTCAAGCAAAAAAGATACCATTTTGACAGTAGTCATGAGTTGGGCTATGAATTTCTCTACTTATCTTATTTATAATGTATCTAAATATAGGGATTTTATGACATTGTGGAAAAACATTAAAAACATATCATCGCTCATAATATAGGAACCTTAGCTGTAACAGTATATAGTTTTAGGTTGTATATCTGTAACACTCACCTTCTCCAGTATCAACAGGCTTCTGTAGAATACTCTGTAACCACATCCCAGCAAACTGGAATGCTGTTTCTGGTTGAAGAACAGTAGCAAGCTTGAGGGTATCAGCTACTTCTGCTCTGTACTCTATAAGCAAATGGCAAACATAGTACTTTGTATATACCAAGGAAACAGGTTTTTTGGGGTCAAAGCAGGAGGTCAATGACTGTCAAGGATAAATGTCCCTGGCACATCTACCATAATTAATTAACAAAAACATAAAATGATACAGCTATTCTGGCCCTTATCATTGAAAAGTTTTATCAATAATTAGAAGAACAGCATGCAAATGTAAAACTATTTGATGGAAAAGTTCAAAAAACGCTATATTTTCATTTACCATTGGCCTAAAGTGGAATATTTCCTCTCATTACTGACAGTATTTTCTCTTAAATACATTAAACTATCTTCTCCTAGAACTCTTTTTAAACAGTATAGGACACTTTTTGATGGCAAAGTTACACAATATGAGAACATGTATTGGAGAAAAGCATCTTTTGTTTACTGAAGACTATTGGAGAGTTACCTAGGAAATCGTGCTGATGTAAATAAGTCAAGTTTATGCTTAAATCTTCATATTCTATTGTTAATGATTACACCAAGGTAACCACAAAAGTGATCCTTCTGACAGGTGAGCAGATGAGTAGAAATGCTTCATCAGCAGCCATATCTTATAGCCAAGAGCAATAACATGCATCAGTCAAATGTGATATATGGAAGATATGTAAGAAACTTACTGGAGAAGAATGTGGTGAACTCTTCGTCGCTATCATGGTCCAATCTAGAGTACTTACAACTTGGTGAATTGTTCTGGGTCGGGAAGCCAACCTAAAACCCAGTACACTCCAGATTATCTAGCATTATATGGCTCTGTTCATCTAGTCATTGAACTAGAGGAACTATACTCTGTTTAATGTCTTACTACTCTTACAAGTACCAGCATGAAATATATAATTACATCATTTATCAATTAGATCTTAAAAACATATGTGTCCCATCAGATTCCAATTTTGTAACTTACTCAAAACAAAGTGATAAAATTTAACAATGATTTTCCTATTCTGAAACAGTGACATTTATAGATCAACAGTGTGTGTTGGCTAGAAAAAACATCATCAAGAAGGACATTTTATAAGAAGTGGAGCTGCATTACAATGTAGACATACTGTTTCCACATCATTATAGTAAGTGGAGCAGTATCATAGCCATATTGTTATCATGTAATGATAAGTATTTACCTTGAAAATCAACAAGTTGCCGTAAAGTTATAATGAAATGTTTTTTAAACGTCCCATTTTCTGACATTTCAATTTCTGTTGTATTCTAGAGTTTACAGAAAACGTCTAAAGTAATCATTTAATCCAACCTAGAAAAAACGTGGGACTTACTGGTCCCCTGAAAGCCTTAAGCATTGATGTTAACATAGAAGTAGAAGTTAGAAGCCGTTCATATTCATTTTTTTTTTAGTTCCTTGAAACTTTGCCTACGATCTTTCTGTGAGTATACTGGTAAGAGAGGATGTTGACTGAATGTTTTCTACAAAGTCATCATCTACAGCTTCATTAGGCATCACTTACATTTGTTCCGAATAATCCTACCTTTTGTAATGTGTCTGTTGCACTTTCAAACAGTCTAGGTATGAAGGATTGGACTATTGGGTCAACACTTATTATCTCATGACGTAGAAAACTTGACCAAAGGGACTGGGTGAAACAGCTGATCATCTACAGAAAAAAAATCATGTTATAACAACCAGTTATTTAAATACTAAAATTATCTAAATAAGTAGAAAGATATGGATAATTGATAATTATTTCAGCCATATTCTGATTTGCTCTGAAGTCAGGAAAACCTCAGAAACAAAACTGTACAAGCAAAATATCCAATAAAAATTGTAAACAGTTCATGGATTTGTGACTTATCAAACTGTAATGAATAATGTATGAGGGCATCACTTTTCTGACTAGAGTACTTTCAACACCACACTTACTTGACTGGTGTACTTTAAACTTACAAGTAAATGATTGAGGTAATTTATGGAGTAGACTTTCCTGGTTGATGTACTTTCTGTTGACGACTTACCTGGTTTGTGTATTTAAAGGAGAAGATGTACCTGATTGAGGTACCTAAAGTTGATAAATAACCTGCTTGAGATATTTCAGGAAAACACTTACCTGTTTAAGTACTTAAAGGAGAACATTTACTTGGTTGAGGTACTGTAAGCAGAATCTTACCTGATTGAGGTGATTTAAGGAGATTTACCTGGCTGAGGTGATTCAAGGAAATTTACCTGGCTGAGGTGATTCAAGGAGATTTACCTGGCTGAGGTGATTCAAGGAGATTTACCTGGCTGAGGTGATTCAAGGAGATTTACCTGGCTGAGGTGATTCAAGGAGATTTACCTGGCTGAGGTGATTTAAGGAGATTTACCTGGCTGAGGTGATTTAAGGAGATTTACCTGGCTGAGGTGATTTAAGGAGATTTACCTGGCTGAGGTGATTCAAGGAGATTTACCTGACTGAGGTGATTCAAGGAGATTTACCTGGCTGAGGTGATTTAAGGAGATTTACCTGGCTGAGGTACTTTAGAGAGAAGACTTACCCAGCTGAAGCACTTTAGGAGAAGACTTACCTGGTGGGGGTACAAAAGTTTCATAACTCTGGTACAGAAAAGATCTACCTGACTGCAGTTCAGGGCAAAAGTTACCTGGTGCCACACTTTAAGCAATAGACTTACGACAGTGGAGTATTTAAGTGCAAGACTTACCTGATGTACGACTATAGCAACACAACCTACCTGACTGGGGAATTTTGTTAGCACTAGAAGAGCCTCTAGATATTTCTCAAAGGTGGCTGGTTGTTTTACATCAGGTAAGTGACCCTAAAACCAAAATAATTCATCAACAATGTCATAGAGCCCATACATCACATAAAAATATTTTTCGCCTTCATTGTTTAGGATGATCATTAGTATATTTACACAAGTAAACAACTTTACTTAACACTGATTACAAACAGCATTAGTATACTCACCCACATAGCACACAATTGTTTACCCAGTTCTGTTAAAACTTGACATAGTCTCTTCAGGAACAAATAAAAGTAATCATTGTGAGAGGCTTGCTCTGCAGCTCTGTTGATAAGAGAAAAAGAAATAAATGAGTTAATGTCTCCTTATATACGTTGATGATGTGTTGAAACTGAAATATTTTTAAAAAACCAAGAGATACCAGAGGGATTTTGATGTCACGACTTTATGATCTGTATTGAATCTATGCAATTTTTATTGTTTTCCTTTTTTTTAGGTTCTAAGGTTTCAATGAGGACTACATGTTTCAAATTTTGTTATTTTTCAATCAGTCTCAAAATTAAAACATGCACAAAGAAAAACCTAGAGATGACAGTCTTTCTTTTCATGTAAAAATGAAAAATGGAGGAAATAGAATATTGACATACCAAAAAAAAAAAAGTTTTCAATTATCAAAATCAAAGATGGCTTGTCTATTGGCCTCTTTTTGCCAACTCAGACTCAAAATTGAACAAGATGATGACTTTTGGACATGGATAATATAGCAATACAAGAGTGTACATCACAGTGATACAGGTGTGTACAGTGTAGTGATACAGGTATATACAGTGTATTGATACAGGTGTGTACATCCCAGTGATACAGGTGTGTACAGTGTAGTGATACAGGTGTGTACAGTGTAGTGATACAGGTATGTACAGTGTAGTGATACAGGTGTGTACAGTGTAGTGATACAGGTGTGTACAGTGTAGTGATACAGGTATATACAGTGTAGTGATACAGGTGTGTACAGTGTAGTGATACAGGTGTGTACAGTGTAGTGATACAGGTGTGTACAGTGTAGTGATACAGGTATGTACAGTGTAATGATACAGGTATATACAGTGTATTGATACAGGTGTGTACAGTGTAGTGATACAGGTATATACAGTGTAGTAATACAGGTATGTACAGTGTAGTGATACAGGTATGTACAGTGTAGTGATACAGGTGTGTATAGTGTAGTGATACAGGTGTGTACAGTGTAGTGATACAGGTGTGTACAGTGTACAGTGTACAGTGTAGTGATACAGGTGTGTATAGTGTAGTGATACAGGTATATACAGTGTAGTGATACAGGTGTGTACAGTGTAATGATACAGGTATATACAGTGTAGTGATACAGGTATGTACAGTGTAGTGATACAGGTGTGTACAGTGTAATGATACAGGTATATACAGTGTAGTGATACAGGTATGTACAGTGTAGTGATACAGGTGTGTACAGTGTAGTGATACAGGTATGTACAGTGTAATGATACAGGTATATACCAGGCATGTGAGTGGTATTTTTTGAAAAAGTCTGAAAAGTAATACGGGGGGCCTCCCCCGGAAAATTTTTGAAAATTTAGACTGCCAGGGATGCATTTCTAGCCACTTAAGGGGTATACCATCAGATATTTTGGCATGCATTTCTTGCCATAATAAAGTGTAATACCAATAAAAAAACTCAACAAAACTGTTTGAAATTTTCATCAACATGACAATTTATACACTTACCATGGCCAGTTCACAACTAATGTTCCACAGAATGAGATACTTGAGTGTAATCCAATTGCAAGAAAAATGTTTAAGTTTGTTAAATGTGTTTTGTTAAATTGTAAAAAGTAAATACATGTTCCACATATGTCCAACTGTAGTTTAAATCTAAATTGTTTTGTCAGTTCACAAATTACTTTTCACAATATAGCTAGAGACTATATATGTACACTTTCACATTAATATTGTAATATATTTAGATTGTAATATATTTACACTGTAACAGTAAAATGTAGCACGAACTTCACTCAAATTATGTCCCTTTTTTAGACTTTTTTCTGGTTTTTTTTGAAGATTTCATCATCAGTTGTTTGTGAGCCAAACGTGCAATTTTGGAAGCTCTTTCTGACTGTTCTGAAGCCTTTCGTTTTGTTTCAACATTTGCTTTTCTCACTTCTAATTCTCTCTTTCTCTGTTCCTCCTGTTCTTTGGCTTTCTCTTTTTCACACTTGTATGACTTATATGCACTCCTCATGTTATTAAGAAGTCTCCTCTGTGGTGCATTATTTTGGAAGTCATGAGGTGAAAAATATTCCACAGCAGTTTTCTTCTGTGCTTGTAATGTGGACTTCACAGTTTGAATTGCTGAATAGGTTTCAATCTTCATTCTTGAAGATTTAGGATCCATGATGTCCCCCATCATGCTGAATGAGCCTTCCACCTGTGGACCATGGAAACAGGTCAACAAGGACAATACCATCTTGCTTAAGACAGGATACTGTCCTTTCATTTGAACATCTGCCCACCAAGTGTCTATTCTCATGTTCTCAAATTCTGGCAACTTTTCATCTCGTTGGTACCTTCTTAATTCTCTTTCATACTGATTCTTCTCTTCTTCAGATAATACATTATCAACTTTCAGCGCAAGGTTCTGAAGGTACTGCAATGTAAGGGAGTGGCCCCTTGCACAAGGGTCTATAGCTGAAAGGCTCTGTAGCAGTGAGTTTCCAATAGGCAGTTTTGTTTTTAATACATGACCACTGGCAACATAAGCAGATTCAAGGTTCTCAAGGAAGCTTCTTACTATATAAGATTTGATATTTTCCTTTACAGTGCGCAACGCATTAACACCCATGAACATGTGAACTGGTTTCAGATGCATATCTTTACTGTGTAGATCAAGTTTTGCAAGGCGACTGGCTGTAATATTCTGTAATTTTTCTGGTTTAATAAAACAATCCAAGAACTCCCTGATAAGTTCAAGTTGCTTATCATGTAGTATATGCACTAGAGGTTCTTTCATCTCAAACAGAAGAGTGAAGTTTTTCAACAGAGGCAGAACACTACTGTACAAATTCAAGACAAGTTTGATCAGCATTCTCTCATCAAAAATTTTGCCTAAGATTCTGTCTTTTCTATCTCGTCCATCCTTTGTCAACGATTTTTTGGACAGAGATAAGTGGATTTCTCTTACTCTTTCCTTTGCTGCATCACTTACGCCTATCCTTCTATAGATCTCTTGTACAATAGGAAACACTTTTGGCTTTTTGTCTGGTGTGATAAAGCCAGCATAGAAAACACTATAAACATCCATCAGACGTAATGTGTCAACTGCTACAGTGTACACTGAAAGCCATCTGTGGTTTACAAACCTGAGGGGAGCTGTGTATTTAACACCTAAAATGACACAGATTTCTTGCATAAAGTCTCTCAAATCTGCAGACCACTTTAAATCATTATGTAGATCATTAAACAGTGACTCTACAACATAGCCAAATGGTTTACAAAATGCCTTTGTAGCGTTATGGACATGATGACATGAGTCCCCATCTATATCCAACAAGTGTGGTGCCTTTTCCCTTCGAATACGAACTTCTAGGCCAGACTTTGATCCCCTCATCACATTACATGAATCCATTAATATTGACATAAGGTTTGTCCATGGTATGTTGTTACTTTCAATAACATTTACCAGTTCATTATAAAGAGTGGCACTGTCAACTTTTATTACACTTAAGGATGCTAAATGATTAACAACAATTTCTTTCTTTGTTGGACAGAAATAAGAAACTAGAACAGCCAACACCCTGTGAAAGTTATCACTAGTGGCCTCATCGATGTTTAGTGAAAACTTTGAAATTCTTAAAATTTCCGTCAAGTTCATCATTAATGTCTTTCCTAATCCAAAGGTCATTTTATATGAAGCTGTTGTTCTGTTCATCTGTAGTTCACTAAGAGCCTTGGTATCTTTTGATAGTTTTTTTGTCAGATCAATCAAATCTGTTGTCAAGCTGAATGGGAGATTATTTTCAGTAAGAAAACCAAGGATAGTCGCTTCCATATTTATAAGTCTGTCGTTGACTGGCACTAACAACTTGGGTGCATCTTTGATGTCACTGGACTGACTGGTGACTGAGCCTGACAATTTTCCGTTCAGCGATGGGTGTAGTCCATAAGGTTCATGTGTGTCATTAGATCTGGCACCAGATGAAAATAATCCTGTAAAATATAAAAGAACAAATACTGAGCTGATGCCTGTATACTTGGGCCAAGTTTGCATTGATTTAATTATAAACTTTTAAGAATTATAAAATGTTTCTATAAATAAAATCTTAATAGGGAATACGGGAAAATAACACTGAGCCTTTTTATTTTTGTATTATTTATTAGAATATGTTTTAATTTAGGCCCAAGTTTGCATTGATTTAATTATAAACTTTTAAGAATTATAAAATATTTCTATAAATAAAATCTTAATAGGGAATACGGGAAAATAACACTGAGCCTTTTAATTTTTGTATTATTTATTAGAATACGTTTTAATTTTATTTATTTATATTTATTAAATACATGTACAGTTATTTATATCATCTTGCTTAGCTGTTTTTATTGATATCAAATATTTATATTTTTTAGCCGTTTTATACCAAATCTTATCATTATCGTCTTTAATTTTTATTTGGGATTAAATTTTTTATTTGCTTTTTTTTCGTTTTTTCGAATGAAAACAATAAACTGCAACACAACTTACCGGCCAAAGAATAACTGCTCTTTTTTGCTTCCTTGTGTTTTCGATGTTTCTCTGATTTAACATGGGCCTCTATGGTCTTGTAACCCCTACTGGCATAGTTTATCTCCTTCGAGCAAAGCCGACAATATGCTTTCCCAGCTTCTTCAATTTTGTAGATGCACGCTGACAACAAACTGCCTTCAACTTCTTTTTCTAGCCAACTCCATTTCCATGCGTTTCGCACGCCGACATCAACGTCCTTCACACTACCTCGTTCTATTATATCTTTCCGGTGACTCATATTGCCTTAAGTCCTTTTAAAACATAACATTATCATGTCAAGGTCGATATGTAACATACGGGCACTTTAAATCAGTGTGTACTTGATGCTTTGACTACCTACGTTGATCCAAGCGTTTCTACGATCTACTTCAGGCAAGTATAAACTGCAAAACGAAAACGGACACCACAAATCCGGATTTTTTTACCGACGAAAAAAATCGGAAAAATATTTCTAAAAATCGGATTTTTTTGTTAAAAAATCGGAAATCCGCCAATTGGCGGAAATTTCACATGCCTGATATACAGTGTAGTGATACAGGTATGTACAGTGTATTGATACAGGTGTGTACAGTGTAGTGATACAGGTGTGTACAGTGTAGTGATACAGGTATATACAGTGTAGTAATACAGGTATGTACAGTGTAGTGATACAGGTATGTACAGTGTAGTGATACAGGTGTGTATAGTGTAGTGATACAGGTGTGTACAGTGTAGTGATACAGGTGTGTACAGTGTAATGATACAGGTATATACAGTGCAGAGATATAGGTGTGTACATCCCAGTGATACAGGTGTGTACAGTATAGTGATACAGGTATGTACAGTGAAGTGATACAGGTGTGTACAGTGTAGTGATACAGGTGTGTACAGTGTAGTGATACAGGTGTGTACAGTGTAGTGATACAGGTGTGTACAGTGTAATGATACAGGTATGTACAGTGTAGTGATACAGGTATGTACAGTGTAGTGATACAGGTGTGTACAGTGTAGTGATACAGGTATGTACAGTGTAGTGATACAGGTGTGTACAGTGTAATGATACAGGTATGTACAGTGTAGTGATACAGGTATGTACAGTGTAGTGATACAGGTGTGTACAGTGTAGTGATACAGGTATGTACAGTATAGTGATACAGGTATGTACAGTGTATTGATACAGGTATATACAGTGTATTGATACAGGTGTGTACAGTGTAGTGATACAGGTGTGTACAGTGTAGTGATACAGGTATGTACAGTGTAGTGATACAGGTGTGTACAGTGTAGTGATACAGGTGTGTACAGTGTAGTGATACAGGTGTGTACAGTGTAGTGTAGTGATACAGGTGTGTACAGTGTAGTGATACAGGTGTGTACAGTGTAGTGATACAGGTATATACAGTGTAGTGATACAGGTATGTACAGTGTAGTGATACAGGTATGTACAGTGTAGTGATACAGGTGTGTATAGTGTAGTGATACAGGTGTGTACAGTGTAGTGATACAGGTGTGTACAGTGTAGTGATACAGGTGTGTATAGTTTAGATATACAGGTGTGTACAGTATAATGATACAGGTGTGTACAGTGTAGTGATACAGGTGTGTACAGTGTAGTGATACAGGTGTGTATAGTGTAGTGATACAGGTGTGTAGAGTTTAGATATACAGGTTTGTACAGTAAATAGATACAGGTGTGTACAGAGTGGTGGACCTGATGTGTACTACAGACATGTACAGTGTAAGTACAGTGTGAATGAGTTAATTATACAAACATGTACAGTACTTACAGAGTGGTGGACCTGATGTGTACTACAGACATGTACAGTGTAAGTACAGTGTGAATGAGTTAATTATACAAACATGTACAGTACTTACAGAGTGGTGGACCTGATGTGTACTACAGACATGTACAGTGTAATTACAGTGTGAATGAGTTAATTATACAAACGTGTACAGTACTTACAGAGTGGTTGTCCAGATGATTGACATCGCATCCTCACTAAACAGTACCAGGAGGGGTTTTCTATCTTCAACCTTGCCCTTAAACAAAGAAAACAGCACTGATATATTCACATTCTAATAACTCTATTCTTCTCTTTTTAAACTGTCTTCAAATCAGTGCAAGTAAGTAAAATTGCTATAAAAATTTAGGATTGTACCAAATCACTAAAGTAACATTTAGATGAAAATGATACATCTTTACCTGTGTTGATGTATAAAATACCACCAACCTTTCTACTGACAATAATCAGCAAACACTCTGCTGCGTAAAGTTGGAGATTGCTGTCACTTAGTAACAAACAAAGAATCTGTAGCAGCAAGGCATTCTGAGAAAATATATGGTCCATGTTGATCCAGTCAAGGTAGCCGGCAAGGGTGGTCAGTAGAGCTTGACTGACTCTACAGTTGGATTGACTGACCACTCGTGCATCAGGAGTGTCCTCATTTACCTACAACAGCCATCTGAAGTTATTGTCAAATATCTTGCCAAATGATACCTATCTCCATTCATTTTTCTCACAGTAAATAATAGAGTTCAAACTATATGGTTGGATTGTTATAAATGCAAATTTTAGCAACTTATTTTAAAAGTAAATTTTTCTTCATATAAATTTTGTTAAACTGAATGTATTTTCTGGATTGTCCATATTAAAGTATGAAAGATTGTTATTCCACTTTTCAATTTGAAGTCTTATAACATTGGTAGACACTAATATTGTGCGATTGAGTCTACCTTTACTGTATGTTGTTGCAAGAGGGTGATGAACAATTGAAACAGGTCCCCCATATTTGCTGTCAAGCACTGCATCACACTTCGTCGTCGTACTGCAGGGATGGTCTGAAACACCACCACATCCTCTGCCAATCGTAGATAGGTCTTCAGGACCAGTTCTGTCTGGGTCGGCTTTACAAAAATATGTATGGTTATTAAACATATCATAGAAAATGCCACATAGATCCTTAAGATAGCTGTCTCTGTATAACGGCAATTCAAAACTGATGGGTCCATAAAAGGGTAATAACTAATTTTTGTGTTTTGATATACTACAGGGTGTAGTACACATGTACACCTGTTGGTGATAAACAGTAACAGGTTTCACAGAAACTGAATACAAAAGGAAGAGTTATCTTTGTAAATATCATAATCATTTGAAACATTCCAAAAAGAAAAAATTCATTATGAAATAGTATATGTACTTACCCCCATCAAACACAGGTCATACAGGTCTTTGAGGAGTAACGGCCAGTTTTGTGGCCACTCTCGTTTGATGAGTTCAACTGTGATCCGAGATACACCATCCTTAATGTGATATTCTTCCTCCAAGATGTTAGCTGTTCCCTAAATACAAAATGTCCTCATCTACATCACTGAAAAATTTAGATGCTCCCTAAATACACAATATCCTCATCTTCATCACTGAAAATTTAGCTGTTCCCTAAATAAAAAATATCCTCATATACATCACTGAAAGTGTAGGTGTTCCCTAAATACAAAATATCCTCGTCATCACTGAAAGTGTTTCTTTTTCCTAAACACAAAATATCTTAATCTACATCACTGAAAAAGCTCCATCTACATCACTGAAAAAAAAATAGAAATCTGTCCCATAAATAAAAAAAATAGCTCCATCTGAATCACTGAAAAATATATACATGTCCCATAAATATGAAATAGCTCAATTTACATCACTGAAAAACATATTTATAACTATCTTTAAAAAAATACAAAATAGCTCCATATACATTACTTAAAAAATGTATAAAATGTCCAGATTTGTGAAAATATAACTGTCTTAATTAATACACAAGAAAGAATAATTAAGTTTAGATCAATGTAAACATGGTTGTACCTTAATAAAGAAACACATCAGAGAAAGCCAAATACAAGATGGAAATAACTTTGCTGTGATCAATATGTTGTGTTAGAAGGCCAGGATACATTACCTTTGCAATGAAATCCAGTGCACTTCTCTTCAGCACTTCCTTCTCACTCAGAGATAATACCTGCCATCTAAATCTGTTAGCAAAAAAAAAAAAAAAACAAAAAAACAAAACAAAAATTATAAATACCTACATTCAAAATATTATGAATTCATTCTTATCAGATGGAAAATTATTAAAGTTTATACAGCATGTTTTTACTTTTATCATTTATAGAATGTAAATAACAAAAGAGTAAATTCTCATGACATTGGCAGGAAGGGTAGATTTACAACTGCAAGTCTAGAGAGATTCTGCATAGTGCCACTATTGTGAATATGTTGGAAAGTAAACTTATCAAGGAAAATTTATAGAAATACTTGGTTTACAACATTTAATTGCTTTAACACACTTGCAAGTTTGTGGGAAAATGTTTAATCTTTTCCATTGATGCATAATTTATAACCATCATACTGTTGTAAACTACATAAAATACTGCATGAGTATTCAGTGTTTATATATAAGATGGAATTCTGACTGTTAGTCCACGACCAAGACAAAATAAAAGTGCGGATAGACAGTTAGAGCTCTTCAGACTACAGTGATACATGATGGTGGTCACTATACGTAGGTGACCATACATTGGGGATACATGACAGTGGTCACTTTATAAAAAGAGTACAATGAGTTGTTGGTTGTAGATGTAACTGATTAATAAACTGTGGATTTTTTGGAACAGGTACTAAAAGTAAACAATCTGTTTTTATTTGATTATTTTATCAATCAAGAGGACAACTAAATAATGTCATACATAATAATTGTGCCTATAGAAATGAGATCATTAAGTAAAACAAATAATGATGTGTATCTACACTGGTACATCTTACTTGATGGCATGTTCTAGCAGTTGAAGTCCAAAATGCCTGACAATTGAAGAGTTTTGTCTCTGGGAAAGTGCTAGTCCGCATTCAATGCATAAAGGGGATGTCTCCTTGAACTCCTCGCAGATCTGTGTATAAACAATAAATTGAGGATATACAGCATTGAAACACTAATTAAAATGCACTTTCTAGTTATCTAATGTTAGCGAGAGAAAATGGCTGATGCGAATTACAACTGGTTATAAATCATATGTTTTTTACATGTGCTTTCATTCTCCTTTACACTGTTAAATATATAATATTTACATATTTATATTGTGTGATCAATTACCAAATAGTTATTTATTTTTTTACCTTGTGTGCTGTCATTCTATCAACAGCACTCGCAGCAGGATTCATTATTGTCTCAACAGCTGCGGTAAGTGTAGGAATTACTTGTGATAACTCCATTTTAGCTTTGAATTGTAAATATCACAACTTCTGTTTCATCGAATCAGTGGTAACATGCATACAGAAAGTGTAGAGTAGCCTATATGGAGAAGCACGCGTTCCCTGGAACATACAACTGATCGCAAATAAACGGAAATTCGTTTAGAGTTATTCCCCTTCTGCAGCAATTTTGCAACTTCCTTTTCCTCGTGCTTTCAGGGTTTTCGCGTTTTCACGAGGCAGCGACCCAAACTGTAAGTTATATATATGTGTATATTTCCAACGTCATCTTTCATTATTTATGTAATCAAAGATGTTAAATATACTTTTGTTTGTCATAGACAGATAAAAACGTGCCTTATAACTTTTCTGGCTCAGGACTAACAGAGTCCTTCATACCAGGCTCGCAATAAACAAATAAACACATTTTACAAATACTTCTTTCCGGTGTGTATATACATTGATGTCTAGTATTTAGTTGTTGCTTTTGTAATCAAAGAAGAGTTCTTGTCATTGATCATCTACCTTATTTTGAATGGATAGAACATTTAACGTTGTTGAGCATTTTCTGGCAGTTCATTCCAAATACACACTGTCCTTACCGAAAGATATTTTCCTGATGATATCTATAGATCGCTTATGAAATACTTCTCTATTGTGTCCAGCTGTCACGATAAAGCTGTAAAATAACAAATATTTTCAATGTGTCAATATTTTGTATTACTTTTTTTTAGTCTGGTATAGAGGACTTTAATAAGTCCCGAACCGGAAAAAACTTGTCTTAAAGCTTATGACAAAGTGCACTGTTATGATACGTAATTATCCGGCATTTGATCAGTGACAGGTAGACTGATTTCAGTGGTAAATGTATTACTCAAATGCAGGATAATTTTAAATAGAAACACAAAAAGTTCTTTTTTCTTTAAGCATTTGCAACGAAAAAGGGATCCATATTTTTTCGATGGTCAAATAAACATTGCACAATTGTACACAAAAATGAATGATTCAGTTGAAATCACAAACTTTTCATTTCCTTTGCTGATATTTTATAATGTAACTAAAAGTAGAACACATGTCATTCATGCTCACCCATGACATTTGCTCTAATGTTCCCAAAGGAAAACTGTACTCATAGGTGAAAAAATGGTTATTAAAATTATCATTTTAACACAGAATTGGTTAACAGAAATGAATATTTCTTATGCAAATTTTACAGTTTCATATTGGTTATAAGGCCATGCCAAAAAAATTATGCCATTTCTTGTCGCAACGGTGTAAATTAATTTCATGTGTTTCTATCTTAAATTATCCCCCATTTGTGTAACAAATTTGTAACACAAAGCAGTATCTATCTTTCTGCAGGATCATTATGCATATACAGGTGTGTTCAATCTGAAAAAAGGAAAGTCCACAGGTAACTTGGGTCCAGAGAAATATATAGTGCCTTCAACATTATCCAGATTTGTTAATGGCTAGAACAAGTAATCAAATTGCTGAAAAAATCTCCTTGAAAAACATGCCTTAGCATGTATGTAATCATACTGTACATGAAAGTATGCTTTTAAAAATATCTTGCCAAAATTGAGGTAAATTTATTTGTTACTAAACACAAAACAAACAAGCAAACAAAAACAAGTCAAAGGTTTTGTAGATGCAAGTGTATCAGTGTATTTGTGTGAGTAAAATTGTACAATACTTACAACCTGGTAAGTAATCTCCAGCTTTTTATGGCACTTATTGAAATTTACAAGTATTTTTACTAGTACAAGTTTAACCATTTTTCTGACATGTTTCTTAAAAAGTAAATTGTGTTTACAATTTTGGAAATGGTGTTCTGGACTCACTCAAAGAAATTCTGCAATAATTACTGGTGTTGTATATTTTCCAGAAACATCACTGATGAGGTCAGTCACTGTAATCACATAAAGGAAGCTGTTGATACTTGTGACAGAATGGATTACCACGGTTTTTATTCGCATCGCATGATACAGCGAGCCCAAGACACTCTAGCATACAGCATTAGGAATTCAAACAACCGTCATATACAACAAGTCTTGTTTAAATGTGGATTGAATTCAAATTTCCATAGAGGGAACCAATTCCGCTCTCGCTATATACCAACTCCACAGCCCCACAACAATTTATGGCATGAAGATGCTTTGAAGTACAGATATACCTTTCCATGGTCTGATGGATACAATGAACACCATGGGGACAGCAACTCAAACAATTTCAGAAATTCTTCCTCACAGTCCTTCAATGATATGTCTCAAACAAAACCAGTTCTTCATAACAATTTATGGTATGAAGATGCTTTAGGATCTTCAGAACCTGGCTATTTAGATTTTACAGATTCAATAAGAGGCTCCAGAGAAGACAATGAAATATACATGACAAGAAATTACGACAAAGAGTTAAATGATTATATAGTTGTATCTGACTCTGAGCAACAGGTAGACCTGACATATGACAGCGATGAAGTTGAAGTTAGGGAGGAATCAAACACAAGAAAATCAAAGAACAAACAAGTTAAAAGGAAATACTCAAGCAGCAATACAGAAGGCAGTGGACCATCCAAGAGACCACGTGTTCAGTTCAGTCAAGGTCTGGTGTGTGATTATTGTGGTTTTGTGGTGCCACACAAGCTACATCATCATAATGAAGAGGCTGCAGATTTGATGAAATGTCATTTCAAAGACAAAAAACATAATGCAGCAAGTTTAGCTAAAATTCAAATGTCAGATGAGAACACTGGTAAGGCAATATCTATTCTCAAGGAGAGCATTCTAATGACATCTACAGACAAGCATGTTGCTCTTGTTAACAATATCGTGCCAATGTGTCCATGGAAATCTTGTAACCAAATACACGAATCAATATGGTCATGTGCAAAACACTACCAGTTGTATCATAATAATAATATTTCTACCCGTTACAGTTTGGCAAATGTTGCTTCCCTTAAAACAATCCCATTCCCAGTTGTTAACACATGTAGAACATGTGATATGTCATTTAGTCGTGCTTCAGAAATACATAAACATTGGAAAAAAACACAGCATCTAAAAGGCTATTTACCAAGTTCAAAGAGTCAAGTGGCATTGTATTTCTGTCCCTATTGTAACCTGCTCAGTTACAGCTTCCCAAGCTGCAGAGTTCACATCATGCATAAACATAAATCTGGTACTCAAAAAGATGCTTCTGTAAAAGTGGTATTTGTCAACCGAACAACTGAGGAGCTGGAACTGCTGCCCATACAGCCAAGGCCTGCTGAGGCTCAGGCACATTTAGAAATTACTGTCTTGGGAAATATGAAGAGGCATGCCAAAGTGTATGGACGTACGAAAAGAGCACGTAAAAAGATTCAAGCAGAAGAGAGCAGATGTCAACTAAAATACCCATGGTCAAGGGAAAATTCACAAGCAGAGCAAACCTACAAAGCATTTCAGAGACGCTGTAACAATATATAAGTGTGTGTTTTAGAGAAACCTAGATATATGAAAACAGTCTTCACTTCAGATATCTAGACTTTTTAAATTTCAATTCCAAATAAACTGATGGAGATATGGTGTAGTTATAACAAATTCAGAGTCCGCATTCAGTACCATATTTATCTGGCAAAAGCCATGCCTGGAACTAAGTTAACCTATAATGGCTATAGATATGTAAATGAAGAGATTCAGTTTGAAGTCTATATGACAAAAACATTCAGCAATTAAAAAAATAGAATTAAGGAACCTAGCTTCTTGTATTGTTTTAAGTATTCATATATAAAAACAATACTAATGCATTTTCATTGTCCTACAATAAACCAGCCTCTTAAAATGAAGTCAGAATTGGTATGTTTGTCGTCAGGCCTTTGATCTTTTATTTCAGATACAAACAGTACACTGTTAACTAAAGCCGAATACAATAGATAAAGATAATGGTACATTTGTATATACGAGAAAAGGTTTTTTTTTTACAAAGCAGACATCACTTCTTTTAAAAGGAAAAATGAGAAGACATTTGTTGGTAGAGTTAAAACACAAACAACTGTTGGTCCAGTTGTGTCAGTGACATCTGTCCATAGAGTAACAATGGAGACAACTGTTGGCCCTGTTTTAGTAGTGACATTTGTTGGTACAGTATCAACTCGTACAACTGTTGGTCCTGTTCCAGCAGTGACATCTGTTGTTACAGTAACAGCTAAGACAGCTGTTGGTCCCGTAGTAGTAGTGACATTTGTTGATACAGTAACAATGGACACAACTGTTGGCTCAGTTGTATCAGTGACATCTGTTGGTACGGTAACAATGGAGACAACTGTTGGTCCTGTTGTAGTAATGACATCTGTTGATTTATCAAGTGTTTAATTCATTGGATCAGAAGAACATATGTAGATAGTCCTGATTTGACTTTTTGTTTCCTGGTTTTGATAAATTAATATGTGGCTATAATCTGGTTCTGTTGTACAGACATTAATAGAAATTAGATGTCCCATTTCACTCTGTTTTTTCATCATCCCCTTTGGCAATGTTCAAAGTGAAATGAAATGGCTATTTATTGTTGCTACAAAAGAAGAAAGTATGATGGTCTTTTGGTATAAAGAAACAGTAGTCCTCTTGTAAACTCAGGGAGATAAATAGACATTTTTAAGTTGTGTTGAAAGGACCAAATGTAAACCTGGTCTAAAGACCCTGTGAGTTTTATGCCATAGAATCCTGTCTGTCTGTAAACCTAACTGAAATGCCTGTCTGGTCAAAACAGTGGTCTGACACCACCTGGAAGCTTGGGGCAGGGCCTGATAGCAGGAGCTGTCTACTTGCATATCTTTCACAAATCTTTCTTCTGTTGAGATATAGGGATTTTGATGAAATTTTATCTGGAGTATCTTTGAGATTGAGAAATTAGAGGTTCTAGCCTCCTACCTGGACTAGCCCTCTATACCTCTTTTGCTGTTGTTGTAACTAAACTTGTCTAAATAAAATTAAATACTTTAAAGGTATCTTCTTTTTTCGTCCATTGTGTCTACTTCATACTCCACCACAACATTTGTAACTTGTGCTATATTTTTTCTTTAGACGTCGGTGGTGTCTCAGTTTCCTTAATAGGTTTCTGAGGATGATAGATATGCAACTTAAAGCTCCATTTATGAACACTTCAAGATATGGTAGATAAGGTCATAGAAGTTGGAAAGACCTTGGCAAATTATTCCAAAATTGAATGCATAGTCAGTATGAAAGATCAAAGTCACAAATATCTACTTCTCTCCATGACGATCATGCACATCATTTGTGAAGATGGTTATAGATGCGTTTCTCGGTAGTAATCATGGCTAGATGGTGGGAGATCTTGTGTTTATGAAATGTAAAGACCAGATAGATTCTAGAATGTATGATTCATGTAACTATCTGTATACTGTATTATTATCTTTAATGTTGCTATCATTTCGATTGGATGACGGGGCAGTGTAGCTTTTGATATAAACCAGAATGGTTCTTGCCAGGACCAATGTCATTGTTCAGAGACAATGTTTTTTTTTCTTCTGTTTTGTATGAATCCTTATGACTGATTTTGTGAACTTGAATGTGTACACCACAGTGTTTTCTGTTCCTTTATTATTGCATTGTAGTTGATGAACATCCAGTATTTTATACTTATGTTTTCTCAAAATAGACTTCATAAAAATTTCCAACAGATTTTGATCTGTCAAAATTAGAAAAAAATGAAAAGGAAAGATATTACTGAAAAATAGCAAATTTGTTATTACTATTTTATTATATATTTGAGCTCTTATGTTCCTAATTGTGATTCTGCTGATAAAAAATGTTAAGAATTGATTTCAAATACAAAATAGATAAAATACCAAAATGACATTGTTATAATGGAAATATTGCAGAAACTGGTATCTATCTTTCATTTTAAACACACATACTGGGGAAATGCAACATGGTCATGTTTACCTTATTGAACAGAAGTGGTTATTGATGTAAGTAAAAACTGAATTTGTTGAACCTGATAGATAATTCATATTTGTTAATGTTGATTTTGTTGAGAGGAAGGGTTCATTATATGCTTCTGAAAACCATAGTTTTTAACCATGTATGACAACCATCATGGAATGGTTATAAAGTGAGATTGTTGTACTTGATGGTTAAAAGCAAGAAATTGTATGCATGTTTTCTATTCATCATTATATGTTATGACTGAAAACTTCATTTAATGGTTGACTATGCATTAATCAATGTATACTTTTGAATTTAACAAATTAATGATCCATAAGTTCAAACGTTTTTTGAAAACTAAAACAGAAATAGTTAAAGATTGATTCTTTAATAAGTAAAAGAAATTACTTAAAATTTTCTCTTCTCTCATTATGATTTTAATATGCTTACCACAACAAGACTTGTGGTATCGGTCCATAATGCCCTCTGTATGTTGTGCTATTGGTACAGAGGTCTGCAGCTTTCAGTTTAGTTTCAGAAGTGTTAAGCTTAGTCATTGACTTGAGATTTAATGCACTGAATAAAGGGCATAATGAAACCTAATAGGTGTGGTCCTGATATTTATGTTTGATACAATATTGATCAGAACATGGTATGGAACAAAATTCAAGTTCATATTGCAACTGTGTTTCCATGGTGCCTGTACACAATCTACATGTATGTAGTTTGTATGTTCCAAGATCACTGTGGAGAAATGAATCTCCCCATAACATTGAAATGAAAATGTTCCCCTCTGATGAAAATTATTCCTGGTCAAATGACAAATCAGATCTTTACCCAAGAAAGATTAAGAGATACCAGGACTACATCTGGCATGATGAAATGATAAAATGAAATTAATGTGCCGAATTTTTTAAATATATTTATTTGAAATATCTGCATGGTAAATGTTAAGATTAGAAATACTTATGAAAACATTACAGTGATAAAAATCATACAGTATCAACAATATAATTATCCATTTATATTAAAGATTATCCAATTAAAAAATATTTTCTTTATAACAACACTGCAAGTTGTATTTTGAAAGATAATGCATATCAAACAATGCCAGTCTCCATATATCAAACAAGCCCTTTGATCTTACCAGTCTCCGATATATCAAACAAGCCCTTTGATCTTACCAGTCTCCGATATATCAAACAATGCCCATAGATCTTACCAGTCTCCGATATATCAAACAAGCCCTTTGATCTTACCAGTCTCCATATATCAAACAATGCCAGTCTCCATATATCAAACAAGCCCTTTGATCTTACCAGTCTCCGATATATCAAACAAGTCCATAGATCTTACCAGTCTCCGATATATCAAACAATGCCCATAGATCTTACCAGTCTCCGATATATCAAACAAGCCCTTTGATCTTACCAGTCTCCGATATATCAAACAAGCCCTTTGATCTTACCAGTCTCCGATATATCAAACAATGCCCATAGATCTTACCAGTCTCCGATATATCAAACAATGCCCATAGATCTTACCAGTCTCCGATATATCAAACAATGCCCATAGATCTTACCAGTCTCCGATATATCAAACAATGCCCATAGATCTTACCAGTCTCCGAAATGTCAGAGCCCACAGATTTTACTAATGACCAATATATCAAAGCCAAAACACTTTACCAGTCACAAGTAGACCAAACAAAATCCATAGATTAAACCAATCGGAGTGTACTAGAACCATAGCTAAATGGTGTAGTTTTATATATATACATACAATTTTTTTTTTTTTTTTTTGGCAAATTGACATAAATACACTTATTTCTATATTTGACAAGTTTACAAAGATGTACAAAATATTAGCACCTTAAATATAGAGTTTCCTGCTGTAAAATTCAGGCAATCCCTGATTGGTCAATGATAATATCAATACTTTGAATACAGTATATTACTGCTCCACAATTTTTAAAGATTTTTTAAAATTTGAAATAGTAAACAAAACCATTATTTCTTTACACAATCTAAGGTGCAATGTCGTTTCTGTGACTGTTTCATGTACCTAAACAATAACACACATTTCTTATTGAACTCTATGTAATTAAATAGTACAACAAAGAGAAATCAAACACAAATATTAACAAAATCCTTGCATAAGTAAAAGCATGTGGATGAAATGTCTTTCTTTCTATATGATTAGTTCATTCATAGACAACTGAACACAATCTCAAATAAAGCAACAACAAATAAAAAATAAAGCTAGAACAATACACATTATCAGACAAAATAACTTCCATTCTACCATAAAACATAGTAGCAAGTTTTATTAAAGTCAGATCAATGTTAAAAATGCATTGTTTGCAACATAATGATATGAAATCATAAGTCAATGACTTAGTGAAGATTTAAACGAAGGGCTATCACATTAATATTGATTGATTGCAACATAATGATATGAAATCATAAGTCAATAACTTAGTGAGGATTTAAACGAAGGGCTATCACGTTAATATTGATTGATTGCAACATAATGATATGAAGGTATATATGGATCAATCCAACAGACTCCAGGCGGGTTCTTCAATTTTTATTAAGGTAGTTCGTCTACCGGTTTCGCCCTACAAGCCGGGCTTCATCAGGACAATTTTACCATCAAATTTTGACACCTAAAGTACTTCTAGGGCGGGCAAATTTACATTTTAACTGTGACGTAATATTTAAAGAACGATAACCCTCAATATAGATTGTATACAGTAAACAGTGCTAAGTACGATAACTCACTAATAATTAATGTCCATTGAATCATAAGTAGTCCTTCACGGTTAAGCTATGAAATGAAAACCATAAGTGAAACTAATACATGAAATAATCAATTAACAAAATTAATGATTGAAATAGTTCAAGTGTAAAAAGTTAATGTTCATCAAGGCATACAGTCGAGACAGACTCTGCCTTAGTTGGTTTGTTGAACCATTTACTCCCCAACTTCCCGTCAGGAAGTTTATAGATAGTAGTATCCAAGAAATTCACTTCAAACTCACTTACTTCAAAAGTAAACTTAATAGTTCTATGAAACGTGTTCATGGCCTCACGGAATGAGGATAGTGCCTCTCGGGAGTGTGGCCAGATGAAAAAAATATCATCGATGTACCTCCACCATACTAATGGTATTAGTCCTTGCGAGGATAGAAATCGGCGTTCAACAAAATCCATAAAAATTATAGCATAATTAGGTGCCATTTTAGTTCCCATAGCTGTAGCAATTTCAGTAGCTAATGCAGTAATACGTTCTGACCAATAATTCTGTAATAATTTAGTCAGTTCTAATCCAAACTAGTCATGACACTCCTCCCATTCAATCCCGAAAGCTGTACTGACCTCCGGGAGTTGACTTCACAACGGTGTTGGCTCTAAATATCGTTTATAATGATATGAAATCATAAGTCAATAACTTAGTGAGGATTTAAACGAAGGGATATAACTTCAATTTAATACCTGCATTAAAAATAAGTACAACTTCATGTAGCATGTAAATCCTATCTGTGGAGTTCATATCAAAGCAGTAGGCTTAATAAACTTTGTAAAAGAGGCCACTTAAGTTTGAAAAAAATGAAAACTTAAGTTCTCTGGACTAGACTACATCCTCATATAAACAAAACAACTCCAGCATCATTCCTCCTAAAGTCATTGCTGGGTGTTAAATTGGAAAGACTTGCCTATGATGTTCTAAAATATTGAATCACCAAGGATTTTGTAAAGTTTACGACATTATTAACTAGTTTGTTCTGTTCCTGGCATACACAGGATCTCCAACATGAATATCAGCTGGAAAATCTACAGCAGCGTTGATCCCGAAGAAAGGAGCTTCGCCACAACCAGGTTTACATCGGAATCTGCAACACAACAGTAATGGTTAGATACTGACTTGATTAACACATCAAAATAGTCCCCAGCTAGGTGTAAAAACTTTGTCCTCAAAACCGAACTCAAATTAATCCTGATGTTTAACACCACCCATGTCCATCTGAGGCTTCACAAGGCATTTTCTGTTCAGGTCATGAAGACTCCAAAGTTAATAATATCTGTTGATGCAAAATAATGAGTGCAACCTATCATTCAGTTTATAAGCCAAGAAGTTTTGGTCTGGAGTCCTGGTCCTGGGGTAATACTAATGAATTATCAGCACTATATCAAATGGACTGAAAGTCACCATATGTGTCAATTATAAAAAAATTCTGTATATGTAGCAGAGTTTCAAAGTGATAACACATATGCCTTTCACCTCGCCATCATGGTTTGATTCCTGAAACGGAAGTGAGAAGGTATGGGATCACCTGCTCAACCATGTGGGTTTTTATCCCCTGAGTACTCGATTTCCTTCCACAGTAAGACCCCAACCCCCTAATGCTTCACCATTCAGGCCAACAAGAGTGATTAATATATGCTTGTTTCGCAATTGTTGTAAAATAAAGAAAGTTTATATATAACATTTGTTTAAAATACTGTAAATGTACATATTTTAACAGTAAACTAATTTGAGTGCCTCTTGCACTAAAAACATTGTGCTAAAACATGATTGCACTTATTACAATTTCTGAATGTCATTTACATAGTAATCCAAATGGATGCACTAATTCATCATTGCTTTAATCTACCAATTTGATTGTATCAAATTTAGTACATTTACAGTATATCTGTCAAAATTCTCATACCTGTTAATAAGCTCCCCTTTATCAAAAGTGCAGTTAGAAGAATTGATAGAATCTCTAAGCTTCTTTTTTCATCTCATATGCAATGTAAGTATGCATATTATTGTAGAATTTATTGATTAATATTGTTTAATCTAACTGCAATTAACATTTGTTTTTTCTGTTTATGGTAACAACAGCAGTAACTTACTTCTCCAGTGTTTTGTATGGTTCCAAGGAGGGATCTTTCTTTCCAGTGTCAGGATCAACTGTTGGCAGAATACACCTGTAGAACAGGAGACAACTGACTAAACCTCATCTCATTATATATATTAAATCTGTCATGCTGTAACTTTGAAATCTAAAATTCCTTAAACCGAAACTTTGTAACTATACTCTATTCTTAACAGCTTAGTTTCAACAAACTTCTTTATCCTTTGAAATCTTTTACGTCATCCAGAAATTGTGATACTTCTTTCAATAGATGGAATTTACGCTGAAATTACATTTTCAAAATGTGCACCACAGACAAAGTAGTACTTGTATGACAACAACATTAACTGACTTCACATTCTCCTCCACCCTCCCTCCCCTTCTGTCTACATGTTCTGCAATACTTGTGTAGAGTATATACCAACTTGCCAGTTGCAGTGATTTGACAGTATTTGTTTAAAATTGATGTTCAATAAATGTCAAAACAATCTTACTTGATTTGTATCTGCCTTCTGTTAATGCTAAATGATGAACATCTTACCTAGGACATGGATGCAAACACCTCATGAATACATTGTCCCCAAACCGCAGCTCACCCCACAAATCCTGTTACAGATAGAGTATAACACAAACCATTATTTTTAGGTAAAAAACAGATCCGATAAAATCTCATTCAGACAGAAAAAATGGATACACTGAAAACAATATATTAACAAGTATTTAAGTCCTCAATAATTATCTCTATGGTACCTGTAAGTTAACTGTCTATGGTACCTGTAAGCTAACTGTCTATGGTACCTGTAAGTTAACTGTATATGGTCCCTGTAAGTTAACTGTCTATGGTACCTGTAAGTTAACTGTATATGGTCCCTGTAAGCTAACTGTCTATGGTACCTGTAAGTTAACTGTCTATAGTACCTGTAAGCTAACTATCTACGGTACCTGTAATTTAACGGTCTTTGGTACCTATAAGTTAACTGTCTATGATACCTATTATTTAACTGTTAATGGTACCTGTAAGCTAACTGTCTATGGTACCTGTAAGTTGAGTGTCTATGGTACCTGTAAGTTAACTGTTTATGATACCTGTAAGTTAACTGTCTACGGTACCAGTAAGTTAACTGTATATAGTCCCTGTAAGTTAACTGTGTATGGTCCTGAAAGTTAACTGTCTATGATTTCTGTAAGTGAACTATCTATGGTCCTGTAAATTAATTGTTTTACCTCATCAAATGCCTTCTGAGTGGTATCTATCACAATATTTGGTCTGAAGTTCCTGATGGAGACAGGCTTTTCTAAACGTTCGTTGACAGCATCAAGAGATTTATTTGTGGTAACCAGGTAAGAAGTTAAGTCTGAAAAGACGCTCTGTTTGAAAAGAAAAAATACTGTTTTTTGTATATTCTACAAGTTACTGTTTATTTTCCCACTGATGGTTTTATATTAACTCCCATCTTTGTAAATTTATATGAATTTTTACAATCACAGTCATATTTTTTTTCAAATGAGACTGAATTACAGAATGAATTGTTGATGTCGTGCTTATAAACCAAAAGACAAATTCTCATCCCTGGATATGAGACACATATCCACAACTCTGTACAGTTATTTAAATCTCCATCCCAAAAAGAGATAGAATATTAAGCCGGTACTTTATCCATAGGATAGAATCATATATGTATGTGCTCAGCAGAAATTATCAAGCTGACAAGCTGACATTTGATCTGGAAATGTGATTTGTGTCTGAATATCCCACCTGATCTTCAGGACGAACAAGGTCTGTCCATGGATTCAGACATTCATCAGAAATAATTTTCTTCTTCATATTTGGGGCTGAGAAAACTATATGCAAGTTTTCTTGTCCAAGGAAGTCACAAGCCCACTTGTTTGCCTCTTCACCACAATCCATCCCTGGTATTGGCAGGCCCCATACCCTACAAAACAGGTGTTGTAAGGTCAATGGCTCTAAGACAAAGGTCAAATGTCATTGTTCATAATTCATCACATAAAATTAGGTATTACATTCTACTAGACACATCGAAGTGTAGAGAAAGCGGCTTCTACACAACAAAAGTTTGGAGGACACCATATACAACTAAAGGTCAGGAAGACATCCTACATAACACAGGTTAGGGGCAGACCATAAGAACAAAGGTCAGGAGGACACACTACACAACAAAGTTTGTTCACCACACAACTGTAGGTGACACCCTACAAAGCTAAGGTAAGGGTCCTGAAAAAGTTTTATTTCTGACAAAATCCAGTGGATGTCTCTTAACAAATAAGAACGAACTTATACCAAACTTGTTTTAATTGATTTCTACTGCTCTTACTAAGTCCCTACTCTCCAATCACTCTATATACTGGGTAACATTTAAGTACAGGATATTAGAAACCAACCTAACCCTGGTCACAGTAATGGATTTGGCTCTATCCTGGGATCTATACAGTATCTTACATTCATACTGCTAAAATACGGAATTAAATAAATTTGATAAACTTGATGAAGCCTGCTAAAGGGTGAAACGGATTGATAGGTTCTGAATAGATTACGACTCAGAAGCTGTTGTGATTGTTTACCCTGTACTGATCTACTCTAGGTACATTTGGATATACAGCTGAAGAATAACCTTGACCTATCTTAGTATATATCAACAATGTTGGCTCTATTTCCTATACCTTATTGAACACTTTGATACATCATTCTCTTAAAGGCTCCTAACCAATCAAATTATTTAACTTTTTTTTACAAATTCCATATTACATTGACACTACTATAAGATCCTCTATACTGTGAATGGTTAGTTTAACAACTGATCTAATCATTATCAATCATTTTCACGAATCGTTGAAATCCCTTTTATCTTTTTAACTATAATCATTCTCCATCAGTGAAATTTGTACCTGCATTCAAAAACTCTAAACATGTCAACCTTTGGATACTTTGGTAACTTTAAAGTTGGCATCTTGGGGGCATCAAGATGGATGAAGTCATCATGACTGCTGACTTTGATGAGTGCCATCCTAGGACACTGGCGCTGACTTAGGAATGAACCATCAGGACGAGTAAACATCCAGCTTCTGAAACAGCAAATGTAATATATGTAAATAAACATTTTTTCGTCTGGTGACTGTAGATGATGTTTTTCCTGTATATTGAAGCATTTTGGTTGATTTTCTCTGGCTGACTATAATTTAACATCTTATGTTGTACTATGATAGCCACAAGAGTATTAAACATACAATAACTGACTTTATTGTAAGGTTTACACTAGAAACTTTCGTCTTCAAATTCATTGTGACCACATCATTGTCAAGTCCTCCATGTCATTGTCCAATCTCTGTCAAGTCTTCCTTGTCATTGTCCAATCTCTGTCAAGTCTTCCTTGTCATTGTCAAATCCCTGTCTAGTCTACCTTGTCATTGTCAAATGCCTGTCTAGTCTACCTTGTCATTGTCAAATGCCTGTCAAGTCCTCCGTATCATTGTCAAATGCCTGTCAAGTCTTCCTTGTCATTGTCAATTGCCTGTCTAGTCTTCCATGTCATTGTCAAATGCCTGTCAAGTCCTCCGTGTCATTGTCAAATGCCTGTCAAGTCTTCCTTGTCATTGTCAAATCCCTGTCTAGTCTACCTTGTCATTGTCAAATGCCTGTCAATTCATCCGTGTCATTGTAAAATCCCTGTCAAGTCTTCCTTGTCATTGTCAAATCCCTGTCAAGTCTTCCTTGTCCTTGTCAAATGCCTGTCATGTCTTCCTTGTCATTGTCAAACACCTGTCTAGTCTTCCTTGTCAAATCCCTGTCTAGCCTTCCTTGTCATTGTCAAATCCCTGTCTAGTCTTCCTTGTCATTGTCAAATCCCTGTTTAATCCTTTATGTCATTGTTACGTCCAGGTCAAGTCCTCCACATCATTGTCCTATACGTGTGAAGTCCTCCATGTTATTGTCAAGTCCTTCAAGTCATTGTCAAATCAATTCTAATTCCCTTATACCGCTGTCAAGTCTATGTATATTCTAGACAGTATGACACATATGTGGAGGATTTCCTGATACAAAACAATAACAAGAGGGCACAGTTTTCCATTATTAAAAAGAAGGAGCAGACTAAATCTGAGGAAGTATTCTTTCTGTGAACGGGTGGTAAACCACTGGAATTCACTTCCTAATGCCTTTGTAACGCCACCAACAATCAAAACTTTCGAATCCCGATTGGATAAACATTGGAGGCAAATTGAATGTGTTTAAAATCATTAACTAGACAATAACACACTGATCCATATCCGGGATACTAATTCTTTTAACTCTGATTTGGATATATAGGCTTAATAAGCCTGCATCCAGTATATTATTATTATTACTTATTATTATAAAAATTCCCTGTGCAGGATAACAGTATCACAGGTGAGCATTATCATAGAAATTATTACAATTTATTGGTAACTATGTCCATTTCTCTAGCTGGATAGTATGAATATTGTACGTCATGAAGGAAACATCAAAGAGTGACTATATTATTAAACCCATACACTGTACAATACAGAATCCGAAAGCGAAAGTAAAACAACGTGTGCTACACGCGAGTCACCTGTCCGCCATTCCGTTTGCGTAGATTCCGAGAGGACAGAGAGTGCCCGATTCCAATGGTATCCCTTGGCAAGACTTTACAGGGTAATAAATCACATCGGTCACCGTACCAATCTGCTCGAACATCTCCAGTCTTTTATTCCGTATCCATGCCGACAACAGAAATTTAGCCGCTGAAGCTGCGACCAGACCAAACGCTAGAGAAGAAGCGTCTTTTTCCATGTTACTTGATGCAGTCTGCTGTCGTTCACGTGCCTCTACAGATGATACACGTTTTACTTGACTCAGTTGTATGCGTGGTCTTGTATCAAGTGAAATTTAGGTCAAATCGAGGGGTTTCATGTTTTCATATTGTGTCTATGATATCCGCCAATGAGTTCCGAAAGTAACAACTCATCATTTACTGGAAATAAGTACCCTTGCACTTGTCTATACTTAGCCTGCAGGTGGTGGGCTATTCAAATCGCCATGTGTCCGTGGTCCGTCGTCCTTCCGTCCGTAAACAGCTATTGTTACCGCTATTTCTTGAGAAGTAATGGATTGATCTTTCTCAAATTGCCTATGTAGGTTCCCCTTGGTCCCTAGTTTGTCAGTTTGATTTTTGGACTGATCAGAAAAACAAAATGGTAGACAGACGGTCATCTTGTGTTTTAATTTCGAAAGTTTATGACTATTTCTTAAGAAGAACTATATAGACATCTCTCAAAATTCATACGTATGTTCCCAATGGCCTCTCCTTTTGTCCGTTTGATTTTAGGATTGATCAAAAGAAACAACACGACTTCCAGGTGGCCATTTTGGATTTGGCAGGTAAAAAAGATTATCATCGCTATTTCTACAAAGGAATGTCCAATCATTAAGAGCAAAAACAGAAAAGAGAAGAGAAGACCAATAAAGATCAAACAATGGTGGGCGCCAAAATCCCTCCGGGATCTCTTGTTTAAATTTAGCATTACGTTACAGCTCGTCTGTGAAATGTGCATGATAAAAAATTATCACTCGTGGTTTAGGACACAATGTAATCAAAATATTAGATCCTGAAAGGAATCACTTAGACAAAGAAGAAAAAACGTCCCGCTAAAACGGACCTGTCGGACAAGATTCCATCTGGAGGAATTCATCGTTACTATGCTATGAAAATATGTTTGGATCTGATGGAAATTGATGAAAAAGCCTCGACAATATTTCCTGAGTATTGTGTGGAATCTTTCAATTTAACGCGACACAACCATGACCAAAGAATTGTGTATTTAAATTAAAATAATAATAATGTTAGACTGGAACGAAAATGGTGTAGTTTACTTCAAAGAGGACGGTTTATGAGGCATTTGTATTTATAGAAAAAAAAAACTCTGGAACAATCTGATGATCAAAATAGATTAAGTTTAACACTTGGTCACAGATTTGCGATAATCTGTAGCCCCCTCGTCCCTATTAAATACTGGCACGCTGCGATGTGTCCAGATGGCTTCCTTAACCAACCGCCAGTTTACTTTGGAATTTTCCCAGTCATTGATATGATTTTGCTGTGTGGAATGATCTGTAAGTGCCGGTTTATTGATCTGGGACTGTGAATATTTTTGCTCTGATCAAGCGATTTTTAGCCATCGTGGGATTCCGTGTCTTCCTGACTTTCATTGAGTCGGATCCCGAATCTCCTGCCTGTTTCTCCGATATATGATGCGTCGCAGTACTTGCATCCGATTTTGTATACGCATTTTGCGACATTTTTTTCGGTGTTTATCCTTAAGACTAGGATATTTCGGAGTGTTTTGTGAGGTTTCATCGCCGCTGCAATGCCGTGACCATGGTAAATCCTCTGAATGGTATCTGACAGGCATTTGATGTAAGGGATGACAACTTGTCTTTTCGTTTTGTTCTTTCCCTGTGTGTTTTGTCTCTTAGTCTCTTTGCTTGCATGAAAGTCATTGTTAACTTTCTGGATTGCCCAGTCAAGGTATTCACATGTTTTCATGGCGATATGGATGTCATTTTGTTTTTGTTTCTTGTCCTGTTCTTCTGTGACAATCGTTTCACCTCTGCTGAGGTATTGGTCTGTGTGCTTCTTTTTCTTATAGACCAATACTTTGATAGTAGCGTCATCTTTCTTTATTAGAGGGTATCAAGGAATGAAAAAGCGCAATTAATTTTTCCTCACGTGTGAATTTGGCGGTATCTACACTATTGATATGCTCAGTCAAATCTTTCTGTGACCCTTTTTTTTGTTTACTATTTTCAATGTCATCAACAAACCACTTCCACAGACTGATCTTGCATTCTACGGGGTCTGTGGCTATAGCCTCTTCATACGTGTATTTCGTGATCAAGTGGGCCACAGTCAGAGACACGGAGCTATCCAAAGCTGTGCCAAACCGTTGCTGAGAGATGGTATCTCGGAAGGCAAAGTATGTTGTAAGCACAGATTCAAATAAATCCATGAGGTCTTTGATATAGAGATGGGTGTTCTTTCGCCATGACCGGTCTTACTCTAGGTGGCTCCCAACGATACCAAGTGTCTTGTCAGTGGCTGTGTTGGTGAAAAGAGACATTACTTTGTGTGAAATGAATTCCTGATCGTTTTGGGTAAGTGCTGCAAGGTCTTTCGAGATTTTGACACGATGTTCAAATTTTCCCGCCAAGGGTCCTCAAATGTCTGCTAATGACCTGGAGATATTATAGTGGTCCACTGTAGGTCGTAATGTATTACCTTCTTTGTGGATCTTGGGTGTGCAATACATTCTAGGTGTGTTCTCAGCAATGCGATACAGGTTGCAGTACATTCTACGTGTGTTCTCTACAGTGGGATACAGGTGTGTGTAGTGTGGGAGAGCGATGACGCTACACCTACACATTACACATTTATATACACAATGTATCATTCTTCACATCCACTAACACACACACATCTAAATGTTGCAGTACATTCTACGTGTGTTCTCTTATTTTTATTGTGTTACTTTTGATAAGATAGCTACCAGGCGCTTTTTGGGTAGAGTTGTTCTGTTATGTTTTGTTGTCAGTACGCACATCAGTGCTAGTAGCTCCACACTGGTCATTAGTCTGATGAAGGTGACCGTGTAGTGATTGAAACGCCACATTTTAATCTTCTGCTGGTAGTGTTATAAGAACAATTGACACTTCCAATCTGAAGAAAATGCCCCCCACCCCACACAAAAAAAAATTGAAACTTGTTTCTTTTGGTTTTTCTTAAAACTAAATGACAAATTGTATTGTCATTCAATCAACCTTATCAATCAATCTTAAGATCTTGTACCTGTATAAAAGCTGTAAATTGGTAAATGTCTTCCTTATGATAAAGAAATGTATGAAATATGTCATTCACAGACATTGGTTGTCCACAGTAGAACTGACATCTGATTACTCAAAAGCCTTAAACTATCGGTTATCCATAAGTGAGGTTCTCCATTATGATGTGCAAGTATATATTTAAGATAACAAATATTTAAATGAAAACATATGGAAATACAGATTGTATTTCAAATAAAAACAAGAAAAAATGAATGTTTAAAATTTTATTCCTTTCATTATCTTTCAAATATCTCTCAATCAGTAGAAATGAAGAGTTTACAAGATATAGTCAGCACTTCAACATAATCTTTATCTAATTTCCATACACCATCAATGACCAGGTTTTCCAGTAGTTATAAGTACCAACCATAACTGTAAAGTCCTATTATTTCCAAACCTAACACACTATTACATGATTTGTAATTCAGTAAATATTTTGTCCATGAACACATATAGCATCACATGTTACCACAGAAAGACAGACACTGTGACATTAAAACTTGAATTCTTTGTATTTTTTGGCAGCTTTCCCACTGTCCTGTTGTTGTTTCTTTCGTTTCTGAAAACAAATAAGATAATGTAAATATAAAAAAATGTTGGCCACACGTCGTACAACATATCAATTTGAAGTAGATAAATGAATACCAATAATAACATTTATCTGGCAAAATGACCATGCCTGATAAGCCCACTGACATACCTTTCTGTTCAGTACCAACAGAAAATAATTTTTATTTCACCATCTTATATTATGCCCACCATCTGTCTTGAGAAAGAAGTAATGTGTTGGTCCCCTTGGATAATTCTAGGATAAAGAAATGACGTGGTCTGTAACTGACCTTCTGCTTGGCTGCATGTTCAGCGACCATATCACTGAGATCTTCCTTCTCTAGTTGTGACTGTTGTTCCCTCATCGTCTGGTCATACTTGGCCTGCATTGCTGCACTGTCAAGATCCAATTCTTCTGGATTCAGGGCAACTTCAATCCCTTCTGGTGCTGTCTTATCTGTCTTCTTACTCCCAGGCACACCCTGTTGTAAAGAAATTGGTATAAAATTAACAAGTATATACATTTCAACCAAAATATTAAAAAAAATAGAAACACCAACAGAAAGAAATGCAAATAAAATTGTATCAAAGAATTAATTAACAATATTTAAAGAACCCTTTACCATTCCATATTTATAAACATTTTTTAAACAGCATTACAAAAGTTCAGGGAAGTATTTAAATAGATGCGAGACTTACGGCTGCCATGTCGTATATATGTGAGGAGCCCATCATTGCCCCACCCACAGCTGACTTTTTCTCTGGTAAGATTGTATAGAGAGCAGGAGTTTCTCCCCCTTGGTCCATAGCATCTTCTATCCTCTTCTTCCTCAGTTCTATCATATCTGGTGTCTCTACACCCATTGGTACAGATGTGATGCCACTTGGGGTTACCAATCTATGTAACACAACAGGTTATTAAAGATATCAGAGGGAATATCAATTTTCAAAACTGATGCCACTTTAAATTTAGATAAAATTAGATAAAACAAAGCACCACACCAGGCCCTTATATCACATCAACATCATTAAATTTCTAGTAAACTACCAAATACTGGCTGCCTAACAGTTATTCTTTCCTTTTAGTCTAAAAATTGAATAGAGATAAGAGTTTACTGTCCAAATCAAGACGGCTGACTGCCAGTTAACACTAATAAAGGACAAATGTGATACTACAGACATGTTATTTTCTCATTATTTTTAGCATAACAATAAACTGTTGAAATGAAAAATTACCTGGTGAACATCTAATTTTAAAATCTAAAAGACCTAAAATGAAACAAAGGACCATGAGGAACCTAAATATGGATGAAACTGGAGAAAGATCTGTCCACTTCTTGGATAGAGTGAAAGCAGAGATTGATGGATAACAGCAATCTGAGGAGTCCACCTTTATAAGAAGTTGATTTGAAATCTATACAGAGAATGCTTACCCTACAGTTGGCAGAAAAGTAAAACCACTATTTTCAAATAAAGCATCAGCCTAACAAAATAGTGTAAGTGAGCAGTGTACATTGTATATGTACAGGAAATCCATTAGTACTTACCCTTCACCTCCTGGAGTGACTAGACCTGTCATGTCTTCCTCGTCTTCCTCATCCTCATCTGAGTCCTCTTCTTCTGATGATTCCTCCTCCAACTCACCCCAGTGAGATTTATCTATTTCTTCCTCTTCAACTACGACCTGATTTACAGAATACCAGTAGATAATAAGCTCTGATCTGGTCATCAGATATACATTTATAATTCAATTTACAATGACTTATCAAATTGACACAAAAATTTTGCCTAATCATATAACTTGAGAGAAAATTGTGAAAATCCTCCAAACCCTTTCCCTGTATTGATAGGACATGAGGAAAGACGGATTTTTTCAAGTTGCCCTCTCCACCAACACCACTGTGTAACATACCCAGTAACTTAATGATACTGATATTACATGCATGTGTCTTTATAACATGTACTTCATGGTAAAACGTGACAACAATGATGAAAATGAACTTAAGTCATCTTGAATATAGATGTACATATACTTATCATCTGGTAAAATGAAATAACAAGTAAGAAAACTCATGGTTGTTTTTTATTTGAATACTATATCAATGATTTCTACACACATCCCCCAATTTCTGAGTCCACTTTAAACAGGAAATAATTTGACTACTTGTAATTTATATCTTGACACCACAAGGTATTAACATCCAAAGGTAAACACTGCACTCTTAAAGTGTTTTAATTACTGTAAAAGTGTAAATAATCTGATTTTCTATCAACCTAATGAACTTGCCTGAAAGTCACCACTTTGTGTGCCAAAAACATCTCCATATAAAGGTTTGCCATTCTCATCCACTGGAGGTTTCCCCCAGCCACCTGCATGATAACCAAAGGAGGTCGCCTGCAAACAAAATCATTTCACTATCACAAGACTGTTTACAAAGGATCGGGTAGGTACACAAAAGATTACAAAAACAATCATTCACAACTCACCATAATTTAAATTCTCACAACTCCCCATATTGTAAATTCTCAAAACACCCCATATTGTAAATTCTCAAAACACTCCATATTGTGAATTCTCAAAACACCCCATATTGTGAATTCTCAAAACACCCCATATTGTAAATTCTCAAAACACCCCATATTGTGAATTCTCAAAACACCCCATATTGTGAATTCTCAAAACACCCCATATTGTGAATTCTCAAAACACCCCATATTGTAAATTCTCAAAACACCCCATATTGTGAATTCATAGACAATTTCAGATTTTATCCTCATACAGCATTAACAAAGACAATTTCTTCGACAAATTTTCACAGACACTTACTTCAGGTATTGGAGCATTAAGTCCTGGAATTTTTAAATTAGGATAGGAAGGAGGTGGACCATATCGCTGCATAGCAATTAACCATGGAGGAGGAAACTTGTCTGCATTCTGTAAAAAAAAAAAGTAAATTATTAAAACATTTTATGTACTTTGACTTGTAAACAGGAATCCTCACTGACAAACGATTTTTTCCCTAATCTAACAGTTTAGTGAAATGACATCATTAGACTGAACGTATATACTACATTTTGTTAATGCAACATTCCAACATTTATATATGTAACAATAGTAGTTAATTCAGTGCAAGGCCTGATCCTGATTTACATACCTGGTCAAACCATACATAATCTAATCTTTCTGAATGAATATTTCAAAATTTGGTCCACACTGAAGTTATTGTTAACACAGCATCAGTGTTCTATTATAATCCACAATTTATTCCACATCCAAACTGTAGTACGATCTATCAGTTATTTTATTCCTCACAATACAAATATCTAATTTTTTGAAATACTGTTTGCCCATAATAAATTTATATCTAGAATACACTGGTAAACTGATTGGAATTACAGGTGTGTATAAATTTCTTTGACATATAAATCAGGTACCACTATCTTATACATAACAGGTTAGTGAAACTACATGTGAGGTTAACATCCACATCTACAAACTAAAAAGAATGTAAGAACTTAAGTTCTTTTAACAGTCTAATTCAAAGACTATGTCAATAGAGTTAATCATTTCATCCAAAATACTTACTGGTCCCACTGGCATGCCTAAAGCTGTTCGTAGTTCATCAGAGAGATTTCCTGGTTTCTTTTCTTTTAATCGTGTTTCAAATTCTTTACCCTGTTGAAAATGCCACACAGTTATAAGGAGAACGAATCAACATATCTTTAATATCATACTGCCACTTACTTCAATAGTCTGGTTATTTTTATTCCCAATAATGGAATTTGATTTATATGCATTACTGTCAAAATGAAATATCGCTGCCTGTTGGCCATGCTGTTTTTAGAATCAGTCTGAAAATGGGATACACTATATGTAAATTTATTGTGTATACATCCGCAAAACCAGTAAAGCTATTAAGAACAACCGTGTCCTCAGTTTTCCTGGGTGAAGCAATGTACTCCACATCCTCACCGGTGGAGGGCATGGATTTCTCTGTGAGGGTCTAAAACCATAACTTCACAGCTCTGAAGCTATGAGAAACGGACCATCACATTTAATAAATGTCGATAGTGAGCAAAATGTTTTATCACATTTAAATTTCATCAGTGAGCAAAAGGTTTATTGAATACTTATAATAAAAATTTTAAGGAACAGCTAATTCTCGTTACTAAGAACAAAAGTAACTGATTTCAGAGAAAATAATTGCATAATATAAATTTGCAACATTCAGGAATAAAAAATTTGGGTTTTTTTTATTTAAGAGGAAAAGAAATCTTTCAGAAGTTATCTAGCTACCACAGTTTCCACTGTTAATATTTCATTCATTTCACATAATAAGTATTCCTATAAACATTTAGAATCAAAGTAAACATGACATGGTGTTTAAAAACATGCATTTAATATAGCATCTGGAGTACTGGTTTACATACCTCATAATATAAATCACCATGTATTGTCATTTTAGGTTTCGTCTGCCATCTGAAGAATGCATCATGAAGTTTTTGATAATCAATGTCTATTTTCCCCATTTTTGGTCGTACTTTTTCTCTCATTTTTGCTTTCAATGTTTTTTGGTCTTCCTGAAATAAAGAATTAAAAGCATAATTACTGAATGCTATTGAAATCAACAAGAATAGCCTCAAAAACTAAGAGTTACAACAGTAAACCACGGGAACCAAGACATCAAATCTGACTAAGCTTATTGCAGGTTAATGAGAGAATATTTATCAACATCTTTACTTTCCGAAAATCAATAAACATGGTAAGGTTTACTGCCCAATAAACAAGGTATTACTAATAAAATATTAGTTGCTCACTGAATGTTTTCATTTTTGGAAAATCATATCCTTATCCAAAATATCATTCATTCACTCACTCAACTTTACAGCTCTTATCACTTATCATGTAAGTCCAAAATGTATTGAATCCTACAATTCAATTTCATAGATCATTATCAAACTTAGTATCCAGTAAACATAAATTTCATATTCTAAGAAAATGAGCTATAGCTTAGTATCCTGAATAATTCACACACCTTCTCAGCAAGAGCTTCTCTCATCTCCATGATGCCTGTGGCCTTGATGTACTCTGGTAGCTCAAAAGGAGGTTTCTCGATTCCTCTCTTTCCCTGTAGGTATTTACGTTTGAAGCACCAGTGCCGAGGGACAGGCACTGTATTGCGAGTGGCTTTCAGCTGTACTAACAGACGTGGGTCCTGGGCTGTCACATCATGCATTTCTACAACATCTGGGCGACTTACTAACTGCTTCAGCTGAGCCACACTCAGTCTAGTCATCTTCTTCAGCTTCTTCTTCGACATCTTAGGAGCATCTTCATCTAATTTCTTTTCCTGCGACGTACCGGAAATATTAACAACTTTATTCAAAAGATGACAAAACACTCCCATCATGTTTCTAAAACAATCCTTCCTTTTATCAAACACAAATTTCACTCCGAACATTTTCTTGGTGAATACACAGTAAACATGTTAGGTCAAATATGGCAATTTTTATAACATGGTATGCATATCTGAAAGACAACTACAAGCTGAAAATCATTTAAGTTTTTCAATTGTTGGAAAATTAATATCTAACCCAAAACATGATATCACACATTGATTAAAATATCCCAAAATGTTTTTCCTTGTTAAATACATTTTGATAAAAAACAAACCTCTCCTTCTTCATCACTGTCATCTTCATCAAATATGCCTTTTGGTTCTGGAATTTCCTCTCTTTTCTTTTCTTCAACTTTTTCTTCTTTCTTTTCTTTTTGTCTTTCAGTCTCAGAAATCTGTATATCACACATTAAAAAAAACACGAGTTCTATATCAGGTTTTGATAAGACGACAGTTTGCAGACAGTATCATTTGTGTAGCTCAGATATGAAAGCTGAATTTGACAAGACTCAGATTTCAGGATCAACCTCAACACAGCATGTTATTGATTAATGTGACTTATATCACATTTATAGAGAAAAGCACTTAACAAATCATGAGTTTCCTTTTCGTAAAAACTATACTCAGAAATTTTTCATTTTAGCAAAACTGTGACAAGACCCATCTATCTCAAATGAAAATGAAACAAATTGAAAAATAACTAAAAGGAATTATGTTCCATGAAAATATCAATTAAGAATATTTTGAACAGATATCACTTATATACCTTAAATGCTTCAAATATCTTCGCAAATGTGAAGTAGTTTGGATCTGAAGGTTCCAGGTCTAACTGCTCCTGTATGTACCTGGAAAGATAGAAAAGAATTATATACTTGTCCTTAATTAAAACAAATTAGCACAGTGTACATTAGAAAAGTGTATAACATTAAACGGGACTAAAAAACTTCTTTATTGAGTACATACAATGTTTTCATCAGGAATAACCAGTTAGGATTCGTTTCAATATAAATCCTGTCTTCTACTTTTACATGTACAATGGGATTCTTCAGGACAGTCTGATTATGCAAATGTTTGCCCAAAGTACAGAAAATTTGTGTGAGTTGACATTTTATTGTTTTACGATACATTAGCTCTGTGACATAATGGTTCAGTTACTTGTTTTCCCAATCATGTAATTCTCATAGATCTAGTCAAACACACTTGAACACAATGAAGAAAAATATCCTTGAGTAAGCACTAGTAAAGAACATACTCAATCTGTACATCTTCCTCAGAGTCGTCCTTCCGTGTAGTTTCTGACGAAGTCGGTTGCTGCTGACGATTCTTCTTTGCCTTCTTTTTCTTCTTCTTTCGTCTCTTATTTTTGGACTGGTGGAAAACAAGAACAATATCTAATGTAAGATTTACAATAAATGATGTCAATGCATTTCAACACAGCAATGTTCAACTTATACTTGACAGCAATGTAATCTACATTACAGACCCATATTGCACATTAAATTTGAATGTAATACAAAAATTTCAGATAATTACTTTTAAAAATTATCCTAGGCATCTTAATCAGGTTCTTTCAATATTGAAAATATCTTATATTCACCATTTTTCTTGTCATTAAAATTCAATGTAAACCAATCTAATTCATATAATCAATCTTTTCTAAATCCAATGGTATTCCATGCACCAAATGTTTGCTAACACACCATAGGAAAATCCCAGCTACCCACCTCTTTTTCTACAGGAACCTCCTCTGGCTTGTCTGCATCTTCATCCATGTCATAAGTACCATATCCAACATCCTCATCTTCCTCGCCCTCCATTTCCTCCACATCCTCTCTCTCTGTAACACAAAACACAGGTCATCATAGGAAACCGACACAAAGACCATAACTTCTCATATTATTGTCAGACTACACTACTTATTCAACCTAAGGTTTCTATAACTGAACTTGTCTATGTCACACTCGGCCAACACAACTCAAGTTCAGATCATAGTAAAACATTGGAAATGATTTTAATAAAAGCTGCGTAATTGTGTTGAAATATGGTTTGAAGAACAATATTTTCTCATTAATGATAGTTAAGATTTGTCATTCAAAATAACAAGTAATTATAAAATAACTAAGCTGTTGCTTAAATAAAAATTAATGTACCAGTGTGAAAAAACAGTTCAGAAATACTTGTAATCAGTGACACAAAAACAGTCCTAGGCAATAGTTAAAGATTTTTAATCCTAATGTACTTCCTTTCCTTTGATTAATCTTACATAAACACAGCTGGAACATGGAAAGTTTACCTTCAGGTTGGTGCATAGTCTCAACTTCCTCTGGAGTAAGCCCCACTTCCTGAGCTCGGACATTCTTGAAAGCTAGAATCTTCTCCAGAGCATGCGGTAGCTTTATCTCTTTAGGGGGCTGAGGCTGGGGAGGATCCAACTGTAAACATGAAGTCAACAATACCCTCTTGTAGTAACAAAACCTATTAATATCACTTCTTCAGTTATCCTACTGCATTTGATAAAGTGTAATGTTACAAGTTTAGCAGTCCCCAGAGATGATTTCACAGACACTGCCATATTTGCCAAAGCCCCGAACTGTCAGCATTCCTTCTTGCCAATATTGTAGTGAATTTACTAAATATTGAGCTATGATGCAATTATCATAAAGAACTTTTTATACACAGTTCTAAAATATTTCTTCTATGAGCATAATTCACAGTATTCCTATCAAAACAAGTCTTACATTTAACTTTCAATTTATAGCAGTTTCAAATTTTGAGGGTTCAAGCACACATCAAATAGATCGGACATGTCAAGACTCAAATGTCAAAGCTCATGGCAGGAAACCAAAACATTAGTCAAAAGGGTTTTCCTGAAATACAATGTTTACATACTTGTGGAGATGGAAGTTTTTCCATTGGTGGTGTCTGGGCTACCCCTGGGGGTGGTGGCCCTGACATTGGAGTTCCGGACAACATGCCTGCAGGTCGTGGTGGTGGTGGTGGTCCAGACTGCTGTTGGGGGGGACCACCCATTTGGACTATGGAGGATGGTTGTCCAGGTGGCTGTTGTATCATTGTTGGGGGTGGCATACTCATCTGTGACTGTTGTGGAGGAGGTGGCCTCAATGTTGGTTGCAACGGTGGAGGTGGTCCTTCATGATGTGGTTCTGATACTGGAGGAGGTGCCTGTGGTTGTGGAATCATTGGCTGAGCAGGTGGTATCATCTGCTGTATACTAGTTTCATTCTGTTGTTGAGGAGGCATCCCAGGTGGAGGAGCACCAGTCTGCATAGGAGAACCTTGGGGTGGCATCATTCCAATATTTTGTGGGGGAGGTACTCCATGAGGGGGTGGAGGCAAGCTCATAAGCTCTTGTGGACCTGAACGACCTGGTGGTGGCCCTATACCTGGAGGGGCTGGAGCTGGCTGCGGAAGTCCTTGAGGGGGGCCTACTGGGGGAGGAGGTCCACTAATCTGGGGCGGCATCTGTGGGGGTAATGTGGTTGTTATCTGAACAGGTGGGGGAGCCTGTGGAGGTTGCTGTTGTATAGTGGTGGATGGAGGTTGTGGATGAGACATCACAGGGAGGCCAGGAGGGGGCACTGGCATCTGATGGGCTGCAACAATACAATAACTTATAGTTACGAGACAGCTAGAGTCGTGAAAAGTAATGTTAACCAATTTAAATATTCATAAATACTTTATTGCATTTACCAAATAATGCCATACATACTAGGTGGTCTTTGTTGCTCCTTCTGCATTCTCATTTGCTGTTCCTCTCTCTGAGCTTCCATCAGAGCAAATTTCTGCTGTCTGAAGATCTCTGCCTCCTTTATTCTCCGCTCAGCCTCTGCCTGACTGATTGCCTGCTGTTGTTGCTGTTGCTGCTGCTGTTGTTGTATCATCTGTAATAAGTGTATTTACAATATATACAGACTTTTGTGATATAGTTGAGATGATTGATTCTCAATATTTCATATTAACTTTAACTAGCTTTCGCAATTTTTATCTATGTAATCAGAAATTAATCGCAATTTTGAATTTTTCTTCTTTCACAAAAATATTTCTGCAGTGGTTTAATTTCAAATTTCAATTATTTTACAATCAAGAAAACAACATGTCACCTTTTGCTGTTGTTCCATCATCTGTTTATGTTTCTCTGCCTCAAGCATCTGTTGTTGCTGCCTGACCTTCTCCATCAGATCTATGTTAGGAGGGGGCGGTACAGACACAGGTGCAGGAGGGGGAGGAGGAGCCACATGCTGAGGTTGTTGAATCATCATTGCTGCTGCTGCCTGCTGCTGGGCATGCAATGCCAGAGCTTCCTTCTGTTGTTCCAATAGTTTCTTCTCCTGCTCTTGCTGGTGTTCTACAACCAACATCTGTTGCTGGAGAGCAACTTTTCTCTGGAGATCTTCATCTACAGATCGTGATGGCCCAGAGCTTTCAGAGACCTGAGAAACAATAAAGATTATCAACATCTTTTGTCTACATTCATTTATATCCAATTGAACGCAGACAGAAAATGACAAAATAGTTTTTAAAATACCTAAATACAAACAACTTCTAAGTATCAACACTCGACCGAACAAAACATTTATACCATGGTACATGTAATTTTCATATCAATTTCATTAGAAACAATTTGTACCAAAGTGAGACCTCTGAAAAGGGTCATAAAGCCTTTACAGATATTACTGATGCATTTCAAGACAGCAATGGAACATCTTCCCATTTCCATTAGAGGTTATATAGTAATACAGTTATTTAAATAAAAATGAAAATGTAAAATTCAGTCCACTCAAAAGACTAATTAAAATAAAAAGATTTAATTTCCGTTACTAACAAAGACAAGAGTTGATGTACCAGGTACACTTCTTGAAATATCTCATTATCTATTTTCTGTTTGATTATTTGGAATGCAAACATTGAAAGTAATTAAAGGAAATAATCATAAAGGATGAAAAAATTAGTCACAGTTTCATATATTAATATTGTGTTCCTCAAGATTTATAAATGTGAACTAGCAGAAAAGGCAAGGTTATGCTACAGTTTGCAAAATATTCTTTCGAAGATCTTGTTGTAGTTAGTGCCACTACATTATATCCAGTTTAGAAATGCAGACCCACTGTGAGTATCCTACTTTCCTTCAAGACGAAGTCATACTGATTGAGTTATTCCCCATGCAGAGAATTATTTCATAGTTTATTTTTCACAATAGTAAACTATCCATGTAATGTAAATGGCTAAGCAAAAGGCATTTAGTAAAATATAGGCCCCTTGTTATCAATGTAGGCCAGGAAACCAGAACTTACCTCTGGTGTTTGTACTGGTACTGGTACAGGTGGCAAAGGCAACTCTTCCTGTAAATATAACAAGGGTAATAATGAGGCTAAGGAAAGGGTATCTTTTTCATTATGATTAATAGTGCCAGGGTTTGAACATAAGAACTTCTATAGAGTGTTAGTTTAAGTTTACAAAAAACCCAAAATAAAATTATACCGCCAGAAAAAAATGGTCAAATATCATTTTTTCCATTTACAGCTCAACGAGCAATCGGGAATGTATATAGATATAGATTTATAACTTTGAAAAAAAATCATTTCGTAACCTGGAACTTAACAAGCTTGTTTCGCTGGAAGTAGCAAACTGAAAGCAACATAGTACACTGACGGTTAATGTTCTTGATAATAGAAATTATGATGTGATATCCTTCACAATAACATGCTAATTTAACCACCATAAATCAAATTTTGAAAGCAGACAGAATTTACTTGATTCATACCAGTATTTAATTTGTCCATTTCATCAAAAAACAAAATTAAGGTTAACCATTACACTAAAATCAAAGTTACACAAGATATGTTAGAGAAGCACTATTCCTCAATTGGAAGCCAATCTTGAAGTTATTGACATAAAAAAAGAAATTATCTATTTTAAAGTTCAGTAGCTCAGGCAAATATTGGCAGTTTTGACCAATGTCACACATCTGAGATCTTCTTGATGTAAAACTGTATACCCAATTTGGTTCAAATCCTACAGTTTAAATTAAAGTTATCTGATGGACACTAAGTAAATACTATCACATATTTTAGAAGTTACATAACTCTGGCAAATATTTATAGATTTTGAAGAAATATCCAACAAATCTGAGATCTTATTACTGAATGGACAATATCAAATTTGGTCCAAATCTGCCAAAAAATAATCTAGCTATAATTAAGCATAAAAGTAATAAGTAGGTCATAATCAGCAGTCAAGCTAATCAAATTTAGTATGGAATTATAGGTACTGTCCTCAGGAAAAAACATGCTAAATATAAAAGCCTTATCATTTAACATTAAAAAGATAGAAGTCATCAAAGTTTTGTGCATACAGACAGACAGACAGCAACATACCTCCTTTTCTTCATCTGGAGAGTCTGGGGATAAAACATGAGGCTTGATCAGCAATAAGACATTTATGGCAAAAATATATTTCAATAGTTAAAGTTAATATCAAAATAACAAAGTGAAACAATTTTCCATCTGGTCAAGTCTGATATACTAAATTTTTTAACCGAATGAAAAAACAAGAATGATCACAATTACAGCACTATGTTCCTTATTACAAGTTCATCTTCCATTGACAATCTACGGAAGTACTTGTTATCAATTCTATATTTCATGATCAAAAATTAATTTATTTTACCTTCTTCCAATTGAGACGAATCCACTGCATCCTGCTTGAGACTTTCCTGAATTTAAATATAGATATTCAAACTTACAAAACTTTTCAAGAATTTATTGTTCAATTTAAAAACAGGTTAAGAAATATTCTATATACTGTATTTATCCAACAATAAGCCTGTTTGGTAATAAGCCTAATTATCAAGAGCCACAGCATACAGGATAAATTTGGCACTGAACATTGGAAACATACAATGTTGACTTAAATAAAATGACACATTGACACTGTAGAAAGAGCACTGCACTGATTAACAAAGAGTACATATATATTTTTCCTCAAAATGAGTTTTCTTTTTACCTGGACATAGTGGTTATGTAAGCGTGCAATCAGCTCAGCTTTCAAACCTGTAACAAATTAATTAAAATGTTTCAATGTTTATTTGTTTTTAGACCTGATGAAGTGGGATTAGTAGCAAGTGCATCTGCATAGCTATATTAGAATCTCAGCTAGTTGTGTGTGTCTGATGTGAAAAAATGTGTGATGATATTCACACTGTTATGTGAAGAATCATACTGTAAAATAGGCTGAAGTTGTAAAAGATTGTTAAATACAGTCTAATTTAACTCAACTGATAGAGCAATGCTTCTTTGGCTTATGTGGTAGAGTCATGAATTACTACAATGTGGACTGGTTTGATTCCTGTCTGGATACTTGAAGGAAATGTTTTTTATCCTGTTCTTTTGCAAAGTAATATTTCCTGTTTCTCATCTATTTTACCAATCTCATTAAGAAAACATTCTTTCTCCCAAATCAAGTCAGAATATAAGCTAACACATTACTTGTAATTGAATAATTAACATCATTTATTATAACCCAATTCAGAATATCTTTATTGACTTCGTGATAGTCTCAAGGATTCTAAATACATATTTCCATGATGTGATTTTAGTTTTTGTTTTTGGTCACTATACCTACTATCATCTAATTGACCCTATCTCATGATCATGACGCTGATGACTGTGCCATTATATATATGTCAAATGATGAATGCTTCACAAGAGAAATTACTCTTTATTGGTAGTAAAATAGGTTCAGATTTGATGAGAAATTGATGTCAACCATGGCTAGATAAAGTCATAACCTTACAGTCTAGATTATATCTATTGGACATGTTATAAGTAAAAAATGCAACCCTGATAAATATTAAGATGGGAACAGGTAACTGCAGTTTACTGCCTGGCTAGGAGAATTTTTCTTTAGCTTGAAAACTGTAGCCACTGGGACATGCCACATTATAAAGTTACAAAGAGGATCGGACCTATATTATACATGAGCATATGAGTCCTGCTATTTTAGCAGTATACGATGTATTGTAATTACTACTTATGTATGTATATTTCATATATATAGAGAGAGAGAACGTCCACTTTCTGTGGGCCAACTTATGGCAGTTGTCATAGTAACATCAGATAAAAAATCTGTCAACAAAAGAACTAGTTATCAAGTTACATTTCATGCATAAAAAGTCATCAAAAAATATACTATGAAATATACTATTAAAGTAGCAGAAATCACACCTTGCTATCAGTAGGTCTGTCTTCATCTGGATCAACAAAATAAGAAAACCAAGTGAAGAAAGAGTGACCTTTCACAACAAAACCTGATGTGACAAATGTTCCTATTGTTAAACAAAGGTAGTCAAACATCAGTAATAAAGTTGTCTTTCAACAGATACTGGAGCAGTGGCAAATCTGCTATATAAGCAGATTTAGTGAAGAGGTATGGCTTAGTTGTTAACATTTACCCAATGTATTTATAGTCAGATTTGAGTATATAGCCAAATCTGCCTATATATCCAGATTTGACAATGCTCCTGTTACTGTTGGCAGTGTAAATATATCCAAATGTTTATTTTTAAGCTCCGGACATCATTACGATGATCTTGAACAGGCAAGAAGTCAGCGAGAAAATGCCTAGAGAGGGGACGAGTCAGAGAGACGGAAAACTGTAACCAACGAACCAACCAAATGGTTTACTATCTCTTGAAGGATGCTGATTTGCCTGGATTTCACTTAAGTTGTTTACGTTATAGATCCAGGCGTCTTTGTGCACCGACAATGATTTTTGCAAGAAGCAAATATGAAAATTCCACATGCCGTATATTCTCCAGTCCAATCGCGGTCACGATCTGGTCCAGTCACTTTATCCGTTTACACAAAAACGTATTATTTGGAGTCGATCACTGTCCGACTGCACTCCATGTGGCATAATGTGCGGCGTCGGACAAACGTTTCGTGATTTTCAATGTGGAAAATGATAAAATTCTGAATAACAATAGACGTGAGGTCAAGGAATGAATCCAGTATGGATTTAAGTTTATTGCAGCAACCTACCTGCAGTTGGGAGTTCTAATTTTGAAAGTCTTTCCCTCAATTCGACAACTTTCAACTTTTTCAGCTCCTCCGGTGTGGGAACGGACGCCATCTTGATTATTATGATTACCTCAATCTCAATAGGTTCAAATTAATTTTCTAACCTTTTTGATTCAAAAATAAAATATGGTTTGTTATTGAATAAAACACATTTTGAATGTCGATATACTCTAAACTATAATTAGTGTTGAATTCATTACATCACCTATCACGCTTTTGAAACGAAGGTAAACTAAGGGCTGTTCCGCTAAGGCTGATAACTCTAATTTGAAAAACCGGCGGCATGGGTGCTAAAGGCAAAGCAATAGCGAAGGGTGCGAAAAGCTTAAAAAAAATCGCGAACGTGGAAACAGGTTCAGTACTGAGAGCAACAATACAAGCGGGTAAAGCTACCCCTTCTCCACCATTAGGGCCGATGTTAGGACAGGTGAGGTCAACCACAATTGATGAGTTTTTGTTAAAACATTTAGACTTTTCTGATTATTAATCTTATCCATCCAAAATATAGTAGAGTAAGAACTGAACTTTATTTTTGCCTTTAAAACACATTTTATAAACTTAATATCTTGTTACTCAAAATGAGAATTTATAATTATAATATGTATCAACAGTAAGACTTGACCTTTCACCATGACCTTCACCTTGATGTCAAACGCCAGGTATAATTCATGCTAACTTCGCTTGATTCTTACTCGTCCGAAGTGTTTTTACAGCCTTTTTATAATTTTGTTTTAGTGTAAGTCATGGTCAAAAGTCAGATTTCCCTTTGTAAAAATGCAAAATTTTAGTAATGCCAAGCAAGGGTCAACATCCAGATTATGTTAAATGATGTAATATCTGACCTTATGAAAACAAGATGTTAAAACAGTATCCTACAAACAAAATATGAAAGTCACCACTCATTTTCGTCAAGGTAGATAAGATGGGACCAAAGTATGATCACTCGGTATCCTTGATATTGAATAAAAGAATGAAATAATGCTAGAGAATGCAAGGTATTTAAAAAAAAATGGTAAGTTAACATTACAAATGTATTCATCAAGTTAAGCGTGACATAACAACATCACAATATGCTAATTACAGACATTACCACAGTCAAAATGGAAATTTCATAATGGAAGTATCAACCAAAAATGTCAGTCATCTCTTAAATTGTTGGATATTTTAATTTAACAGAAATTTATTGGTCAAAGTGGACATCTGCCTCAGAAACACACATATCAACCTGTTTTCTCGTATTGTGTCAGGGACACCTTTCTTTATCAACATTAATAGATTCCACAAGATATTGACTTTAGTAGACTGGTCCACAATACTTGGAAGGTAACTCATCCGCTAAGTCCTGGAAAGTGTTTCTTGAAATTTTTACAAAACTTATAGATGACGTTATCATCACTCTTTCTTAGAGGAATTAGCAAATTTTATATAAGCAAGAGTAAAACACAGAAGTAATAGAAAAGAAGGAAAAAGAACCAAAACTTTTAAGAACAAATAAAAATCATATAATCGTGGGTTCCAAGATCCATCTGGGATTGCTTGGTAAACATGGTACCATATTACCAAAATTGTTTACACAACAGGTAAGTATGTTAACAACTCAAACTTGCAATTTTTTATCATAAGATGATGGGTACCCAAATTGCCCAGGGATTTAGTGATGAAAATGCCTCAATGCCCTCATAAGACTTAAACTTAAAGAAGCTGATTTCTTATTCTTAATAAATGTTGGTCTGTTTATGAAATCACATATTATTGTACTTTTTGATTTGTGTTCCATACATGTATATCAATTATTTGCATTAAAGTAGCACATATCAATTTGAATTCAATTTTATTTAGTTTATTCTACTGTTTTTCATTACAGCATGGAATACAGATTTCAGAATTTTGTAAGCAGTTTAATGACATGACAAGTAATATCAAGGAAGGACTGCCTTTACCAACATGGATTAAACTAAGAGTAAGTGTTTATATTAGAAAATTTCTCCATTAATGACATCCCATGATAAAAACTACATGTATGTGTTTTGAGACTTCATATTACAGAAAAACTGGAAATATTTCTTCGTTATTATATGGTAATTTGATAAGCCACCTGATGGTACCTATATCTTATAAATTAAAAATGACCAGGAGATTACATAATCATGCTTTTGACTGTTTTCATTACTTAATTGTAACCCAACAGAGGTGGGTTGCATGGTGGCTTAAAGGGTTGCAAGGTTGTGTAGGTGAAGCAAGAGGAAACAAGGTTGTGTAGAATAGCAACACTGGTGTGGATGATATAAGATGGCCTTGTGTGGTGCAAGGTACTATGGAGTGGCATGGGTGGTGCAAAGTGGTGTACGTTGGCATTAGGTAGCTTCAGGTTTTACTTTCAAGTCGAATTGATAATCTCTAAAGTAATTACATCTTCGATACTCGAGGGGTTACAATCACTTTTGCTCTCTGCACCCTGGAAAATGTCTTGGCAACAGTCTTAAATGGTTCCATTTTGCGGCTTTGTATTTGTTGCTTTTTTGGTCATCTGACATGAAATGTCAGGATGACCTATTGCCAATGCTTTTCATCCATCATTGTGTACTGTGTGTAAACTTTCCATTGAAAGTTCACAGGGAACAAATGTGTAAATATTTTAAATGACTTCTTTCCAATAAACAAAAGGCCCAGAGTACTGATAACTGGCTGGTAACATGCTGGAATGAAAGGTTACCTATTTTGTTAAAGTGATTAACATTTTCTCTTTTTTAAGGTCACGAGTCAAATGCGTGTAAACCTTCATACTTCTTTTTAATAACAAAAAAGTCTAGGCTGTTGATATTAGTTCTGTAATATAAGTGGTTGAAGGGCTACAGATTTGTTCAAATAATTGACCTTGAACTATAGGGAAGATCTGTTGGGTTAAATGAGTTTTAAACTCAAAATAATATTTTGACTGTTATTTTGAAAAAAAATACACAATAACCTTGCTGATTTCTCTTTGTGATTTTTCTGTTTTTCACAAGGGGGACCGCAGTATTGACATCAGGCATACTATGCCAACGACATCATATTTTCTCTGTAGTGCTGCAGGAATAAAAAATGGAGCCCAATCTCCAGGTTTGTTTTTTTATTAGTTTACCTGGTCTGAAGGACCAAATGAGCTTATGCTGCGGTGCAGTGTCCATCAACTTTTTCCTTTAAACAACTTCTCCTCAATAACTAATGGACCAATTGTTTTGATATTTGGCTGGTATGTTCCTCAAATGAAGCCTGACAGAGTTTGCGAAAAGAAATGACCTTGACCTGTATTAAAGGTCACAGGGGTCAGATATGTTAATACCCTTAAATGACTGTTCCCTGTGAACTCAAAGGCCTAGAGGCAGGATATTTGGCTGGTAAGTTCCCAGGATGAAGCTCGTCCAAGTTTGAGAAAAGAAATGACCATGACTAATAAATATTTATCACTAGGGTCAAATTTGTTAAAACATTTAAACAACTTCTTTTCAGGAACTAATAGGTCTACAGACATGATAATTGGTGGGACTGTTAAGGAAAGGAAGCCAACAAAGTATTGATGTTTATTGGCCCTGTCTAAAGTTTCCCAATGACAGCCATTATGGTCATTTTGTAACATGATTGCTTTATCATAGTTTCTCCGAACAACACCTGTTTTAAATTCTTCTCAAGTTCCACTAATGGAATTCAGGTGAAACTTGCCTAAATTGATGTTGAGATGATCCTGATGATATTTTGGGGGTCAGTTCGAAATCCAATTTGACTGCCATGGCTGCCATCTTGAAGACCACATTTTAAACTTCTTCTCAAGTTCATTTTAGCTGAAATTTTGTTGAAATTTGGAGAAACTGAAATGAGGAGTGTTTTTGCCAGTTTTGTAATTGTTAATACCACTACTGCTGTTATATCGTATATAAGTTATGGAAGAAAATGTTTTGTGTTGTTGTACTTAATCATTTGTCAAAGGCAAATCTAATTCTTTTACCGATGTATTAAAATATTGTCTGCAACGGTAAGCCTGTGCCTGGTAATAAGCTAACCCGTATCTGTTACCTTTTGGTAGAATTTTATACAAATCTGCTTTAATATCCTGTAGGAAAGGTAAAAAAACATTTGATATGTATTATGAATTGAACAATATTATGAGTCTTCACTTTTTTTATAGGTCAAGAAATATCAGGAAAGATAACACTGAAACATGTCTATGAAATCGCCAAGATTAAGCAGTCTGAGGGAACATTGGACAGATTCAGCCTTCAAAATATCTGTAAGATGATAATAGGCAGTGCTCATTCTTTAGGATTACAAGTAGTGAAAGACCTTGATCCAGAGGAATACAGACAATTTCTTATAGAAAGAGAAAAGGTAGTAGAGGAACAAGCATTGAAACGAAAAGCAGAGTTGGAGGCAAAGTTTTTAAGGATGAAAGAAAAAGACACAAAATCATAACATATAAATCAAGAATATAAAAACTTTGACCTGTGACAGTGGAGGCTGAGTTGTTGAAAGAAGACAATGCCACTTTTGGGAAGGATCTGGAAATGTTGACTTGTTAACAACTTAATTTAAAGCTTGTCTTGCTGTTTAATACTGTGTTCCTTAATGAGTATCAGTGGAGTTGTCTTAATTATTTCAGAAATGGGGTAAAAGGTAAGGGATCTGTTTGATGATGACAGAATTTAAGTGGTGAAACTATACATTAGATTATTTGATTTTTCGTTTTCATGGATTCTGATAGGAACACTTGAGCATACCACCTTCTTACAAGGCTGTCATTGATGTATTTATTCATAAAACACAATACCATCTAATCAACTTTTTATCAATAAATAGGCTATTAAGCATGAATTCATGATGTACACGTACAAGACATGATAAACTTGTTTATGGATTCATGTGAAAAGATATTCATTATACATTACCATGTAATTGACTTAGTGAAATATTTCATATTTAACATACTCACATTTATGTTGGAAATCAAATAACATTTGTGATATAGAAACTATGTAAAAATGAATTAACGGCACACATGTGCTATGAATTTCTTTGGAGTTATCTATAAAATAAATTGAATTATGAATTATAGAATGAATTAAAATTGTATCAGAAAATGAAATTAATAGGTTATTCTACATGCCAAAATAATATCCCACACCTCCCAGTCATAAGTGTTTGCATTATTAGCATTAATGTGATGATATGGTACCTGCAATAGAATTCAAATTTCTAGGCTATGTAAAATTTGCTACTAAAGGTAATTTTTCTTTGTGTTAAAGAAAAAGATTCACAATCACATGTACTTCAAAGATGAACACTGTATATCTATTGCCATGAAGTCATATGTATTTATGTTGATTACAATAAAGTCTATGGAAGATTTGAATGTGTGTTGTTAGTGATCAGTTTATGGACAAGTTACAATGAATTCTTATTAGACTTTTTTACCATTGAATACATCAATAAAATCTGGTATCTGTAACCAAGCGAAATCGGGGTATCTCAGTTTCAAGTTAAGATCCTGAAACACCCAACGCTTCAGTTGGGAGGATGTTACAGGATCTTAGCCCAATACTGAGATTCCCCGATCTTGCTCAGTTACAGGTAATAGATTTTTTCTTGCACCTAATACTCTGAAAAGTATTCAATATTTCATCAGAGTTTGGTGTATCCCATGGGAGCCTCAAACTACCCAAACAGCCTCTTCACATTTAAACAATGTTTGAATAGTGCCACATAAACAATGTAGGTCGCACTTACAAAAAATACAACACATTTTACAATGCCAATTTTCTATTCCATTTTAAATATGATTAATTGTTGAAATTTTAGCAACATCATAACCTATGTTTTAGTAGAAATGCAGGGATGTAGGTGTCACCTATGCCTACATGTGGATGAATACACCTATGCATAAAAAATTCCACGAAAACGCCGATAAGGTAATAAACAGATCGGATGAGAAAAATCTAGGATGGGGTATTACATGCGATATCCCTTTTCGAGGTGCAAGAAGTACATATCCTCACAACCTAGTTTGGGTCGGAAATTCACATCTTGACAAAGTGACTATATGTATCATGAAAAAATTTAGTGCCAAACATGCATTTAAAGAAGCCCCATGATTTTACCTGTGTAGTTTTATCTTCTGCAGTTACTGAAATGATTACCATGCATTCCATCAGATGTTAGGTAAAATATGTTTAGTACATGTTCTTTTGTTTTTGTTTTAGTTCCTTTTGGCACAGCTGCAATGCCAATGTAAAATTGCCATCATAATCACTTTTCATATATGAAGGGCATAGTGGCCTAATATCAGTGCTTTCCACACCACCTATGAGTGATGAATATAGAATTTAAGTTTCATCAAGATATGGCCAATTGGAAAAGAATGTATAGGAAAAAGTTCACTTACTTGACCTTTAACCTTAACATGAAGGTTACAATGATTTAATTTCACTGGATCGCTCACTACTTGTGGATGATGTAGTTATATTTCAAGTTAATAAAGATATCTTTGACAGTTCAAATGTTGTGGCATGGACAATGTTTGCTAAGTTCATCATCCTACAAACAACCAGGGTCTCTTTGTAATAATTGGTAGCTACCTTACTAAACAACATACAGCAGGCCCATCACATGTCACACAGAGCAATTAGTGTAAAGTGTCTTGTCAAAGGTCACAACAGCGCAGACCAGTCCATATTTCAGCTTTCTGAAAATTACAAACCAACATGAGTAGATATTGAACCATGCACCTCAAATATTCATCTGACCTGATGGAGAAAAATGCTAAAATATCAGAGTCCTGGCATGGACAAGCAGAAATGCACTGGACTGGAAATTTTGCTCCTTTTCAACCTTTAACCTTGAGGTGATGGTCAAAGTGACCAATTATCAGTGCACTACACACTGCCTGTAAGCAATAATTGTATTTCAAGTTTCCTCAAGATATACTGTATATGACCTAATAAGGACGCAGGTCGCAGGTAATTGAACGTGAGGGTGCCCTAAATAAGACTTAAAAACCGGCAAGTTTTATGAAACAGACTATAGGCGATGTGTATGTAGCAGACAGCTTCCAGTTCAACTGAGGGTAAGTAGAAATTCCAGCGAAACCATTTGATGTTATTTATAGACCAAGTCTATACAGAAAATTGGCATGTGAAAATGTTTTTGAAAGCAATTCAACCGAAAACAATGAAAAGTTAAGTTGTTGTAGCTTAGACTGTTCTCGATTATACAAGTGCAGATGTGCACAATGCGAACATTGTACTTTCCATGAGTAGTGCTAGCAGCTCAGACAGTGATAAGGACGATGCTGAATGATAACTATGACTGTACTAGCCCTAGACATTGAAATCAGGTCTGTTTTTAATGTCCACAGTGCAGTCATAGCAATCCTCAGAATAGGCCTATCTATATATTCTAAATATAAAGGTAGGTGTAGTAAAAAATTTTATCGTTTCTGAATGCAAGTGGACACTTGGCCAAGAAATGTTCCTGATAAAAAAGGTACAAGTGCCCTTATAGGGGCATGCGCCCTTTAAAGATCATATATGGTATCTCTTACAATTCAAAAGTATGACCTAGTAAAAAGGTGAGAAGAACCAGTACATGTACTAATACTGTACACCTCCTTTCATACAAAGGGAGGCACTCTTGTTGATTTTGTCATTTGAAGTGTGTGGTCGTCGTTGATTAAGAAATACTGCAGGGATCGCAAAATTCAATACCAACATAATCTGTATGGTTCCTAGTTGAGTACACCGTATTTTGAGTATGATTTCAATTTTGAGATAGCTGCCAGTGGCTACAACTGTACTTATGATTTTGACATAGAAAGTGTTAGAGCACTAAAAAATAACTGAAGGGATATTCTTCAAGGACAAGTCTAGTATCTGTTCTAGTCACACATTTTGAATACAAAATATTAAAAGATGGCTTGTCATTTTGGATTTTGACATTTGTAGTTTTAAAACCTATGAAATTTTATAGACGCATTCAGAAAGTAAACCAAATCATTCATGTAATATTTTCAGCCTTGCTTGTATATTCAAGATTGCCACATTCAAGCATTTTGAATTTCATATCTGAAGTCATTACAGACCTTAACATGTTACCACATTAAAGAAATAATCAGTCTTACGAAAAACAGTGAAGTTGGCTGCCAAGATCCCTCTGAGACCTCTGGATGTGTAACATAAAGTGAGCAAGAACTTGTTTTTAAATGAAATTTTATTGAAAACCAATTATGTGAATCCAAATTGCTTTGCTGGTAAGGGTAACTTCTTTTTCTCTTTCGAAGCAGTTTTCTTTCTCTTTTTACTAAGGTAATTGTCAACTTTTCCAGATTTCTTGAGCTCTCTATACTTTTCTGCTAATTCTAGTTTCCTTAAATCTCCTGAAAAAGATTACAACACAACAGATTTAAACACAATGGTATATCTATGAAAGTTGAACATTACGTTAGTTACAACCATTTAACAAAAACGCACCATTTCATTGATAAAACCGTATCGAATACAATTTATATTAATGCAACATATCTCAATTTTCTTTACTGATATTATTGTCAATAAGATATACCAGAAAAATCAGAATATGTACAAATTCCTCCATTTTTGTCTTTGAGACATAATAACTTCATATTATTTCCCCTAAAGATACAGTATATTACAAACATTTCTTAGTGAATGTATGTGTATTATGGTGATAATACAGTATATCACAAATGTTTCAGAGGGAATGTATGTGCTTAATGGTGATATACCCTAGTTATTACATCATCAGCATATGACAATAAATAATCCTGGTCAATAAGATTTAAGTCTGTAAGTAATGTTGCTATATAAATATAGCATTGTTATTTCTTTATAATACTTTAGCTGCTGTGAGACACAAACTTTTACAAGTTTTCAATGTACAAGTGTCTTTTACCTTTCTTGAGATAAAATGGATTCTTTCCTTCCTTCACTCTTTCCTTCTCCTTTGTCTTCCACTTCTTTTCAAGGTCTTGTCTCTTTTGTTTCTGATCTGTAGCCATTTCTTGTTGTTTCTGGAGTTAATAAATATAAAGTCACTTTATGCTTTTATATTTTTATATTCTCTATCCTTTTAAAGGTATTTTCCTCTAGAGAGACCATGTATTCTGACATACAAACAAACATGACAAAACTCAAAAGTCAAAATGTCTATGATCACTTCGGTTATTCCACTCAGAACAGTTAAATACAGAAAAATAAATAGCATGCTAGCCTTCAACATATCTCCATCACCTTCAGAATTTAAATTTAACAAAAGGAGTATCTATATATCTATCACAGCAAACAAAGGAGTATCTATATGAATATCTCACCATACACAGGAGTATCTATATAAATATCTCACCATACAAAGGAGTATCTATATAAATATCTCACCATACACAGGAGTATCTATATAAATATCTCACCATACAAAGGAGTATCTATATATATCTATCTCAGCAAAAAAAGGAGTATCTATATAAATATCTCACCATACACAGTATCTATATAAATATCTCACCATACACAGGAGTATCTATATAAATATCTCACCATACAAATGAGTATCTATATAAATATCTCACCATACACAGGAGTATCTATATAAATATCTCACCTTACACAGGAGTATCTAAATATATCTATCTCAGCAAACAAAGAAGTATCTATATAAATATCTCACCATACACAGGAGTATCTATATATATCTATCTCCGCAAACAAAGGAGTATCTATATAAATATCTCAACATACAAAGGAGTATCTATATAAATATCTCACCATACACAGGAGTATCTATATAAATATCTCAACATACAAAGGAGTATCTATATAAATATCTCAACATACAAAGGAGTATCTATATAAATATCTCAACATACACAGGAGTATCTATATAAATATCTCAACATACACAGGAGTATCTATATAAATATCTCACCATACAAAGGAGTATCTATATAAATATCTCACCATACACAGGAGTATCTATATAAATATCTCACCTTACACAGGAGTATCTAAATATATCTATCTCAGCAAACAAAGGAGTATCTATATAAATATCTCAACATACAAAGGAGTATCTATATAAATATCTCACCATACACAGGAGTATCTATATAAATATCTAAACATACAAAGGAGTATCTATATAAATATCTCAAAAGACACAGTAGTATCTATATAAATATATCTCAATACACAGGAGTATCTATATAAATATCTCACCTTACACAGGAGTATCTATATAAATATCTCACCATACACAGGAGTATCTATATAAATATCTCACCATACACAGGAGTATCTATATAAATATCTCACCATACAAAGGAGTATCTATATATATCTATCTCAGCAAACAAAGGAGTATCTATATAAATATCTCACCTTACACAGGAGTATCTATATAAATATCTCACCATACACAGGAGTATCTATATAAATATCTCACCTTACACAGGAGTATCTATATAAATATCTCACCTTACACAGGAGTATCATATATCTAAAGGAGTATCTATATAAATATCTCAACATACAAAGGAGTATCTATATAAATATCTCAACTATATACACCATACACAGGAGTATCTAGGAGTATCTATATAAATATCTCACCATACACAGGAGTATCTAAATATATCTATACAAACAAAGGAGTATCTATATAAATATCTCAACATACACAGGAGTATCTATATAAATATATATATATCTATCTCAGCAAACAAAGGAGTATCTATATAAATATCTCACCATACAAAGGAGTATCTATATAAATATCTCAACATACAAAGGAGTATCTATATAAATATCTCACCATACATACAAAGGAGTATCTATATATCTATATATATCTCACCTCACAGGAGTATCTAAATATATCTATCTCCGCAAACAAAGGAGTATCTATATAAATATCAACATACACAGGAGTATCTATATAAATATCTCACCATACACAGGAGTATCTATATAAATATCTCAACATATCTATATAAATATCACAGGAGTATCTATATAAATATCTCACCATACACAGGAGTATCTATATAAATATCTCAACATACAAAGGAGTATCTATATAAATATCTCAACATACAAAGGAGTATCTATATAAATATCTCACCATACACAGGAGTATCAAAATATCTATCTCAGCAAACAAAGGAGTATCTATATAAATATCTCACCTTACAAAGGAGTATCTATATAAATATCTCACCATACACAGGAGTATCTATATAAATATCTCACCACACAGGAGTACACAGGAGTATCTATACACAGGAGTATATATAAATATCTCACCATACACAGGAGTATCTATATAAATATCTCACCTTACACAGGAGTATCTATACACAGGAGTATAATAAATATCTCACCTTACACATATCACCTATATATATATATCTATCTCAGCAAACAAAGGAGTATATATATAAATATCTATATAAATATCTCACCATACACAGGAGTATCTATATAAATATCTCACCATACACAGGAGTATCTATATAAATATCTCAACATACAAAGGAGTATCTATATAAATATCTCACCATACACAGGAGTATCTATATAAATATCTCACCATACACAGGAGTATCTATATAAATATCTCACCATACACAGGAGTATCTATATATCTAATACAAAGGAGTATCTATATAAATATCTCACCATACACAGGAGTATCTATATAAATATCTCACCATACACAGGAGTATCTAAATATATCTATCTCAGCAAACAAAGGAGTATCTATATAAATATCTCAACATACAAAGGAGTATCTATATAAATATCTCAACATACACAGGAGTATCTATATATGAATATCTCACCTTACACAGGAGTATCTAAATAAATATCTCACCATACACAGGAGTATCTATATATGAATATCTCACCAAATAAAGGAGTATCTACCTACAATATCCATCAGTATTGCACAATACTATTAAATATGGATTTTCGATCTTACTGTATCTTTTGATATCTTTGGTATTTCATCATAAGAGTGAGTATCTATTAACTTTCTAACAATTAATTAACTATTGGTGTATCAGTAATGTGTCATACAATTAAACATCTACTTATAACTTACCATACGATTAAGTAGATAGTGAAGGTCTTGTTTCTTATCTGCATTCTTTACTCTCTTGAGTTCTCTTTGCACTTTCTGTGTAAATGTAAAGATGATTAAAAAATATACCCTAAAACTAAAAAACACTACCTTATACCTAGTTGTCATAATATATTGTAACAATACCTACACTGTATCTATGCAATTTTAAACACACGACAAAGTTTTTTCCTCCACAAAATATGGAGGATTATTAGGTATGCATTTTTATCTTTTTAAGAAAAAAAAGAATTAAGCATTTCAAAAAATATAAGTATTCAAGGAAGCACCGTCAAATCATTGGTATATCAGTTTAACTTACCTCCCTTTCCCTGATTTTTATGTCCTTAAGGAAGGAGTAAGATTTGTTGAAGAGATCTTCCCTGAAGTCTCCAGAAAGGTCATCAAATCTGGGGTCACGGTTAATCTGAAATAGGAACATACATGTACAACCAAACAAATTTTATGCTAAAGGTAGAATAATTCCTTTATTTCATCAGAAATTAGAAGTGACTTCAACCTCTACAGAACAAAATTAACAATTCAAATGCAATGCAATATTGTAAAAGTGGTATGAAACGAAAGTCAGTCTGAAAAACTTGCCTCTCATAACTTTCATTGAAGCTACGTGCATTCATTCAGTTTGCAAAAAATGTTTTTCTCTCATACCAGCATGAAACTAAAAAAATTATAATCAAAGCTTTTAATTAATTTCAAACACAAAAATAACATGGTTATAATATGATAATTTAATTAAGGATTATTTTATTACAAATTATCAAGTGGAGGGATCTAGATCTAGATGAATCGCTGCATTTTGTGTACAAACAACAAAAAATTAATGATATTGCTATGTTGACCGAGTTCAAGTTCCACAATGATAACTTTGATGTTACTTGAATATATGTCAAATCCTGGAGTGAAAGACTATTTACATTTTCAGTACCACTGAATTTGAATTGCATGATAACTATCAGTATGAAGAAAACTCTTTCTCTCTATACCTGAACAGCAAAACCAATATGGCACTTATATGTTTTTATTCTGAAAGTCATATTTGATGATGTTTACGAGCATTTAATATTTTCTGTAACCTTTACTTTACTAAAGTTGTCACCTTTTTCTTTACAGGAATAACCTCTCTTACGGCAGGTACCCGTCTCTTTGATGATATCTCCATTGGTCTGGAAATAGTTTTCAAAAGCCCTTATTCAACACAAAAAATTCAGACTGTCTTGATGCATTTTGATTATAGTAATTTTCTCACACACTGTGAAGTCAATCATTTATGCTAAATCAGTTCATTAAAGCAAAAAAGACAATACTGACAGGTTTTAACTTTCTGTTGTGAAATTTGTTAATGTCAGGTTATATGACGTACTGAAGAAAAAACCCAAATTGCTGACATTCACATTATCAAGTAATAAGCTTCCACACCTGTTTTTGTTTTTCCTTTTAAATTGTCGCTTTCCCTTCACACCTAGGTGTTTATCACCATGCATTGCCTTTTTGTATCTGAAATAAAATGCAGAAGCTTAACAAGAGAAAGTATTCTGTTGGAAGTTGCTGAACAGCACAAAGTCAGTATGACAACATCAGATGACTTACAGATGATCTCCAACTTTTTAAATTATAGATGGTTTTATGAAAATTAAATTATGCATAGTTGATATTGTAGACTTTTGAAAACATTTCACCACATGTCTGATATGTTATTCTGTGAATATATTCAAGTCGTATATTTATTCATATGAACACATGTAATGATCTACTATGACATTGGGACTAGATAAAATGATGTCACATATTTGCACACTACATAGTGATGTCAAAATGGAGACGTAGACATATACAGAGCCATGAGGGCTTCAAGTTTGACACTGAAAAAGAGCATTTTCTGATATTTGGAAAAAAGGGATCATTAACTTGTTTCCATTTCACATTTGATCTATGAAAATTTGTCACATTTGTTTTTCTTTTGAGCTCAACTCAGGATTGAGAAGATCACTGTAATGGAGAATTCTTAAGGTTCATTCCATCAATCTGAAATTCATACCATAGGAATTTCCAAGCAATCAGAAAAGTTTTAAGGATACTTACGCTTTTGTTCCAATTCTTTCTTTTAGCTTTATCAAATCTTCAAATGGCATGTTAGCAATTTCTGAAAATGTGGCAAGGACACAAATTGAATTAAAGAAATTTTGACTAAATAAATTTAATTCTTGCTTCAGCTAGGGATGTGTAATTCATGCTGGCAGTGAATGTTTATAAAAGACAACTTTTTATTAACTTTACATTGAACTGATATGTATAGGTGATCCCAAACACCAATAAAGTAACAGACACATGTACACTTGAACTTAAAGGCCAGGTTTTTAGAGCTTTCTAATAAAATTCACTATAAATATGTACAGTGAACATCAGAATTATTTGTAATTTTGTGAAAACATCTTACCTTCACGCATGGCTGCCTGTGAATAAAAGGAGACAAGTTCAGAAAAGAATCAATTAATTCAACAATGATGACACATGCAAATAAACTTCAAGAAACAACATGGTATGGCAAATGATAGTCGCCCACATAGCAGTTAATGGGGAAGTATTAAAAACTTAACATTCTGGCTATCATCACAGACGATAACACAGTGATAGGCAGCCATATATAAGCTTATTTCAAATGACTCATAAACTGCATATGTTGGCATTTCTACTGAAACTTCAATAAATGTGGGTAAGCTTATTACCAGGCATGGGATTGTTGCCAGATAAATATATCCTCAAATTTGATCACAATTAATGTTTACACAATTAATTCTGTAATTTCAATTTTAAAGAAGAAATATTTGCTGCCATAAAGATTTTGTTCCAATTTAAGCACTTGATTATAATGACATCAAGCCTGAAGTCATGATGTGAAAATAATTTGTACACTTACATACTCTTCTTTACTGACATCTTCATCAGTAGACTCCATTTCAGACTGTTCCTCCATATCCTCATCTTCAGAACAAGCCTGATATTCATCCTCTTCAATTTCATATTCTTTACTTGTCTTGCTGTTTCCAGGAGTCATTTCATCATTGCCCAGACCAGAAAATTGTTTTAGTTTTTTTTTCTTTTGACTACTGTAGAAGTCACCTTCACTACTTTTAGGGATCACTGTCACTGCAGTTTTATCAGACATTTTCAACGATGCTGAATCTTTATGTTTTTTCTTTCCTGTTTTTAATTTTGTCATCTGACCACTGTCTCTAAATCTACCCCTGGCTTGACCCTCACTGTCATCATCAAAATCTTGATCCATAGCACATGAATTTCTACAATATAAAGATAAACAGTATTTTTTTATTCAATATTCAACAATATCACACGTTTCACATGTGGGATAGGATAACAAGTTTACAATGTTTGCTTATTTTCATTAATTTAAATGTCAAAGATAAGTTTACCTATATTATCCATTCACAACTGTAGTGAAATTGATTACTTTAACATCAATATTATTACCAAGGATATCACATCTGTAATGACATATTTTTACTAGGAATCTATCATGAATAATAAAATATTTTACTAAAACATCATTAAATCAATCATTTACAATGGGATCAAAATTTATTCTTTAAATTTTCAAACGTAATGGGATAACATAATTTAGGCCTATCATATGTAAGACTGTAGTATACAGAATAGAAAATGTAGAATGTATATAGCTACTAGATGGTTCATGCAACCATTGCTGTGTAGCGGAACTGGATGAGGTCAATCTTCAGGAACCAGTTAGCTCAGTAGGTAAAGCATCCTTTTGGAGTTTGAAGGTTCCAGGATCGAACCCTTGTCTGGCCGTGCATTTTCCTACTCCTGTTACATTTGGTGATGAAACCAAATCTAGTTTCAAGCAGTCAGTAAATGCTTAACAAGGGGATACCCGAACTTAGGTTGTTTGATGTGATGTCTTTGGAGGGGAAGACTAAAAATAAGGAGGGAGGGATGTAGTGGAACTGGATAGAGCTCAGTAGGTAGAGTCTAGATTTCAGAAGGTCCCAGGTCTAAACCTCGGTCTGGCAGCACATTTTTTCCACTCCTGTCACAGATGTTTGAAATTCTGTCTGCAACAAGCACTTGTGTCTGGTATGTAAACAACTGAGGTCCACACTAATCATCAATTTATATATGTGTAATCAGAGGGAGTTGGTGTGGCTTGTATATAGTGTTGAGTATGGTCTCAGTCACTCAGCTAATGGAGTATGCTTCTTTGGCTCAGTTTGCCAGAGATCTGGGTTTGATTTCTGGTCTGAACTTGATGTTTAAACAAAATCCCAAGAGTTGAGTCATTTGACAGTTGAGTATGGTCTCAGTCACTCAGCTAATGGAGTATGCTTCTTTGGCTCAGTTTGCCAGAGATCTGGGTTTGATTTCTGGTCTGGGAACTTGACCGTAATGTTTAAACAAAATCCCAAGAGTTGAGTCATTTGACAGTTGAGTATGGTCTCAGTCACTCAGCTAATGGAGTATGCTTCTTTGGCTCAGTTTGCCAGAGATCTGGGTTTGATTTCTGGTCTGGGCACTTGACCGTAATGTTTAAACAAAATCCCAAGAGTTGAGTCATTTGAAGTCTACTGTTGAGGTTAGGAAATCTAAAGAAAAATGAGGGAGCAGTGTAATAGGAGCGGGTTGATGTGGCCTGTACATAGTTTTAAATACGGTTTTCATCATTCAGCATGCTGCTTTGGCTCAGTTGGTAGAGCCGATTGATTATCACGCAACCGATCCCTGTTCAAATTCCTGGTCGGGGCACTCGACATAAGTGTATTTCCCCCGGTCTTTCACATATATAAACTGATAAACATGCCTATGCTAGATCTCAATTTACATTCAGAATTTCAAATACGTGCGATGCTGCCAACATATTAGTGTCGACTGTTATACATTAATATAATGAGTGTATTGACAGACGAGGCTAGTACCTGTGGTCTGGGACACTTCGTGCACGTGTAGATGTGTTTTGGGAGCAGTGTACCGGAAGCCTGTATAATGTACGCTTATAAGAAATTTTCCTCTGTTGAGTCGAATACATCAGCAATGAAACATATATGGGTAATCATTATATATTGCAATTGAGTTTGTATAACCTACCTAGTAAACTAACATAAATATATATATCTATATATATATATATCAGTTTGTAATGTGATCTAGCATGTGCACTCTCCTACAATATTTACATCGCTCTTTTGGTTTGGAGGTAAAAATATTCGAACTTCCGTTCGACTTCCAGAAGAATCTCGCTTTCTTGTTTATGCCTGTCTTGTCGAGTGTGGTTATTATCAAATCAAATTGACATCATTTTACAAACATATAACCATGGATAAACCGCAAATAATACTGCATATCCAAAAGTCGGTCAACTTCACACTTTTCGACGCAAAATGGATACCGTCTAGTGCTAAGTTCGTGGTCCTCGGTAACCATGCACGCGGAACCGGTGCCATCCAGATATATGAGGTTTCTCACGGAGATGTTGGACTCGTTAAGGAGGTGATGTGATGGTTGTTTTGTAATTTTTGTATTGTATATATATATTGACAGAAAGTTGCCTTTTTCATATTTATGTGTTAAGAAGTGAATTTTAATTCTTGGAACAATATACTGAGCAGAAGTTCATACATGATACTACAACCAGTTCGATAAAAAATTCGATGGCTAAACGATAACCTTCACCGAACAAATAACTAGTATGAAGCGTATATGCACCAAGGTATACAGCATACGAGATGGTAATCAATCCTCAGGACTTTTCGGTTACAGCATAATCTTACATACACTTGCCATTTGGAAATGTTGTTTTACCTATCCACTACAGGTACTATGGATTGGGACATTGGATCATTAGTATGAACGCATTTCATTATCATGTTATCATTATCTTGTTAAACCGTTAATACTCTCCACCATAGTGCACATAAGGTTACATGCATTTATTAGATGCATTTATTATCATCTTGTAAAGTGATACCTCAGTGCAAATGCTCTCCATACTGGTCATTTGTGTGATGACGTTGACAGTGTAGGCATTAAAGTTACACTCATAATTTTCTCGCTTGTTGTGATATAAAGACTTATATCTAGTAAATTACAAATTACACATGGTATCTTAAAGTTTTGTACTATCATAGATTTATTTTTCATTTTTTGGTTAATATGTCTTTTAATATGTGTACTTTATAAACTATGCAAGACGTTTGACTAGTTTGTTAGTCATCAGTTTATGACATGTAACATTTTGGGTATCATTTTGAGTAAACTTAATACATCATGTATGTCTTCAGGTGGAAAAGTCCAAGGGATTTAAATGTGGCACATTTGGAGCCTCCAAACTACAGGAGAGATATTTGGCCACAGGAGATATGGAAGGCAAAATGCACATATGGTAAAAAAGAATGTTTTTAATCTATTTTCTATCAAATTGCCATTAGGCCCACATATTACCAACATGTGCATGAACACCAACATCAGACATGCCAGAAATAAAGCTGGCTTTCAAGATGACCATCAACCCTAAAGGTGTCATTTTAAATTCTTGAGACCAGCATGCGAGGAAAAAAACACATTCAGCAACAATATGTTGACAGAATTTTCCTGTCTTAAACAACTTTGTCATAAATGTTCCTGTTTCAGCCTTGAATCTTGGTAGGCTTTAATTTTACCTTGACATATCAAATACTTTTTAAGCAGTTATTGATTTCACTTCTGGTTGCTTTTAATTTCCCTGTACTCTTTAGTGAACTGTGCCCCCACTCCTCTGCACTGTCTCAATGGAAATGATGCAAGTTTTTTGGAAAAAATCCCAAACGATCTATGGATGCATATTTTAAACTGCAAACTCATCAGTGTCTTGTAAAACCTTTCTTGATGATCAATGGGCATGAAGAGTTGTTTCTTCAGAGAAAGGCTGCAGTGTGGGTTCTCTTTCAGTATGCTCTATATGGGGGGAGCCCCTGTCAGTTTTTTAGTCAAGTCTCAGTCTGAATCCAGGATATTTCCATTACCTTTGTGGTGGCAATTCCTTACAAGGATTCATCCTGTAACTACTCTGCACCATCTTGTGCTTAGATGTTGGTAGCTGTATCACTTTTCACTTCCCTAGGTAATAACTTATCAGCAGGTGTCTTTCCAAATTTTGGAGGTGGTTTAGGTAATCTTGCAGGATTGGCATCCTCCATTATCTGGATGACCAAGCCAGGGAAGGCAGTCATCAGAGAACAGTCTATCAGTGGATCACACTTTGGGTCAGAGGTCACTGATGGAATTCAGGAATAGCACAGGTCCAATGACTATACCCTAGGGAACCACTAATATGACAGCTGCTGGTCTTTACTTCTCACCATCTACTACCACTTGTTACATCAGCATCCATTGATACAGTTTCTTATCAAGATATGTTGGTGTGCTTCTCAAACAGCATTTTGACTTAGACTTAAAGGGGTATCTTGAAGAAGTTAGCAAATTTCTGACTGTTTTGAAGGAACCCTTTTTAAAACTCTTTAATGGGACATATTGGGTAAACTGGTCTATACACTGTTCCTTTATAACTTTTGCTGGGATTGGAATTTCATTGCTTTGTTCGTCTTATTTCTTGTCAATTTTTGAATGTACACAAATATTTCACACTATTTGGCTTATAAAAATCAAACCTGTTGTGGTTAGATTGTGGTCAAGCTACTGCTTGTAAATCCACTCTGCTTGATCAATATGGAATTTCCACAAATCAAATTTGGCATGTTTTTTATGGTTAATTAAGGTGTGGAATATCTATAGGAACAAAAAATAGATTGTTTGTAAAATTCTCATAAAAACATCATTTGATGATGTGCTGAATATCCCTTTATCGATTCTTCTGACATGATGATACAAGAAACTGTGTCACTTTGATATTGGACAGACACATCTTTTCCCACTCTGGTTACATTTGCTATATATCTTGTAGTCAAGGTCTCTAGTAGTTTTTATAAAGGATATATTTTCAGAATTCTGAATGAATGGTCAGTATTTTAGCAATTTATCTCTTAACAAATGTTGAACTTACTATTTCATAAATTATCCCAAAGTAAAAACAGATTGAAGCAGTTTGGTAATTAGGTATGAAGTTAAAGGAAATCCTTGAATATGACTAGTTATGAAAAATGTCTTCAATCAAAAGAAGATTTAAAAGTCAACTTTTACATGAATTATGTTTTTGTCTTAGGTGAATATTGCATCTCTAATACCAATTACTTTCCATGTGTTATACAGGAACCTTGAACAACCAGAGCTACCAATATACTCAGTGAAGGGACACAAGGAAATCATCAATGCTATTGATGGTGTTGGTGGTTTAGGAATTGGTGAGGGGGCACCAGAAATTGTCACTGGAAGTAGAGATGGTAAGTCATATTACAGTTCAATATTGTGACTTGAAGGGAGTTTCAAGTTGTATAATAATTAGATGAGATGATTACAACCTGGAAATGTCACAGGTTGAGATTGTCAGATAACAATTTTAAAAGAATTTTATCATCTAAATTCCTGTGAGTAATATTTCCAAGCTTGGAAATTGCATAGGACATTTTGAGACTTGCCTGGTTATTGTGCTGAAAATTCTACATTAACCAACTCTACTTCTCATTGTACTTAAAAAAACTTCTTCTTTCACCAACTCTGTTCATTTTTATCAAACTTTCTCTTTCACCAACTCCTCTGCTCATTGTGATTAAATTTTCTCTTTCACCAACACCTCTGCTTATTGTGCGTAAATATGCTCTTTAAGTAACTCCTCTGCTCATTTTTATCAAACTTTCTTTTCCACCAACACCTCTGCTCATTGTGCTCCAACTTTTTCTCATCACCAAATCCTCTTCTTTTTGTATTTAAATGTTCTCTTTCACCAACCCCACTGCATATAGTGATTATGCCATGAAATAAGTTAAAATTTAATTTGTTCAGTGAATGAAAATTTATACAGAGAAAGGTACATAATTTGTCATACACTTACATGTATATGGGTTGATATCTACTTATATGGCATCAGTCTTTATAACCATTTATACAAAACAAGAACCTCAAAACAAGGAGCATGTAAACCATGTGATATGGAAAAAGTTAATGTGAGACTGTAATAAAACATTTGGTAAAGGTGATCGATATTGACCATCAGTGATGATAATGATTTAATGTACATCCTCATTCATTTTTATGTTGTGCAGGAGCAGTTAAAGTTTGGGATCCTCGTCAGAAGAATGAACCTGTTGCTACCATGGAGCCAGGAGAAGGTCAAGATAAACGGGACTGCTGGACTGTGGCATTTGGTAAATAAATCTGTAATCAGGATTACCATAGTAAACATTTTGTATAAATTGATGCTTCCATTATTATCAACATCTTCTGAAGTGTTCCTTTGTGTTGAACATGTGTATATCTGTTGATTAAATGTAATAGACTTCAAGTATATAATAGATGTGACTGATGATGGTGTTGTTGTGTTGCTAGGTCATGCCTATAACCAGGCAGATAGATGTGTTTGTGCTGGATATGATAATGGAGATATCAAGCTATTTGATTTGAGAAACATGCAGCTTCGCTGGGAACACAATGTAAAGAATGGTGTAAGTATTGCAATCATGTAGGTCAATATGATAGGTCTGCTTCTATGATTATCCCAGACATTTTTTTAGATACTTGAAGTAAGACTATGTAGGTGTCTTTTTTATGAAGAAAAATCAATTTTATGGTCCAAGGTGTTTATGTGATTATTTTATTTTGATAGACACTGCTAAGTCACGTTTATGGATTGTGGAAATTAGACAAGATTTCAAGTACCTTCTTATCTCTTTAAGGTCTGTGGCATTGAATTTGACAGAAAGGATATCAGTATGAACAAGTTAGCAGCAACAACATTAGAATCCAAATTCCATGTGTTTGATATGAGGACACAGCATCCAACAAAAGGATTTGCTAGTGTAACAGAAAAGGTACAGTATCAGTCTTTTAATGGTGAAGTCATTCAGTGAGATGGTCTGCTTTACAGTATCAATCTTTCAATGGCAAAGTCAACCAGCAAAGTCATCTGTCAAACTTAAAATATCATACTTTTAACAGCCAGGTCTGTCAGGGAGATAGTCTTTTTCACTCACATCATCAATCTTTCAATGGCCTGGTTGACCAGGGAGGTAGTCCTATCCACTCACATCATCAATCTTTTAATGGCCAGGTCATTGAGGCAGATTATATAGCTTACTCATAGTATCAATCTTTTCTATTTGCATCTCAATATTGTATGGTATTGCTTCAGTATGACTTTTTACCATCCCATTTAAGCTAAAATACCTGTATATTTTCAAAGACTAATTACATTTAGCATAGTATCATATATATATAATTGTTTTTGTGATTTTGATGTAAACAATAATTCAAACTCTTATAGTATACTAAAAAACCAATTTTAGTATAGAAGTATGTGGAATTGTTACAGACTTCTGTGTGCTGTCTGTATTGTTTAGTATAGAAGTATGTGGAATTGTTACAGACTTCTGTGTACTGTCTGTATTGATTAAACTGGTTGAAGACGAATTAGTATGGTGAACAGTTAAATTTTGTGTAGTGTATTCTGTTTTTCTGTATAGATTTCTGTATCCATTGCAGGCACACAAATCAACCGTATGGGGAATCAGACATCTACCACAGAACCGAGACATATTTATGTCTATGGGAGGAAACGGATCACTCTACTTGTGGAAATAGTAAGTCAATTTAGAACATGTTAACACAGTCTGGAACAATCAATGAAATTTATTAAAGACAATTTGCTACTGTACATTTGGAAACTATGGCTGCAGTTAAATACTTACCCATGTCTTATTACTAAAAACATATCTTTTAGCTTGAATATCAAACTGAAGCCGATACAATATTCATTATATGTTTATTGTATGGTGACACTGACATCACCAGTTAAAAGTTTCTACCAAATTCTTCTGACTTCAACGACCCACTTTAGTTTGCACTTCATTGACAAATTGTTTATATTCTGTAATGCTCTATCTTTCCTAGTTCCTACCCTCATCAACGAGTAGAAAAAGACAGCGAAGGTCGAGAGATGGGAGTACCTGGAACTCTGAACCTTCTACAGAACATCACTATGACAACACAGCCAATCAGCTCCCTAGACTGGAGTCCTGACAAGGAGGGGCTATGTGTGTGTACCTCATTTGATCAGACATTAAGGGTTTTGGTTGTCACAAAACTTAACCGTGTATGAGACAACTTTAAATTACTTTATTAATACCCTCAGTTCGCCATGTTGATTATTGCAAAAGTCTGTATCAGTTGGATGGTGACAAAATCATGAGTTATGACTATTTGAATTCTACCTAATACTATGGAGACACCATCCTCTGATTGCTGTGAGAGGGTCAAGGGAGTCTCAGACTGGATTATTTCACTCATATGTATGGGAGTAGTGCAACTGACAGATTCTGTTTCATACAGTGTTCTAATTGAAGAAAACCATCCTGTTGGTTAGAGAGTGATACAGAAGTTCTGTCTCCCTTAGGTTATTAATAAAGCAGACCTATAGTGATGTCAATATACAGTGTACAGATGTTCATATTCATTTACTTTGTTTCTGGCCCCTGTGCAACATTATAGATGTGATATGGTGTGACTGGTGTGTGTTCCTGGCTTTACAGTAAGGAACAGAACATGTGTACATGTGTGAAGTCAAATGAAATATGGTGTAAGTTAGTGATTCTAGATAATGAAGAAGGTTTCAAAGTTACTTTGAGTCATTCATGTCAGTTCAATATGGTAATACATGTGCATCAATACATACAAACAAAATATTTCAAAAGACACGTATACTGTTTAACTGTTTTACCTGTTGTGTTGTAATTTCAACTCCTTTGTATTTATGGAAGTTTGTTCTAATTTACAACATCATTAGCACTGAAGAATGTAATATCAGACAGATATTCAACTTCAATGTAAATTTGCAAATGTCATATACTGTGGTGTCCACATCTTTCAAAATATCACATCATTTGGTAAATAGTGTGTGTATTCACCTGCATAAAGAAGGACCATGAGGATAAATAATGTTGGACAATTACATTGTAACAGATTCATTGGTCCCACTAGGTTTACCTTCTGGAACAAATCAATTCTGAGAGTAGATTTTGGAGAATACAAATATTTTTTGCCAGATTGGTAACCATTTTAAATTACACAATACATGTATAATGTGTTCATGCTATCAACATAATGAATATCATCTTAACTATTACAAATAATGTAGTTGCATTACATGTTAATAAAACTTTCAAAACTTACTGTAATTGTCATGACCAATCAATATATTTCCAATGTTGGGTATTTTACTGTTTGTACAAATTTCCAATGTTGAGTATTCCGATTTATGTATCATTTGCCAAGTTTCATAAATGAAACTCAATGGAAAATAAAACCTATTTATTTTAACATGTTTGTTGTGTCAGTGTTTGCTACATATCCATCTACTGGAATGTAATATACTTATAGATGCTACATTGATTAATTCTACATCTAATTTGATCTGCACTAAAATACACATAAGTAATGTGTCAGAATGAAATATTGTACTAAACCTTATTTTCCTCACTTTGTGAACTGAAGCTATAATCCCCACTCTCTACTGGAGATAAAGATAACCGACACATGGGGACGATAACAAGCGCAAGATATCCGGATCCTTTAGCATCATTAATAGGCTCATAGTAAATATTTCCCACTTGGTTTCCACTGATTGAATGGTTACTTAATTCCTTGTTGACACAGAAATTTGTCTCTTGTGTTATCATTTTCATGTCATACAAACCGGACTCTCAGAGAATAGCTTGTTTCTCACATCATCATCTAGAATAGAGACAAAAGGACCATGTGTTGCTTTAGCAGTTATCTTGCTATAAATGCCTATATATATTGTTCCAGTTGTAGAAGTAGGAACAGTTCTTAAATATTAAAAAGAGTTTCAAATATTTTGGCAATATAGGCAACAACAAAAAACACTCTTCATTTCAGATTCTCAAGATAGGGATCCGATGATGATGGTAGAGTTCATATGATTTACATTTGATTCACTTTTGGCTTTGGAAAGTTTCTGCAAAATTTATTTAAAATTGGTTCAGGGTTGTTTATTGATAATCAAGTTTTCATGTTGCACCGATGCATGTAGTTTATTTTATTTGAAATCAGTTCTCAAAAGAAACTAACATGATAAATTAAAGTGCATGCTGTCAGTCAGTTTTCTAATAAGTGCATTGCAGTGCAGACTTCACCTCTGCCTATAGTACAAGTGCACTAGAAATGTCTTTTTGTTATATATCTCCTTTAAATAACGCTGGAACAAGAACCTTCTGTCAAACCATTTAATGTAGAGGTTAGCAATTTTCCCTTGCTTGAATCAGTCTGTGCTATGATTAAACAGGCAAACGATGGACATAATGTATCTTTTTTTTAAATGTGTGATTTTGGTCAAAGTATTCAAAGCACAGATTTCCACATGTGTGAGTTACCAGGTACTAAATCAGGAGGGATATTTATTTTTATCAATATAAGCTCTCCTGCTTAAAGGGATGTTAACATAAGCTGTGACCAGCATCTATCCTTTAAACAACTGATATTGGACCCATAACATGCTGGAAAGAAGAGCTACCAAATTTGCTTTCAAGGTCACAGGTTAAAATATCTTAACATCTTCAAACAAATTCTAAATAATGAACAGGCTCAGTGTAGTGATAATGGTTCTGTAGTATGCTGCAATGAAGCGCCTCAAAGTTTGTTCCAACAAATAACCTTGACCAATTTTCAAAGTCACATAGGTCAAATGTGATTAAATCGTTAGATATGAATATATAAACAGATATGAAGAATGCATTCAGATCTTGTCTGAATTAATGCCAGATACATCATACATCTCGTATATAGAGTGCTCTATGGTTTCACAGGTCAGTCTTCCAAACTAATGAATAAGTAGTTGATTTTATTGTTTTGTTTTTCCAACACCTTTTGTCTGACAAAGAAGTATTTTTGAAAGTTTGACTGTCTCTTCAAGGTCACTGGTTTCAAGTGTGTTTAGAACTTAAGAACTACTTTATAACAATCAATAGGCCGTGTCATGGTATTTATGTAGTAACATTCTGGAGGTATGACTTTTCATGCATGCAGATTTTAAGCTGCAGAACAGGTGAGCAGTTCAGGTCCATTGGGAAACTTGTTTTTAGTGATTATCAATAAGACAGTGATGAGGATTACATTTATGACAGCGTTTAATAAAATTTGATTGTTTTAGGTATAGATCAAACCTTGGTATATGGAAAATTCGCCCTAAAGATGTGAAAAACTCAGAAAAGGTTACCACATTGAATTATTAACATTCGGAATTCAGCTTATTCTTCAAAGAATATGTAATGCTAGGATAAATCCGCATTTTATGCATAAGGTCTAACCTTGTGATATGCAATAGTGAAATCTGTAGATATTACACTTTTTCATTTGTAATAAAATGGGCAGGACATAGTACTAATATTTCATATGTATATCCGATAGAATGACAAACTCTTGCAAAAGTCCGGATATGATGACAACCGTCTTCGGTTTGTACATTTTTGTCACAGGTCACTTCCGCTCCAACAATGGCGTTCACATTTGCGGCATTTTGCTACATTTTGGCCCTAATTTTATCAGCAGTGCTGATTTTTTTCGCAATATTTCACGTAAGTATAATATTAGAACAGTTTGAAGCTAATTGTATACGCCATTACATAACGACATACTTCAGTTGACCATCGAACTCTGTCATTATCAAACACGAGTTCCACTGTCATTGAGATGACAGTTCTTTAAAACATTCGCATCCTTCATTTCTCGCTGAAATTAATGGAGGAGAGGGGAATCACATATCGTTCATAAAAACGAAAATTGAATTGAAGTCTCCGCCTTCTAACTCGATCCCACTACTATAGGTTTTGTTTGATTGCTGTTTTGACATATACTTGGTGCATCAGTTTCGGACCCCTTGACAAGTTGTGCAAAATAGACATGCATTTTTGTTTTAAGCAAATAATTCGTTACTGTAATGCATGATCGTTTGAAATATTAATGGATTTAAACACATATAGTTGTTATCACTATTTGTTTAGAATTACATGACGGAGCATTATCTCATATTGCAGATGTAGGTCTTACTTGAACTCTGTTACTTTAAGGACCGATAAGGAAATTAAAATCACTGATAGGCTTCCATCTTTGATTTTGACAGTTGAAGATTTTTATCACTATTTCTTAGGAGAAATTTTCAATTTCTTATCATAAATAGCAAAAGAACAGAAGAAAAAGGGATATAAAGATAAAAATGTTAAGACCAAATAAAGAGCAAAGACTATTAGATTTCTCTGATATCTCTTTTTGAAAATGGCTGTTGTTACAAGGTCTTGCAAAAGTTTTCAATATGAAAGTGAATGCTTAGGAGATGGCAGTCATTTCAAAATTGAGCTTGAAAACTGTATTCGATGGAAACTTCAGGATTGCTAAACTGTTGAAGAATTGTTGTTACAAATACATGTTTGTGTAAAAATGATATTGCCATTAGTGATTCACTATAGTAATGGGAGTAATTTATAATTAGAAATTGAAAGTATGTCATTATTTGAACATTTATTGGAAATAAATCAATATTTGAACATATCTTTGATTTCAGATTATAGCATTTGATGAATTAAAAACAGACTACAAGAATCCAGTTGATCAGTGTAGCAGTTTAAACCCGGTAAGTCATGCAACCATACTTAATTCAATTGAATACATAATTATTATTGAGAGATTTGTCCTTTTAAAAAGTTTTCATTTGACATTGTGGACAACAAGTTATTCAGAGAAATGTTGCTATATACTTACCAAGTAATAACACATACATCTTTTCATTTCAGTTGGTGTTACCAGAATACTTTATACACATATTCTTTACGGTGATGTTTATGTTTGCCATGCAGTGGAAAACTGTCATTCTCAATGTACCTCTCATAACTTATCACATCAGAAGGTAAAATGTTTTGATGGTTTTTTTATAAAAATTTATCTTGAAGTTGATTTGCACTACAGATATATTTGACAAATTTTCTTAATACTCTGAGCAAGGAAAACAAACGTTCTTTTGTTGATATAAAGATAATTAAATAATGAACCGGTAGTACAAATAAAGCCACAACAAAACAGGATGTACAAAACTTTATGTAAATGTCATTCTTTATTCAGCAATGTGTATCGATTACATTTTATTGCAATGCACATTGAGGTATCAAACAAAAAAGAGATGACAGCCTGTTTTCATGTTTGCAAATTAACTGTGAGTCACCTCTTGATATTCTTACATGAAATAAATTTTATGAAATCATGAATGCTTTATTGAAGCTAAGCTTGAAGGGCAGATAAGATGCCATGAGTAACTTTATCATCACCTATTGACAGGTACATACATCGGCCGATCATGTCAGGGCCTGGCTTGTATGATCCTACTACTATCATGAATGCAGATCAACTTAGTCGAGCTCAAAAGGAAGGATGGGTTAAATTAGCATTCTACCTGATCTCTTTCTTCTACTATCTCTACAGGTAAGTTTTTAGCTCACCTGGCCCAAAGGGCATGTTTAAGGTCACATGGGTCAAATTTGTTAAACCATTTAAATGACTTCTTCTCATAAACTAAAAGGCATAGAAGCAAGATATTAGGCTGGTTGGTTCCTAGAATAAAAGCCAGACAAAGTTTGCAAAAAGAATTGACCTTGGCTCATATTAATGGTCACAGGGATCAAATTTGTTAAAAACTTTAAACCACTTTTTCTCATGAACTAAAAGGCTTAGCAACATGGTTTGGTTGGTATATATATATATATATATATTTGAACCGGACATTGAGCTGTTGATATTTTCATTATATATATATATATATATCAGGTGAGTATTGCAGGTCCATAGGGCCTCTTGTCTTATGACTTACAATAAAATATTCCAGATGTTTCATCAGGCTTTTAGTTATAAGTATTATGAAATAAACAGAAATGTTGAAGATGACTGATGGAGAGGTGTATTTAGAACATTTTATTGAAACTGAAATTCAGCGACCAATTTTAAAATTTCAAGCAACCAGTTGCCATTCAATGGCAATACATTTCACAATCAGAAGAAGAGTTTATAATGTGCTAATATTCTTGTATGCTAAAGAATGAAATTATACAATATTAATTTTTTGTCTCTATGAAGGCTGCCTTTGTCACATTTTGATAAGATAATCATTCAAGACTTTCTCAATAATTGTAAGATTTATAAAGATTTTAACAAACAGTAATCATATTAAGTCTCAATCCACACTCTCTGCATACTGATATGTCAGTGTAAACTTTCGTTGATACACAAACAGAAATGCAATTTTTACGAACTGGTTTCGAAACCTTTGATTTCTTAACAGTCATTAACATGTATTGTAATAAAGTAAGTGTTTCAAAAGATAATAATAATACTATAATTAACTCCCCACCTTTCACTCCCATAGTTTCGTATAATTCAAACAGGTTTAATAATGTTTAATTCATTTTTTTCGAAGTGACTGAAGGTTTACAGTATATAATTTGATCAAAATCTGGCAAAACCTAATTTTCTTCAAATTAGAACCCAGGCCTTAACAGCATTGAACCCTATCTTACTTGGTCTGTTTTCTTTTCAGCATGATCTATGTTCTGGTCTCAAACTAATTGTCTGGATGTGAAGTAAATGACATGGATTTTCTGTGAAGATTGCGACATATGTAACTGGGAAATTGAGTTGTTATGGTTTGAAAGAATTTGAATTGTCTTGTGTGAAGAATGGAGGTGAATACAATGAGATTTGCTAGATGTTTATCCTGCAGTCAGCCTGGTGGTCAACACATTAATGTAGCCAGTAAGTCAGAGGAATGGGCATACTGTAATTACAGGGCTATGTTTGTTGGCATTTCTATTTAAATACCAGACATGGGTTTATTTTCAGGTAAATAATAATAGTTTTCATCCAAAATGTGTCATTCAATAAGTTGTTCTAGAAAATAATGCCTTTTTCGGTTGGCTAAGCAAAGCTCAGCGTCATGCACCATATGTTGTCCATTGCCCGATAACATTTTCACATTTCTGACTTTTAAAAAATGTTACAGTGATTTTGATACAATTTTGCAGTTTTCATATATGACGATGAAAAAGATTGTTTATCAAAAGTATGTATTACTTAGAATTAAGTAAGCTCAATAACCCAGAGGGACTAGTTTCATGTAAAGAGAAATATATACTTTGGAGTATATTTGATTTTATTATAAAATAGCAGTTTACAACAAAAACAGCTATGACTATATTTGGACTCGGGTGACTATTAAGGCTTAATAGATGTCCCAAAATTATACTTCTTTAATATTTTTGAAAAATCTGGTGGAATTGTTGAAATAAAAATTGCAATAGATGCTTCATATGAAAGTCTGAGTTTCTGTTCAAACTTATGAAACAGACATTGAATGAGTCTTATAAAAACTCTGATAGATGAGGTCAGATGCACTGTTAGAATTGCTCATGGACTAAAGACATAAACAGTTAAAAATTTGTAAATGTGTTCGAAGGAAAACCTGTCATGAATTATTGGTGTTGCCAAAAACTGCATCCTGAAGAAATTGATGGTCTGGAATGAACTTTTATAAATTCTATCAATAGGAACATATTTGGTTATGATTTTCTAAGTGATGGTGTAAGTATTTTTATCATTACATCTGTTTATTGAATATAGAATACACAATTGAATTTATTGTTTCCCCTGTTCAATGTTAATGTGTATATTTTTGTTTTTACTATTGGTATATATCTAGCATTTTCAGTCCTAATCTGTCTGTTACATATTGGTATTTCAGAAGATTCAGCTATAGGATTATATCCATGTGATGGAGATGTGAAAACTGGTATAAACTAGCTATACATCTTTTTATTAAATCTAGGTAAAGTTTTACTGTGAAATCACATATTTTTGGTGGGGCTCAGATATCACGATTCAAAAAATGTAGACGCATGATTTCATGGATAAGTAGACCTCCTGTTAATTCCAGATACTAATAATGTATGTCAAATTTAATATTTTGTGGAAATATTTGAATTTATGAATAAAGAGTACCTTCAAGTTTAATAAAAATAAAACTCCCACAATAATTAATGATTACCATATACAGTATTCATTTTTCTCACAGATGTGTCAGTCAGCATCTGTTAAATGTTAGTCAACTTATTGTCATGCCAAAGAATTTCTGTGCCTTAATAGATACTGGTTCTATTTAATTTGACTTGAAATGTAATATGACAGGCACTTAGTACTATAGGAAAAGGAAAGAGAGGGATTAGCGGATTTTCTGAAATTTGAAAATTTCTTTATAATTAAGAAACAATGTGGTGTACTATATTTTTGCTTTGGTAGGTCTTGATTGCTCAATCTACATATTGATTGACATAGAAGGAAACATGTTATGTTGTATTGCAAGTAAATTTGTGTGTTTTGCTACAGATTTATGCTTTATTGAAGGAGTTTATATGTAAAGCTTTGTGTATGCACTACAGATTGGTATGGATATATGTTTTAAAAGAGAAGTGCTTGTACGAGTCAGTTTAGTTTGAATTTCAGTGTTAGCTCTTTCTGTTCATATAGAGATCTGTTGTTAACATTAGAATGTTGATATTTAAATTCATATCAAGTTAAATTCTATAGAATGCCATTTAAAAGTTAAAACTGAACTCCCCTGGAAATCACACCTTTTCAAAATTATAATTTAGATTTGTTTGTATTTTGGTAAAATCAGTATGATATTCAATGTCCTATTCAAGTACACTATAATATGAACAACAGTATTGCTAGTCAGTATATTTAATATCAACGAGCATTTAACTGAACGATAAAATGTAATTTGTATTTATTATTTCAAAAATCTTCATTGGGTTTCAAATCATAGAGTAAATAGATTTACTACTTTCATGAAATTTCTCGTAATATCCAACATCACATGTACATCATGTACATGTAGATTGTAATATGTGTACTTTGAGTGACAATGTATTTTTTGTGCTGTAAGTGAATGTTGTGAATATTTATGATTTGCTTGAATTGCGATCTGGAACTTGGTTTTTTATACACTGTCTGTACATCTTGCAGTGCTATCAGTTTTCATTTTTCAAAATATTCTGTTTTAGTAATAATAGATATTCAATGATGTAAAAATCTGTACTCAAAAACATTATCAACACAGAAAGTATCGGTATGTTTGAATTTATATTGAAATTATCTTTTTTACATACCTACTTTTATATATCTACTATTTGAAATAATTCATTATAGTGTCATGATCACAAGTATCAGTGTGTGCAATATAGTCATCCTGTGGTACATTTTAGAACATACTCTTTTTCCATTTTTGTTTTTCTTTTACAATTAGCAAGTGAAATCCTTTTGCATTTGAACAATATATATACGTTAATAATGGTTTGAAGTGAGAATATTTAAATCTTTTTCTCCTATATATATTCTTTTGATCTTGCATATCCTACCTGTATTTGTGTCCTTTAACAATGTTTACTTGGTACATGAATTAGCATGTCAATTAAGTACATCATGGTGCAGTGTCAGCCTCATGGTATCTTCAGATCAAAATTTCCCATTTTATTTATTGTAATAGCATATATTTTTTTCTAAAAAATGTCACAAATGCATATTTAACAAACAATTTATAATCAAAATGTACAACTACAGAACGAGAGGAGACACTCTCTAACTACAAGATGATAGTTCTATATCTACCTTGACCTTATGATGTAAATCAACAATAAACTAAGTGCATTTGACAGCAAACTTTCTGAATACTGTACACAGGGAAACATTCACCTAGTGTTATTTTACCCAGGACTTTTTTGTCCAGTGTTAAATTCTACCATACATCAACGTATACATTTTATATATGATCTTCTATATCATGTCATTGTTATCTTCGACCCATTTGTGAAAGGCAGAAACATGGAAAATTTTAACTTTCGTGATAGTTTCCCCTTATACTGTGTCAGTATACTGTACATTTTAGTGCCATAAAGCCTTAGTTAATTTTTCTATCTCATTTTATTTCCCTTAAAAACATGTTTTTTCGGTGAGGACATAACAATATCATGTTTTAGTCTAGGTTGTGATAATAAAGGTACAAAGTTTAACAATATCCTCAATTGAGAGATCAAAGACAGTTACAGTACTGTAGAGTTGTTTACATAATATAACACATCAAAGTAAAGACAAGGAATCATGGTGGATGGATAGACTATATTTATAATTTAACTGATCAAAATTACCCCAACCCCTCTCTTCATGACACATAGTCACCAAAATAAAAACAAATATAATTATATTGTCACCGGTTGCATATTGATATAAACAAATACTTGATCTTTAACAACAAAGTATTCAATGTTTTTTTATTAATTGTTAAAGGTCTCAGGTGTGTATTGTAAGGTTACAATATTTCGCTTTTATTTGTCTGTTCCATAGTACCTGTATTAGTATTGTGATTTTTAATGTAGGTCCCAATTTGATTTGTTATATATGTCAAAGTCTCGTTTGTTGCACTTTAAAGACCTTTGTATCAAAATACAAATAAATACTATTTAATCTCACAAGTGAAAGAACAGTTGTTTTTTTCAAGTGAAAATCACATGTGTTGATGTATATTCATTGTCAATAATTGGAGTCTTAAGATATTAAAATGGCTACAATACTTGTGGAAACAGACAGATTTTTGCCAAAAAGCAGATGATCATGCATGTGTAACTAGCTAGTCATAATGAAGGGAACACCGCAGGTATGTATCAATGTCTTCCTGGATGTCTTTTTAGCGAGTTTTTAGGAGGACTTTTGTTGCTGTTTGCATTCATTCTAACATAGTTCCATGCACGTGCATGTGGCGGCCATTCCCTTCGAAGGGAGGATTGTCTTTTCATGTGCGATAACCCCTTCCTCATCCGCCTCTCGAAGTTGCACTGATGTTGCCATATTTGTTTCATCTCTTCAGGTATGAAGCCGTGACTCGTTATAACGAATGGAGATTTATTTAAGCAGTTGGATGCCAGAATTTTGTGGGCGTTAAATCCTCTGATTGTAGAAACACCGATGCGTAGTTCTCTTAGACAGAGAGCCATGTAAACGTCTTCAAGATGGAAGAATGTAACATTTGGCGATACTAGCAATATCTTTTGTATAACATCGATTTTTGTAAGATATGCAGTCCCAGAGCAAAATGGAGGATATACACGTTCTGGGAAACTTTCATATGACGCATAATATTTACTGTCCATGTTTCTGAAAGGCGAAGAATTAAACATACAGTAACCTCCGAAGCGGAATTTTTTGTGTCGCAGAGTCATCATCAATATTGGTTTATGCACCCAGACGTCGTCATCGACTTTCATTACAAACTCTGTCTGAGGACAGCGACGTGTAATCCATTTGAAAGCCATGACAGTTTTGTATGTCAAATTTGAATACGAATCTAAAAAGTCTACAAGGAGAATATCCTTATATTCATTGTTCTCACGGATCATGTTTTCGATGTGAACGTTTTCACTTTGTGGGCCTCTTCCTGTTACAAATATATATGTTTGATTTTTTGATGTTCTCACGTCAGATAACCAGGTCTTTCGCAGAGCCGTTCTTTGGGCTATATTGCTGTATTTAGTAAACACCAGATAGACTAGTGTAAAGTTTTTATTTGCACATATGTCATTTTCGATGAGGAAGTCAAAATTTATGATAAAACAATTATTGCACATTTTATATCTCGAGTAATTTCCAACCGGAAACAAAAAGCTACGCCGATTGAAAGATTGTTGCACGCTGAATAAATTTCTATGATAAGGGTTCTCTACCTGTTTTATGCGGTGCTTGAACGACTCCTTTGGGACCAGAAACAACGGTTCACGTCTCAGATTGGAGTCCATTTCTTGATTTCTCTGTTTGAAGTCGATGTCTTGATCAAAAACGATGGCGTTGTGTTGACCGTTCGACATGTAGTAATTAATGGTTCTTTCGACGCCGATCCTAAGTCCGACACACCAGTATGACAAAATAGCGAAAACAAGGATGAACCCGAATAGGATAACAAGGGTGTTCTTTTTAAACAACTTCATAATGTAGAATGGTTTGTTATAACTGGCTATACCTGGCTTGTCTAGCGGCCTGACTACGTTGTTAGTAAATACTGGAGTGATTGATTCAGATTAGACAACAAAGACGGTCAGAATCAACAATCGGGCGATAGACCGGGTTCAATGTACAAAGTGTGGGTTATCCTTACAGTTATCGTGTTTGCTATTACAGGTAGACATGTTGTCACATGGAAATATATTTTGTTTAATTAAAAGACAAAAAAGTAACTAATATTTTAATAACGATCCAATAACCACTTTGCTTTAATTACGAGGAATATAAATTTACTCACGCGCTTTGAAGACATTCTATGTGATCTAGTCATGAGAATTAATGGAAATCACATAATTAATATCAAACACCAGTATTAAGCATCCTGTACCGTGATTAATATAGCCAAAATGCAAAATCGTAAAATTTCATCGTAATAGGCCCCCATAGTGATGTGGGCAGAATGTGAAATATTTCCTCTCATTCTCAGAACCTAGTTCTTAAGTCTTCAGTTGGTTCCTTTATAGAACTCGCCTATCATTAATTCACAAATAACTTCGAATCCCGTTTAAAACGTACGTACAGCAATACCCCTGTATTCCGTCCGTATTTCAATTGGGAGGGATAATAGATCGGGTCTAAGCACTAATCCATTAATAAGAATGTAATAATTTTTTTATTAAGTTGACGTTGATATGAATACTTTTGACAGGTCACCATATTTTTCACGGTACATCTTCCTCATCTTTTAAAAAGTCAACGCGTTATGTTCCATTTTGATCAAAATCTCTTCTGAATACCGTCAGATTTAAAGTCTAATGATGAAATTGATTACAAAGATGCTTAATTCCTAATTTGAAAAATCTTGTTTCAAAACTAAATATTTCCTGTAAATTTGCTGGATATATCTTTATTTCCAGTTACGGAATTATTGAATTATGAGGCTTATGCACCTGCCCATCTAGAGTTTGTTTTCTTTTGACGCTTTGGGTCACTTTCTTCATAGACTTGAAAATTTCGGCCTTTAGCATCACTGACGAGTCCTAGAAGGACGAAACAACTGTATCTTATCTCAATTTGTATCTTAAGCTGCTATTCACTTGTGTGTCTTCTTTTGCACAATCTTTAAACAATATCACTGTGTGATTTAATCACCAAAGAAAAGAAAGAAAACAATGCAAAAACCTAAATAAGTCCAAAATATTAGTTCTTTATTAAAAAGAAAAAACACACACATTTAAACATTTCGATCATCGTAAGTATATTAACTCAATGTTGTCATTAAGATAACGACGTAATGTTGGAATCGACATGTTGTCACCGACATCTGAGATAATTCAACACTAGAAATACATCATTGCGCGACTTGTCGAAACTCCTTATAATTCAAAACACCGGATATGTAATAACAATAACCAGTTTCCATACAAAATATTAAAAAGATAAAGAAAAATTATGCAGTAAAACAGAACCAAGCTTTTTTTCTCATCACGCAATATAAGTTTGATAAAATGTTAAACAAGAGACATTCAGATGCAATTGAATAAATGCCCCCTAGCAAGCAGTGTAAAATTTAACAAATCATATTGGTGTTTTTGTGAATAAGAAAACAAAATAGTAAAAAATGTAAATTATCCTATGAAACGAACTACAAAAAACAATGCTGTCTTTAGTGATAGGTACCGCTGATACCTCCCATCAACATTCGTGTTCACCGTTACTCTATAAAATTTCAGGCGCAAAGAAATTGCCGGATCCCATCAACTGTATGGCTCCAATTTGATCTAGGGCGACACGGTGATTGAAATCGATGTATGGTTCTCCGTTAACAAACGTCTGCAAAATAGGCGATATAATTCAGCACCATGTATATTAAATCAATTAATGAATTAAATTTCAAAAATCTTCTTCTCAATACCCAGATATGGTAGAATCAAATGCTCTTCATGAATTTAAGCATCTTGAGGTGCTTTAATTACCAAAATGTGTCTCACATTTCTTCCTGGGGAGGAATATATTTTAAGACTTTGTATGTAATTTTCATTAAAAAAAAGTATTTTTGAGCGTAACGTTATATCCCACTGGAAGTAACTTTATAAGAATTATCTGTATAGGATGATAGTTTTGATGGTATGCATGTATTGACACTGTCTATATTCAGTGTCACAATCTCTGTTTCATGACCCTTGATAACTATCCTTTAACCTTTATATTCTATATTGCTTATCTCAGGTGACCGTCAAGGCGGCTAGGCCTCTTGTTATTATTGTAAGAACAACAACAGTAAAACGGATTCTATATTTGTTCGCACAGGGTTTATGCTATTTTAGTATATTTTTTGTTTACCACGAATGCCATCAAATGTCTATATCATTCAAACACGGATTCGGGTTATCTTTAAGTGTGACTTAATGAAAACGTACTTCTCATTCTCTTTGATTTTATCTACATTTGGAAAGTCTAGCGATTTAATTCATTGCTTCAACTCGATCAGTTTTTGTTTCCACAGATTTCATCCGAATTTAACATTAGATAGACAGCATTCTGACGAACTCAGCCGATTTCTATATACATCTCATTGGTCAACACAGTTACCAAAACGCATATCTTTATGAATATGGACAGTATATAGCCTAGTGCGAACAGTATTTGATAGTTTGATAAATGGTGGTTTATCAAAGGAATGCTTGATTAAGATACAAGGATTTTCCTGCATGCGCAACTTCGTCATTTTTTTATCAGTGATATTTGGATAACTACAGATATTCAGTAAAGAGGAAACTATTTCACAAACAAAATCTTACCGAAAACTTGTCCTGCTTGATTTGAAATGTGATTTCAAAGGCCTTTCTTTGTTGGAATGGGAAATTGGGCTGTTCCTTCTCCTCGTTCTGCCAGCCACCACCGATTAAAGCATTGCGTACAGTACAACCTTCACTGATTCGGGGGTTGAAGTGGAAGGCAATATCTCCATCGTCACCATCTCCTACTCGGAAATTTACGGCGAATCTACAAGGATAATGATTGTGATTTATAAAAAAAAACAACGTTTATATCAGCATCAAATGAGTAAGGAAGATAAGAAGAGATAAATTTTCTAAAAAGGAAACGAATGACCAATGGTTAGCTTTGGCAAGGGAGGAAACAACATCAATAAATAATGATAATGAACAAATTGATAGACTCGGGACGTAAGGGACCAACTTATAGTCAGTGGACGTAGGGTATCAACACAGAGTCAGTAGATGTATAGACTCGATACGCCAGGGACCAACTTATAGTCAGTGGACGTAGGGTATCAACACACCGTCAGTAGATGTATAGACTCGGGACGTAAGGGACCAACTTATAGTCAGTGGACGTAGGGTATCAACACACAGTCAGTAGATGTATAGACTCGGGACGTAAGGGACCAACTTATAGTCAGTGGACGTAGGTTATCAACACACCGTCAGTAGATGTATAGACTCGATACGCCAGGGACCAACTTATAGTCAGTGGACGTAGGGTATCAACACACCGTCAGTAGATGTATAGACTCGGGACGTAAGGGACCAACTTATAGTCAGTGGACGTAGGGTATCAACACACAGTCAGTAGATGTATAGACTCGGGACGTAAGGGACCAACTTATAGTCAGTGGACGTAGGGTATCAACACACCGTCAGTAGATGTATAGACTCGGGACGTAAGGGACCAACTTATAGTCAGTGGACGTAGGGTATCAACACAGAGTCAGTAGATGTATAGACTCGGGACGTAAGGGACCAACTTATAGTCAGTGGACGTAGGGTATCAACACACCGTCAGTAGATGTATAGACTCGGGACGTAAGGGACCAACTTATAGTCAGTGGACGTAGGGTATCAACACACAGTCAGTAGATGTAGAGACTCGGGACGAAAGGGACCAACTGAAAGTAATTTGGAGAAATCATAGGCCGTTGACGTAAGAGCTCATCCAATATTGAGTGGACTTAAGAACTCAACATATAGTCGGTTGACGTAAGAACTCATTACATATTGAGTAAACAAAATAACTCAACACATAGACAGTTTACGTAAGAGCTCATGATATATTAAGTAAACAAAATAACTCAACACATAGACAGTTTACGTAAGAGCTCATGATATATTGAGTAAACAAAATAACTCAACACATGGACAGTTGGCGTAAGAGCTCATGATATATTGAGTAAACAAAATAACTCAACACATGGACAGTTGGCGTAAGAACTCATTACGTATTGAGTAAACAAAATAATTCAACACATAGACAGTTGACGTAAGAGCTCATCCAATATTGAGTGGACGTAAGAACTCAACATGTAGTTTGATGACGTAAAAGCTCACGGTATATTGAGAGGATGTAAAAATTCAACATATAGACAGTTGACGTAAGATCTGATCATCTAATGAGTTGGAGCTCCGCATATATTGGGTGGACGCATTAAGGACAAACATACAGTTCGATGACCGAAAGAAACTAACATGTTTACGACTGAATGCAAATTTGTGAGATCATCGAGCCATTTGATTAAAATTTCTGAACTATCTCGTATGATGAGAGCGATATTAGTAATATTAATACGATATTAAACAGTATTACCCGTTTCCATTTTTCTTTATCTTTCCACGGACTACGACCCAATTATCCTCCACAAGTGGGTCAGAAAGGACGACAACCTCTTTCTTTTCCTTTAACATAAAACAAACGAGTTGTATGCGTTGTTATGTGTGATACAAAATCATAAATGAGTATTCTGCATTTGATGAATAATTCCAAAAATTAACATGCAAAATCGTCGCAAACTTCTATGGAAATATCTTATAATCGATATGATTCAATTCGTATGTTTCAACGTACCAATCTTCGTCGCCCATCCACTAAATAGAGCACGCCGTCACCTTTGCCAATGGCGATTCCCTTCACTGCACTCATTTCACCTCGACATTTAAACTTGCACAGTACTTCTCCGTCCAGAACAACCTGCCGAGTTCAACATACAGTCACATATAAGTCTGTCCTGGTTTATGAATTACGTAATTATCTACATACAGATCCAAACACCATTAAGGAAGAGAACTTCGCAGGGTTTAAGCATGTTTGTTATTCTATGCCCTTTTTGTACGAATCAATAGAATGATTAAGGGTAGTATTCCAATGAATATTTTCACAACAATCTTCATCAAATTATTTTACCTTAAATTTCCTCTTCTTCGTGATAATTTTAAGGTCAAACACGTCATTAGTCCCAAGCACTTTAGGCAAAGGAATCTTTTCTTCAGTACCCCATTGCCCTCCCGATCTAGTGTTCATTACAATCTCTCCTTGGTCGACTCGTGGATTGAAGTGAAAGGCAATATCAGAGTCGACGTCGGAGCCTTCCAGGAAATTTATAGCAAATCTGTAAAAAGAGAAATAAATCGCCAACTAACAATGTTGTTACACTTACATGTTTACCGTCGATAATAATGTAGTTACAATGAAGATTACCAAACAGTGCCGAAAGTTCATATAAAACAAAAACATCTTTATGATCCGTTCATGGTGATCAATAATGTTTCTAGCGAACCTGTTTCCACCTTTCTTCATAAAGCCTCGGAAAACAAGCTGTTCTTTGTTACCAAGCTCATATGGCAATACTTGTACATAGTCATCGTCCTACAATGAAAATTGCATCAAAATATTTATCGGATTGCGATTCTACATCCATTTCTTAAGCCGAAGAAATTCAATAAAGTTCTTAGAATGAAATCTATGAGTTTTGTGTTACATAAACTCATCAGTTCATGGTACGTTACACAACTCATTCTTTACGCTTAAGTAGTACCTAGCTTTTTCTTCTTCTATTATACGGTTTTTTAGCTTAAGTAACTTGTTCCAGCATGAACAATTCTATTCCCTGTGATGAATTGGCGTTGAGAGAACATGTCTGATTACAAAGGGTTATAACCTGGCCCTTCTTTACACTGGATTATATAGGACAAAGAAAGTTGGTATCGCATAGAATGTTAAAAAAGGAAAAGGAAAAATAAGAACGCTTAACAACCCTTAAAATGCCTTTTTAGCATATTTAAAGATGTTACAGCTGTCATAAAGTTACCATTGTTGTCAGACATTGGACCATCTTAACGTCAACCTTTCCGTGAACCTGAAAGTCAGTGACTGCGTTCAAGTCGCACCTGTGGCCATAGGTGATGTACTCCTTGTTGTTTACATAAACCTGCAACGCAAGGGTTTTCAAACTGAAATTCATAGGAACATATTTGAAACATGCTACTCATAAACATTTTATTACTAATAAGTTTACAATGTAATGATAACATATACACATACCGTAAATTCATCATTGTTGCAGAAAAACATGGCGTCGAAAATGGCACCAGTTTCAAATGGGAAACTGTCTCCTCCTCTTTCTTCCTGTCCCCATCCTCCGCCCAACTTACTATTTCTGACGACAACACCTTCACGTGGACGTGGGTTGAAATGAAAGGCAATATCAGATCCACACATGAAGTTAAGACTAAATCTATATAAAGAAATGAAAATACATTAAGATATTCATTACAATAACCATTGGTGAGTGTTTATGTCTTCATAATGTTATTTATTATGTATTTGCTAAACAGAAGCCGAGACAAATTTGTTCTACCCTATGTTTATATCGATGGAACAATAAGGATGAAGATTATAAGGGTGATTTCACGTGATGATTTTATCCATTACATCCTGTTTATATTAACCATATTAATCATTTGACCCTTGTACCCATTCCCTATTTGTTAAGAACACTCGACTTTCCTTACTACCGTTCTGGGTTTCGTTTTTTTTTACCATTCTTAGGATCACTGACCCACCATATGATGGCAAACAACTGTAAACTGCTATTTACCCAGAGTTGTCTTGGCACGTGCCGAGAACTCTTATGGCTCTCCCGACCTTAAGTCCGCCATTGAGTGGTGTGCTGTGCCCATGGGTCTGAAACATGTAAGCATCGATATCACGAAACCGCCCAAAATATTATGTTACCAGATGGGGGTATACAGCTGATATTAAGCTGGGTGGAAGATAACTAGAAGTGCGCCCATTAGTACATTATACCAGAGACGTATATATACGTCTCTGATTATACCATCAAGACATAGATTTATTAATTTCAACAACGACCGAATCACTGGAAATTGTAGTATACGGTCTCCTACACTATACTTTGTCGTAGTAATGATATATAGACAAATGTAACACGGATACAAATATTACATTTAAATCTATCAGGATTATTTTTGGTGGACGCTTCACCTTGACCACCAAAATTGTATTCATACGCGTGACCAGATCGGCGTTCATAGCCTGATAAACACCTGTCTGGTTTACCTAGGACTAAACGGGACACTGGTGATAGAATGGAGATCTATTGTAACTTACTGGAAGATTAATATAATAAGTTGATGTTACAGTAAAACTAGGTTGTTTTGATATATCATGTCGCATACGATATTTTAACATAAAAAAGAATATACGGAAATGTCACTGCGTATCAATACCATATGGAATCATAAGAAATCGTCATGGAGGAAGTATATCATACAATACATATATGTTATGTGATGTGAATAAGCATGACTTGCGTAGTTTAATTCTGACTGAAAATCGCTACTCCCAATCCATGCTTGCACTTCTGGTTTGGGATTACACTATTGAAAACATATAATTTTGAATAAAGTTTGGGGATTAGGTGTGGATAGATGATGATGAGGCAAAACACTAATAATAATAAACAGCTCTGTTGTTGATCAGTGTATGATGTGATAATGAGGATGAAAGGTTGATGATGAAGTGGTGATGATGATATGATGATTACGATGCTGAATATGTGTTACTGCTGATGATGATATGATAGTGATGATGATGATGATATGGTGATGATCATGATAATGAAGTGATGATGATACGATGATCATGATGATAACTATGTGATGATGATGACGATCATGATGATGATGATGATGATGACAGCAGTCATTGAGTTTGTATTATTATTGGGGCTTGTGAATGAAACACAGTAGTACATTGTATGTCATGTCAGCAAAGAGGAAAGAGTAGGAACTAATGAGTGCATGTTTTGAGTGAGTGTACATGGGTGTAGTGTGATGTGTGCCAGGGTGTGTATGTGTGTGTGAGTCTAGTATATATCGTGTGTTGCATACCTTTGTAAAATCTTGAAAAACAAAATAATAAAAAAAAAAGATTCTGACTGAAAATCATAACGCAGCTTTCGTTATTTATTATGGGGTAAAAATCAATCTGTAACAGTCTGTAACATCCGGGGTATCGGTGCTTACGCTCGACACAACGAACCGTTTTTCTGTTTAATGTCTTAACTACAATTATGTATTCTAAGCAACGTTACTTTGGGATACTTACGTATCTGTCCAAGACGTGGACCTCGTGGAAGTCAGCGCCGCCAAGTTGAAGATGGCTACCCTCGCTATGAGACAGACGGTGATTGAAGTTACAAAATCTATCTCCATTCACCAGTATTTTGAAGCAGTCGTTTGTTACGACAAATGTGATAGCGAAATCGGAGCCGTTACTGAAGGGGAAAGATGGCTGTTCCCGCTCTTCGTTTTCCCAAGTGCCATTGCGAAAGGAGTTCCTCACCACGACGCCCTGATCCGGACGCGGGTTAAAGTGGAGGGCCTTGTTACTACCGTCTTGGCTTTGAAAATTTATCACCATCCTGAGTTAAAAAAACAAAGTTCAATAAACCGAGATAAAAGCCACTTATTAGTGTCTGAAGGCGTTACCATATACACGTATACGGTTTTAAGGTCTTACGCTTTATTCAGAATTATTAACGTTACTTTATCTTATATGCTAACAGTTGTTATTGAGACGTGTGTTGGTTGATGATTTTATCATGCTTTATTAGCGACAAGCATAATTTTGACCGGGAGGGTTGTAAGGAATGTTTAATATTTCTATCTTATTTCCTATTTATATTAGTGATGCGTTGTATGGTTATATTAAGCATTAAAAGGATAGAAATGATATCTACAATTCGGTCGACGATGTTTCAACTAAGTCAGTATCAATTTTAACAAATTTTATCAACTTTTCATATGTTAATAGCATCGGACAACATGCTATGCCTATGTAAGCACATTCCAAATTAGTACATTTGTGTTATAGATCAATCCAATAGGGTACAACTGACAAAGGGAGGTAACTCCAATTTGTTGTGGAACATAAAGTACTTATGAAATTAATATACTTGAAGTATGCTTTGAACATTTTATCAGAATTATGCAAATGATACGAATTTATTGATTATTCATTATACACGAATACTGTGATACAGGTCTTAGCGGCGTTTCCACTAATCAAAATTACATTTATATGAATTATGTCCTGTAAAGATACTTTCTTTTATAAATAATACAAACCATTAATTTACAATAGCATTCCATTTTTATTGTGATTTCTTCTTTCCATTTCACAATAACAAAAACACTTCCGAACTAACAGGGTATGCGTTAAAAGTTTATTACAATTTCAAGAACTTATTCGAATTTCACGATTTCCTTGATAAATGTTAACTGCTGGTGGATATCTGTATATGGAAGCTTAGTTTACAATGCCACTTTTCGACGAAATCGCTCGATTACTAGTCGGATTTTCAGTAAATATACAGCGATTTTTCACAAATAAATGAGAAGAACGTGCAAATCCAAATTTAATACATTTTCAGTAGCTTACGTTACGGATCTCTTTCAGTTCAGTGCCGAAAAATAAGACGGTGGCGAAACAGGGCAATATCATAACAAGGACCTTTTATCGCTGTCATTAGTGTACCATGGCATGTACCAGGGGTACAGAGAGCGAAAGTCATTGTAAACCCTGGAATATCGAGGATGATTATACAACTGTTTTGTACTGCTCTGGCTCGTTAGTGATTTTGAGGGCCTAGATATTGGAATCTTGGAGGAGAATAAGATATATCAAAATTGATCGAACGAGATAAATCGGTGTTAATTGGAAAAACACTATCCCACCATTAAATAAATTGCATGGTTGTGTTTTTCAGGGGAAGGTTCATAATATGCAACAATGAAATGAGGCATAAAAAGGTCAAATTTCCCTCAAATGTCCAAGGATTGCATACGGAACAACAAACAGTACAAGGACAATCATTCTCGATACTACAGGGTTCGCTCTCTGTAACCTTCAAACATTCCCTTCCGAAATTGAAGGTACAAACGAAGTAATTGGATTGGTTTCAGGAGACCAATCACCGGCTGATACGTTCCTTTGAAGACAACAAAGGAGAGACACCAAACAAAGTCATTGCAATATACCGTTATGCGATCTTGAGATTCGTTTTTATGTACATCGAAGGATCAACCTAGTCTTTTCGTCTCGTTAACAAGGTGTCACAAATGGAACCTTTAATTTTGTCATGACATTTTCCAGGGGTACATAGAGCGAGAGTGATCGTAATATTTGGAGAATCGACGATGCTGTGTGATATATTTTGATTAATGATTTAATCCTGCTGTATCTAGTTGTATTTTTATGTAAAACTATGCTATGCACTTGAGTGTCTTTTCTACAATCTTCAAGGCCGTCATACTAGTTCCAAAGATAGCATGTTTGTTTATTCCATGTGTAGTTAGCAGTAAACAGTCGTTCTAGAATATCTGAAGAGACTGACATGCAGTGTGATGACGTAATTTAATCATCTCTAACGTTTTGACTGACAAAGATTGTAAGGTTTGCGTTATTATCTTGTCTCTCGACGGCGGTGTGCAAAATATTACACATTATTTTCCTGCGTAAATAGCTGTGAACAAAACGGTAATTGCTGTGTCTAGTGTAAATATGTTTATCCGTGACCAACGACCGGAACCCTTGACGTAACCACAGCGTTAGTTTATTAGACAATGCAAACATAGGGTTTACATTCAGTTGGTCTAACAGGTTTAAATCCCTACCTATCGTTTCCTGCACATTTTCCAATGACTGTTACCACTTTGCCTGGCTGGAGGCCATTCGGTATGGCAAGTACATTCCCTCCCAGGTCCTGCAATGTTAACATATAATGACCACATCATACATACACAATGCATCACTATTTATAGTACACTACTAGTATTGTGTGTAACTGACGTTAATACTTAACACGTTAGAACACTTGTAAAAGTGAACGCTCATCATTATTTCGCGTCCATTACTAAACACACACGAAAAGTTAGCAAAGATATCTCGAACATAAATACACCATGTTTGTTGATTTGACTATCTGCATTGCGTATGTAATAGTACTCCAACATGACAGAAATAAACACAGGAGTGAAAAATCGTCTGCTAGCGAAATGCAAAAGGCATGTATCATTTTAGAACTAGTGTCACCCAGTGTGATATATACTCACGTGTACGGGTAGTTTGATTAACATGTTGTCCGTGAGATGAACGCGCTCTGGCCTGGGTACTGCTCTCGGGTGTACAAAGTGTGTTGTCTTGTCAGATATACAAACAAGCAGTGTAAGGTGTATGGATCGGATTGGATGGTTATTTTTAGTGCGGCAACACCAGTTTTCTATACAAAACCTATCGCCTACATTTCCTTTTATGAATAACTTGACGTTATTTTACAAAACAAATCGTAGGTAATTTTGATAGATTTTAGAATTGTTTGTTAGCAGCATGTCTGAGCACGCTAATCATCTAGTTACTGTATTGATTCGGATGTAAGCATTGAATAACATGAACATCTGTGCACGTGATCGATATCGTTATATTTTGAAGTCTACCGTAACAAAAGTAACAACAGAATACATATGTTGAATAAATTTTCCTATATATGACACTCATTACTAAGTAGATCGGTGATTAACCCGATATATAACCGTATGTAATAAATCCATTCCACGCACGATAGATATTCGCACAATAATGTTGCAATATCACGGAGTACTTATTTATTTACTAGTATACATAATATCTTACTTTGTATTTATTGGTTATTATTGAGTGATACTAAGCTGTCCTTTTTCTTGACGCATTACCGATTTGAGATGATGTTTATGCAGCAGTTACAAATAACTTGTTACAATAACAATTTTTTTTTTTTTTTGTGTGAAATAGAAAATGTACTTTCTCTTTTCCAATTACATAATCTTGAATGTCTGAAATATTTTATACTTGTTTATCTCGTTGAACGCACTCATGAGATAACATTTTACGTTAATTCGCTGATGATATGTAATACATCTGTGTAATTATGTAGTCAATGGGGAATCTCGGACAATGTATTCTGCGTTATTGCAGTTTCTCGAATTGTTAATGTAAATATTTGGTAAAGGATGGTCGCTAAGATAATATTTTAACCGGATCCTTTGACTTTGGATTCAGTTATGACGTTCTACTCACCACCAAACACTAAATCAAGTGTGGCAACGGTTATAAACAGGATCTTAAAAGCTTACCTGTACGATCACAGGGCCTGTTTAAATTTTCATCGTATATTTTCACGATTGACTTCTGAGAGTAAATACACCGTGCTTTGAAAACACTGTGTTATTGTGGGATTAAATTTTTGTGTTTTTTGGAAAAAAAAGAAGAAAAAACAAAAACGCTTTGTCTACGTTCTATTTCGTGGATAAATATACAAAACGTGACCCCATAACAGTTCATGAAAGTATGTAAATCAACGAAAAAAGCTAACGAGGAAAATGAATCATTTTACCATATGCACTGTCTAACGTTTTCTTCTGTCTGTCCGTCATGTGTCACACAGTCGGTAAACAGTGTGTTGGTGTATGGGTTCTCTGTTAATGTTTGGTCATAGAAATAATACCACAACACATTGATCTAGAGATAGAAATGTATAGAATATGTTTATTTAACATTATAGACCACAGATAAAACGACATGTAGTAATGTTTCAGCCTGATTGTACTAGACACACGTTGAATAATGCGTGTATAAACGATCCACGGTACAAGTCTATTGCTATGCCAATATACACAAGCGATTGTGTTCAGAAGCCAAGTTAAAACACAAGAATTTGACGTTGTCCATCCATATTCATTGGTCCAAGGAATAATGTCTATTTCGATGTACAATTCATCCACACGTTCTATTCCCACTGGTAGTACTTCTGAAGATTTGATCCCTGAGGAAGGAAGCGATCTATATGTTATAAAAATATTTTTGATATCCAATAATGTCACAATACACACATTTCTAAAACCTAAAAAACATGTATACTTACGATTGTTTTAAAAGAACTCTGGCTCAAAGAAGTCAGCGTCTCCAGTCAGTTTCACGTGACACACGCTGTCCAATGGGAGGCGATGGGCATATTCAATGTACCTCTGGCCATTGACGTATGTCTAGAAAGAAAAAAAAAGTAACGGAAGAGATCATTATCATACGCATACCTGATTTTTTGTGCTCTATAAAGCTGGATGTGTTTGATGCTCATTTGTTTGCCTGTTGGTAACGTTGCCGCATACCTTTTTCTCAACTGAGAACGTGACGTTTATAACTTGAAGTGACCAAGATTTACATGCCAGGTGTTGTTGATGATGCAGAAGAAGCTTGCACTCTTCCGGAATGTATTTTTCCGGAGTCTCGGTTTACTATATTACTTTGTTCATATTCTGCCCTAGTTTTATTGAATTTGAGTTTCGACCATGATTATGTTGACAAGTTGATATTTTCCTGTTGTTCTTTGTCCCATTCATCCAAGGATGGCAAATTTCCTTTTTGTTTCCATCATCTTATTCTCTTTTTCCAAATTTGGTTGTGATACAACAATTGAAAATCAAACTAAGTGGTAATGAGCATGCTCTGTTTTGTTAAGTACATTCGCAGAAAACTTATATTTTCTTCAGTAGGATACTTACGACAAACTTATCCGGTTGAGCATTGATGGCAACTTCAAAAGTATCCTTAAGTTCGAATGGGAAGCTTGGTTGATCCCGTTCTTCACCCTGCCAATCTCCCCCTGTACACGTGTTTCTAATGGTGCAGTTCTCTTCCAGTCGGGGGTTAAAGTGCATGGCTATATCGTCTGCGTCATCGTCACCACAGGTCAAGTTTACTGCGAAACTATGAAAAAATACAGAAAAAACTCGTCGGTGGAAAATTGACCTCAGATACATCAACATAGTTAAAATTTCCGTTAATAGAAAAAAAAGTAATTTGTAAAATAATCCATGACTCCGACACAGCCAAATCTAAGATTTATTTTTCATTTTACACCTAGTCCAAACCAAACGATTACTATCCGAACTGTACACATACACCAAGGAGGCAAAGCAGAACATGCTAAGTTTATTAACAAAGTCGTTTGTTTTGAAGATACTTATCTTTATGTTGTATATGCATTTTCAAATATTTAAGAACGCGTACCCTCCGGATCCTTTCTTTGGAATTCCTTGAACAACAACCCATCCGCCTTCACGGAAACCACCAGGAATTCTCTCAATTGCTACTGGCTTTTCCTAAATTAAAACGTAGAATTTTCATGTGAGCTTTTATATATGCTAGATTTCCAAGAAATTGGAGATAAATCCCCATTGGTTGTCAGTGATATCTTGCTTTCCGAAAATCGAAAAATGGAATGATGATGTGATCGAGTAGAATGTTTAAATTCTCAGTGTGTGGTACATATATAGAAAATAATATAATGGGAAACACTGCTGATTAGCAAAGCATAAGAGCTTCTTCCATAGCAAATCTTTAGATGCTTTACAATTAGTATTGCTACCTCAGAAAGCCTACATGGTAGGCAAGCATGTAGGTCTACTGAGGTAAATTTGATATAAAAACGCTTATGCTTTTACTAATCAGAAATGTTTCCACTGTTATCATTTATATATGTTTACAAAGAAATAAATAATTCAATAATGTAATAATAATGCTAAAATACGATTTCTGATAAGTATATAAAGTGAGAATCTTATATTTCTGGTTTTTATATAAGGCAACTTTACTGATAAAACTTACTGTTTCAGTTGGATAGAGATGTATTCTACCTCAGTGTATATATTAATGGTATCGCAAAAGCAATTACTGACTGTAATACCTGTTGATACTGATAATCACAAATAAACCCTTTTTATGCAGTTACCATTTAAAAACAATAATATATAAACCATACTTTATATCAAGTGCTCTCTTTAGTTTATACTTCGTTAAATTCTACATTATTAAGCCTGCAAATCTTGATAACGAACAAGCGAGTGATGCCGACGATGATGCTGATATCGTAACACTTGTTCTCACCATTTTCCTCTGAAGCTTAGCCTGGTATATGAAGGCATCTCCTCTGACGTTTATACCTTTGATATCCTCTACTTGGCCTCTGGCGTCAAATTTGGCACACTTCTTTCCGTTTACGTATAGCTGTGGACAAGGAAGATTTCAATAATGCGATAGCTATTTAAAGACAGAATTACAGAATTAAACAATTTTACAAGTGAAAATATTATATAACTAATTTGACAGCATTTTGACAATTCACATACCTACATAATAAAAATACACGGATTGCACGAAAGTAAAGAGAGGAAATTGGAGACTGAGTTTCAATGGACAGTTTTCTTACTTTAAATTTCCTGCTCTTTGTCACGACTTTGATCTCAAATGGTTCGTTGTTTAAGAAGCAGGAAGGTAGGTCTTCTCTCTCTTCCTCTCCCCAGTCACCCATTCGGCAGTTCATCACCAGTGCTCCCTCTCCAATACGGGGGTTGAAATGAAACGCGATGTCATCGTCGGCAGAAGGTCCGTTCATTAGGTTCACCGAGAAGCTGAAAATTGGGAAATGTTATCTTTAAATTTTGATGTCCTGTGGTTCTTTAGTGGTATATGTGAACAATGTATGAAATATAGTAAAGAATATACTATTTTCACTTCGTTAGGAATTACAAATCAACGGTACAGAACGTTAGCCTGTAAATAGCTTTTGAAATGTCATATAACATCTGGGCATCTTCAAGGTAAGTAACCACTTTACAATTTCACAAATCAAATCATTTTCTAAAGTGCAATATCAGTTATAAACAAGAAAATATATAAATACATGTTTAAAATTGTTCAGCAATGAATGTAAAAACTAGAGAATTTAGTATATCATACAAGGGACTATTGTGAAACAAGTACGACTTTATAAATATATGCCGTTCGGGTTAGAATATCAATTATTGTAAAAAAAAAAAAACAAAATCAAAACATAAGGAGGGAATGAATTATGAAGTAATGAATGAGCTTTATCCTATCACTTACGTATCACCACCTGGCTTCATAAAGCCCCTGAAGAGAACGACATCTCCCTTCTCAAGTCCGCATGGGATCTCCTTCACGAAGTCGTCGTCCTATATTATAGAATTACAAAAAACTCAGTAAATTTTAGATAAGGACAAATTCATATTTTTCGTCCATTTTTTATCAAGAGATAAATTGAAAAGAATACAGATAATAACTTAATTGACATACCAAGGGTTCGTAGTACTCGACGTCTTTGATGTCCATATTGCCTTGGATATGGAAGTGGGATGAATCTGGAACTCCACAGCGGTGTCCGAAGTTGGTGAAGTACTTGTCATTTACATGGACCTGCATAGCATTTAGTAATATGTTTCTATATATGTGTTCGTTTTTCATGTTTTTGTTCAGTCATCAAATTATAACACGAGTATTTTTTAATGTACAAATACAGTTGGAATTATATTGAAATCAATCATTATTCTAATTTGTCCTGATTATATCAATCTACGTGAAAAATGTCAGGCGAAATTCAGGCTTGTTTATGAAAATGGATTCTCTATGACTTCAGGGAAATCATTCTGAAACTGACATACATGCAGTTACACCTGTTTGACCGTTGTAGGTATACGTACCACATACTGGTCATCCGTACATATGAACATTGCGTCAAAGTAGTTCATGGGTGTAAATGGGAACTCTGCATCGTAATCTCTCTCTTCATCTCCCCATCCTCCAAGGTTGGCGTTCCGGATAACCACGCCCTCTGTCGGGCGAGGATTGAAGTGAAAGGCCGTCGAATTATTCTCGCAGTCACAGCCGAAGTTGATGCTAAATCTAAACGTAAAATGATCCATGGTATGTGCACATCATAGTATGCGATAGTTGTTTAAAACTGTTAACACTGAAAAAGATTTTATTATATTTGATTGCCAAAAAATAACTAATTTTAGCAAAGTACTAACACTTCCTGTTAGTGAGTAACCGATACATCTTGTTTTTACAGTTTATAATGGACTTTTTAATGTTGCTACTTCGAAAGTAATGATATATTTCCTTAGTGTGCTTTCGGTATTTTCTTCATAGTGTATAACGGTTCCACGGTTGCGAAACCTGAACGTAACATGTCTTTTACAAGTAGGGACATTCTTTGAATGTTGACTTTGTCATTGATTGGCCTACTACAGTGTTTAACGAACCCATCATTGTCCTGAGCAGCTCCCCTCACACGAACAGCTTTGCCGACTTCCATATTCCCGGGAATTTCTGTGCGGTAGGGCAGACTCTGAAACACAATCACGAAATACTGATTTAAGACTTCGGTTCAATTAAATATCACTGAAAATTCCAACTTGTCGTTTTCTTTGAAACTCTAAAAAGTGCAACGGGAAATCAACAATTAGCAAAGACGATAATTTTGAAATTTATGCTTATGAGTCGAACATAGTTCAAGTAATTTTTGTCAGTAGCGTCTTGTTTGTATGTAATTTTACTTACGTATCTCTCCTGGAATGTGATGTCATAATATTCCACGCCAGGTGTCAAATGCAAGTAATGGACGTTTCCATAATCAAGCCTGTGTGCAAAGTTGATGTAGGGTTTGCCGTGCACGTAAGTTCGGAATGCATCTTCAGCAACTTCGATACGGAGAAGGAAGGACATGCCATCGTCGAATGGAAAGTGGGGCTGGTCGGTCTCCTCCTCCATCCAATCCCCGGAGAAGGAATTTCGTACACACGTGTTGGCGCTTGGACGGGGATTGAAATGGAAGGCGATCTCCCCATCAGTGGGGTTCTCCTCCTGCTGCAAGTTGATGGCAAACCTAAAATTCACCAAATACAGTTACTTTGCTATCCCAGTCCTCAATCATTTATCAACAGTTTATAATTCCAGTGCATAAGCCAAAAATGGTTCACCTTCTTTATCCATTTTCTGTTACACATAGGATATATTCAAGACGATATCGAGAATATTGTAAACACTTACACATCGGTGCCCCAGGTAACTCTGCCGCGTATGATGATTTGTTTCCCTACATGGAGTCCATTTGGAATCCTGTAGGTTGCTGGCAGGTTCTGTAACAAAAGCCATGGGGTTGTACTCTTTGTAACAACATTTTACATTCGTAACATTTTATTCGGGTTTGATTTGTTTTGAACTGTGCCGTTGTATTTTCTTGTCAAGGTGTAGAAAAAAGCACGTTATTTTTAGGGTAAACTAGATGATATTGTCAGACGCTGATGCGAAATTGTGATTGTTGCAAAGAAATACTGGTGGTATATTCGTATCTCGAGTCCAACATTCCATTGGACCCTAACTCTGTTTTCAGAAATATGATGTCTATTTGTCACAATTTTCTCCTGCATCAAGATATAGGGATTTATAGGGCATTTCAGCATTACAGAAACAGAATCAAGAATATGACTACTGGATCAAACTGTATATGGATACGGCAATAAGTCTAGGACTTAAGAAACAGGATCAAAACTATCTCTATGGATACTAGTCAGGACAATCAATAAATCACTTAGGTACGAAATCGATATGATCACTTTAAACACAGGATCAAAACGATTACTACAGACGTGGGATCACGAAAATCTCTATTTATACGGTTCAGGGCGATCACCGTATGTACCGGACATAATAGGTATGAGATAAAAAATACCCTTATCCAGTGAAAAACAAAAACCACTACATTCTTCGCTTGAAGTGTTCCTGAATCAACTAGATCGTTGTTGTTCCGGAAAGTGCAATGGTGTTTTGAATAATTAACCAGCAATTATAGTTATATCAAGTATTACATGTTCAGTCAGTTACAGTGAACAAATTCGAATCTATCATACATGAAGTACTGTCTTTATTTGTTTCTTGTCTTCCCATGATTGAGCATGATAGTGCAAGTCAATAGCAGTAAAAATGATTATTTGGGTTCGGGGTGTATTACAGACAATACGGCTTAGTGCAGCAGATAAGTTATAGACATTCATTTTTACTGTCGAGTATGGGAAGCGATATTTGTCGGGTATTCTGTATTGGTAGACAACAGTGTAAACACACTAAGCAAACATGACCTTCCAGGGTGTGCTATAGAATTCATATCAGACAGTTATAAAGGTAAGGGACATTTACTGTTGTATATCAACCGAACACCGAGTACAAGCCGACACGTCACCAATGGTATCATTTGGCGTGGATGAGACATTAGTCCCATTGGCCCAGTAGAATATGTTGATTCGGTGAATACTGAGAAAGCTGTCTAATAGGAACACCTTTGCTTTTAAGATATTTAGGGGTTGTTGAATATTTTTCTTAAAATATCGTTAGATATCCAAGATATGGCAAGGAGACAACTAATTTATCGTGATTATTGCAATTGAATTTCACTTCATCACAAAAGAAATTTCTAATCACCATCCCAGTGATAAATTACCTTGCCTTCTGCCACCTGACAGATACAAATAGACCGACAAGTGGTCTACGATAGCAGGGAGAGTGGTCACCTTACGTCTAACTAGCCACAAAACTGCCCATACCATTGCAAGTGATATCTCCCACATAACCGAGTATGTATGATAAATATCCCATTTGTTACAGATAGACCCGGGTTTATGGGGACCTGGGAAGATATCTTGGTCAGGGTTTGTTCAGTATCATGTGATATAGTACTATCCGATTCGATCATCTTGTCAAAATCCATGTAATACTAAATGTTATACCTAACTCCGCCTGTACCTTCAGCAATGAGGTGATAATTACAAGAGTCATATAGTCTATGACTTCTGTGCATTCAGTATTGTAGCGATAATTTCACGAGTTACATAGTCTATGAATTCTGTATCTTCATTAATGAAGTAAAAATTACACGAGTTACAAAGTCTATGACTTCTGTACCTTCATTAATGCAGTGAAAATTACACGAGTTACATAGTCTACGAATGCTGTATCTTCATCAATGAAGTGAAAATTACACGAGTTACAATGTCTATGAATTCTGTATCTTCATAAATGAACTGAAAATTACACGAGTTAATTACATTATGTAACGATAATTACATTATATAGTCTAGGACTTCTATGCCTTCCGTAATGTGGTGATAATTACACGAGTTACATAGTCTATGAAATCTGTACCTTCAGTAATGTAGTGATAATTACACGAGTTACATAGTCTATGCACCTTTATTACTTGAGGTAAATGTAGCAATTAATCCAACGAGGTTCTGTTTAAATGACCTATATCATTTAGTAAAGATACCAGCTATCTATATATCATCCTAACCTTTGCCTGCCTTCCTGCAGTTAGTCACATACGGCACATGTTATATCCACCAAGTTTGCCCTGATATTAAAGAACTAAAATAGCCTGAACCGGATTTTATATTAACGTCACTGCGTCCTCAGTAGTTAGTAAAATGTCATTTATGTACACAAGATTTCATTTCAACCAAAAGGCACCTTGAAACACCAAACGAAATCAGAAATCAAACTGGTTTAAAGGTGATATATGAATACAAATATATTACTGAAAATGTAATTCAGGAGCGTGCTATCTAAATAATTTCCTTCCTTATCATTGTCCTTACATAGACATTTCCTCATATATTATACTTCTGTCTATGTCCCACGTCAAACCGACTACCTGGTAATGTACACAGGGACAAGCGAAGGAGTTTGCGCCATACCACCCTATGGCACAAGTAGGATAGACATTGTAACTAACAATTAATTTATTGACAACGTCCATCATATATATCCAACAGAACTGGAAATAAAAAAACACGACACGACACAAGTCTTCTACATCAGCCGCTTTTCTCGATCTTTTCCTACCATGAAACCAGCATGGACAGCTTTCCACCTAGCTGATAAACGTGATGATTTCGTTTTTGTGAATTTTTCATGTATAAATAGCAACACTCCTGAATCCACAACATATGTTGTTAACATGTCATAGTTGATTCGATATTTAAGATTCTGTTCCCATTATCGCGATTTTCCTACAAGAAGTTGACGAATAAACTCATAATACAGGGTTTCAAAGATGAAGGCTGATGACAAATACGGGGCAGTTTTATGGTCGTCGTAATGATACGATTGAAATATACTGTTTCTTTGTGTGATCTGAAGCTAGGCGTGTTTGATGATCGTTAGTTTGCCCGTTGGTTTTGGTTGTTTACCTTGTTCTTATTTTAGAAAGTGATATTACTAACTTGGATTGACCTGTTTATATGGCGAGTGTTGTCGATGAAGCAGATGGCGTTTATTCGTTCGAAACACCTGGTCTTACTCTCCTTGTACTTTTATCAGGAGTCTCCATGTAGTTCTTTCTTTTATATTTTGCTTAGTTTCATTAAATTAGAGTTTGGATTATGATTATGTTGACATGTTGGTATTTTTTTAAATATATAACAGCGACACATGAAAACATGTATCGATGCGACATTAAGCTTTAAATTAACGACTTAGAATTATATCATTTTGTCCTTTTTACAAGGTTAGCTTTTGTTGACATATGCAGTTGTGTATACTGTACAGATTGGACCACGTATTTTAAATAAGTTTATTTCCTGCCTTTAGATTATTTCCCTAACATATTTTTCGTGTCCATATCTTCCTGTTACATTTTAAGTGATTTTAAGGGCTTTCGACTGAGGAAGAATTTAATACAATGTTAAGGTTATCGATTCTCCTGCTGATTAAAGTGAAGGGATTACGGTGGTGGAACTTTTCGCCTACGGTTCATTATCTGACGCATTATCAAGCATTCCAATGCAGGACAACACCGCTAACGGGTCATACTATTTCAAATATGTCCTCTGTCAATATCACACATCTCCCTCACCTTCGTATGAGACTAAATAACTTTATTGGTCCGATTAACATGCTGATAAAGGTAATAGAAACGCTGTTGCATTTGTTTTAACATTTACTATGTTTACAATTTCAAATGACGTATGAAATGGTTGTGTAATTAATTCTAGCTTAGGACATGTAAATAAAGTATAATCCTTGTCATATGCGAATAATTCTGACCCTTAACTTATGTAACGATAGGATGTGCATTATGACGCATTCCCCAGCATTACGAAGCAGATATGCGAAGTGTTTATAATTGTTTAAAACAACATTGTAAAGTAGACGTGTGATTATTTTTCGCAATGGATGACGTTTTCGTGTTTATTTCTATGTGTTTTATTCTTACACAATACATTTGATGATGGTTATAACAGATATGAATAGCAAATTTTCATCATGACTTTTTAAAATTTTGACTTGTTAAGCATTATAGCGTATGTATGCAAGTATGATATATGTAACATAAGTTGGATAACCGCCTTATATTAACTCACTTACCACTCTGCTTATTTGATAGGACATGCCTGCTGGTAGTTGGACGGTTTGGTGATCTGTAAAGCCAATATATTTAAGATAATACAACGCTCAGTCACGGTAACGGTAATCATGACTAAGACGTTAACATTGTGTACAGATAATAAAAAGACTGTCATTTTTCTGCGCAATGATAACCTTGGTCATTTCATGTCTATAAACATTGACTTTTATTCTCCGGCTTTTTTTACAGATATAATAAACAGCGCCTGGACGCGGTATTGGAAATATCATAGACTGAAATTATCACGGAGTTGCAGTTTTCCCTGTCAATAGGATTGTCTATATCATCAATATATTCAAATAGCTGTTATAAAGATGTCTCGCAGACGCCTCATTAACCTACACAATACTACACACATGCTTTACTGATAACCTCAGCCACTTCATTTTTCACTTCTTCAAAAAGTGTCAACATTAGAACATATGTTGCATACTGATAAAACACTGGGAAAACTTGAATAAGTATCATTCCAAAACATCAATCATATTGTAATACCATTTTATCGATATCTTTCCATAATGTGAATGGCAAAACTTCCTACATTGATGGTATGTATATATATTTGTTTAACCCATGATAAACTAGGGTTTCATGTTCTTGCATTTTGTTATAACTAAACTAAAAGCTGATGTTACAGTATATAGTAAACATTTACATTACTATTATTTGATATTTAGACAGATGCAACAGCCAAGGATCAGTTTGACCCCCCACTAAATGTAGAATACTACGAGAGAATACTTACCTTGAGACGACGACAGTGGATGATGGACACCTCGGTGACCAACTCACGGATACAGACCTTTTATACGGAATAGGGCGGTGCCGAGGTATGTGTGCACTTGATAAGACTTGTGTTATCGGATGTCACATGACCATACCATACATGAGATTACGATGAGTATCCCCTGGCCAGGTAATTTGTTACATGGGGTTTTAGTACGTGGGACGAAGGTTGTTATGCAGGTGATGTCGACGCATTACACTAATACACACAGCCCTATACAAAATACTGATACAAGCTTGTTTCCAGAGTGTTGTATGACACTACACTTCTCACTTAAAATGCCTTTGTAAGAGTATCGCATATTTCTGAATAAACTGAATCTGTCATTTCTATAATTACAATTTGACGAGAAAATTTAGTGTTGAATGTTGTGGCATCCAGACTTGTAATAAAAGTATTCATTTCCCCTGGTGATATACCATTACAGCTATAGACATTGTCCCCATTACAGGAATAAAATAATACCTGAGTTAAAATACATTTAATGCATTCCAATACAAGAGAATATGAAATTACTGTTTTCGACAGAATTGTATGTTAGACCAGACGATACATTATATATCTGTCTACTTTGACACTCATCGTACTGGTTTTTGTTGGGACTATTTCGTATATTAATTTATTTTGTCTGGATCATCGAAACTAAGATATTTTCTGCAATACGATTTCTAGACTACACATTGGACCTATTCAATGTTGAAAGGGAGATAATTCACGTGATGTCTTTTTCAGCAATAACAAGAAAACACATTGATAGGAGTAGATTTTATCGAACATAACATATATCACAGTAGGAAAAAATGTTGGTTCAACATACAAAAAGAAAAAAACAAAGGAAACATTCTGACATAGCAACAAGTCATTAGGGATCTACCAATAGATCATTAATAATATAATAATTTATGTAGGTATGGTACAATTCAAGATAAAAAGATAACCGGCGCTAATCAGTTAAAAGGTAAACATTTTACAATAAAACCTGAAATATCGTTTATGAATTTAAGGGGTTTTATTTTTACTAGTTTCAAGGAAGGAATGAAATCGTAAAAACAGAATTATCGTATAGTCAGTATTTCTTATTTTATGGGACACGTGCGCGTTAGATGTCCTTATACATTTAAAAGAACATCGCGAAAGTTTTGACCAGTTTTGAGTATTACCAACTATATGGCACGTGAGAATACTTAAATTAAATATACGGCTTCCTTGAAAAAAGTCCATTTTAATTAAAGATTTCGACAAAACCACAAAAAAAAAAAAATAAAATAAAAACTGCCCCTACAGTAAATTTATTACTGTTATGACAATCAAATTGTTATTGTAATGACTATCGCGTGACAACGACGTGTATGATGGCAACACATTAACAGCGGCAAGGCAATACTGAGAGACGAACAAGTTTGGTGTGAGTTTGGATTATGATTATGTTGACATGATGGTATTTTTTTCTAACAGGTAATTCAGGAATCAAGGTTATGATAAAAAAAATAAATTAGATTTTAAAAAATCAAGTGTGTTTGGTGTATGACTAAGGTAAAGTTGTTGTTATCAGGGGTGTGATCAGAAGCACGTGCAACCGGTTACATCATTCAGATAATCCTAGGATACTACTGATGACAACCCGTAAATCGCTTTACTATATCTGATCTTGACTAATTATATCATTTCATTGCGTTGAGTATCCTAAGGATTTTAAGACTATGCTCTCGGCGTGTAACAGAGCTTGAGCCTCCTAAACCAGAGGGTTTTTTTTGTTTTTGTTTGTTTGTTTTTTTTTTTTTTTTGTGAACATTTTACGCCTGAAAACCTTCAATTGATAATGGTTGCATGCGGTGAGTCATGTTTCAGCTGTTATCAGAAAATCATGCTCTAAAATACTGATCTTAAGACATAATCGTTCTGAATAGCTTGAGTAAATTTCTTTACATCATGGTAGATATGGTCTCAAGTTTCTTATACATATATGAATAAATCTTAAAAAGTTCATGTAATACTTTGACACAGACAAATCACTATCAAGAGCTTGTTGTATATCTCACAAGTGACTAACGTGTTGTGTCAGGCCTCCTGCAGTCATATCATCCATGTGTATAAAACTTTTATCGATTAAAGTATTGCTGTGAAATGATTACAACCATATTATGATATGATGTTTTTCTTTGTTGACAGTAGTTGCACTACGACCTTCACACATTCGGTAAGGAAGAAGTGGAGTCGGCACATTTAAGGAATTGAATATTCTTATTTCAGAGTAACAGTTTAGGTATTTTACAAAATTGTGTCTCCTTACAGTTTTAATTTTGATAGTGCAGCCCTGTTATTATGTTTTTATTTGACGTCATGAACAGATTGTGTTTTCTCTGCCTTCTGAGATGAAAGTCACTCTGAGCAGCTGTACGCCGTTTTTGCCGTCCTTTTGGTCGAAAGCATCTCCCCTTGTTAACTTTGGAGAATGAGTGTCTCGCATTTTACGGTTGACACTAGTTTTAACTGTAGACGCTTTCTGTTGTACTGTTCTCTTGGTTTTTGTGATTTCGTCCTGAAGTTTGTTGATTTCATTCTGCAAATTGAAAACAAATTTAAAATCGTTATGACATTTTATTTCCGATGTCAGACATCAATACAGGTGCGTTTTATTTGGAAAACTGTCGTTGTTTGAATATTGTTTGAACCAGATTTTGGTGAAAGTTTTGTGTTAATGTCATGACTATAAGATAAAAGAATATATATTTCCTGTTAGAATAACCATAATATATAGGACAAACAGTCTAAAAATACCTACTCGATAGTGATTTCTATTCCGAGTTTCCAGTAAGCTGTGGAGTATCGTGACTATTGTAAGAGTATGTGATATGTCCTGTTTTCAGGTGAAATAAGTTTTACCTGTGTATAATGTATAGATAGGTCCCTTTCTGGACGTAACAGTATTTCAGATATCTCTTTACAGATGTATCCCTTCTATATCGACTTACACATATTTATCTAGTGGGCACAATCATGATATCGTACGTATCTTTGTATATAGACATCCCTTTGTGTGCACATGGGTATTACTGATATCGCACATATCTTACTTAGAGATATACATTAGTAAATACACAATTCTTTGCAGAGATATGCATTTGTCTCTTAGAACAAATTTCTGATCCCAGCAAGTGTTTTAAACATGATTAAGAATCATAAGAACAAATAGCAGCTTTAGCGTTTTTATAATCATCCTTTTGTGAAAAAATATCAATTTTGACTGAATGTATATAACAAACAATCGAATCAGATATACTGAAAGAGTAATACGCTTATGTCATAACGAACTCTTCTACGGCGACAAAATTGGCATGTGATAATCAGTTTAAGATGTTAATTGTAGGTCTGTCGAGTTTACCTGGTGCTGTTTCCATGTCAACACTCACTTTCCGTGTAATAAACGCAATAACGATTTATGATTGGCAGGTGGTTTCATTTTCGTTAGAGCTCGTTAACAACATTGGTATAGAAATGTAGAACAGAATAATTTTCAGATTTATTTAACAGAAATGGAAGGTAAAATGCTGATCGATGTCCCGGGTGTAATTAGTTCTCAAACGAAATAGAAATCATTTGATGTCACAGTATATGATATCTTAACCATATCAAATCCTAAATTTGTATGATCAATACCCATGGCGATAAACTTACCAGATCAAAATACACGTATCCATGGTGATAAATTTATCATATCAAATAGACACGTATCCACGGTGATAAACTTACCAAATCAAACAGACACGTATCCATGGTGATACACTTACCAAATCAAACAGACATGTATCCACGGTGATAAATTTACCAAATCAAACAGACACGTATCCATGGTGATAAACTTACCAAATCAAACAGACATGTATCCACGGTGATAAACTTGCCAAATCAAACAGACACGTATCCACGGTGATACACTTACCAAATCAAACAGACACATATCCATGGTGATAAACTTACCAAATCAAACAGACATGTATCCACGGTGATAAACTTGCCAAATCAAACAGACACGTATCCACGGTGATACACTTACCAAATCAAACAGACACGTATCCATGGTGATAAACTTACCAAATCAAACAGACACATATCCACGGTGATACACTTACCAAATCAAACAGACACGTATCCATGGTGATAAACTTACCAAATCAAACAGACACATATCCACGGTGATACACTTACCAAATCAAACAGACACGTATCCACGGTGGTAAACTTACCAAATCAAACAGACACGTATCCACGGTGATAAACTTACCAAATCAAACAGACACATATCCACGGTGATACACTTACCAAATCAAACAGACACGTATCCACAAACAGACACGTATCCACGGTGATACACTTACCAAATCAAACAGAAACGTATCCACGGTGGTAAACTTACCAAATCAAACAGACACGTATGCACGGTGATAAACTTACTAAATCAAACAGACAAGTATCCACGGTGGTAAACTTACCAAATCAAACAGACACGGATGCAACAAACAATCCACTGTTAAATATCACCCAGTGTTGTTGTTGTTGTTGTTAGACATATGATACTCTATACATTGATACTGTTAAATATCACCCGATGTTGTTGTTTGAAATGTGATACTTTAGTACTCTATACATTGATACCGTTAAATATCACCCGATGTTGTTGTTGTTGTTTGAAATGTGATATACTATACATTGATACCGTTAAATATCACCCGATGTTGTTGTTGTTGTTGTTTGAAATGTGATACTCTATACATTGATACCGTTAAATATCACCCGATGTTGTTGTTGTTTGAAATGTGATACTCTATACATTGATACTGTTGAATATCACCCAATGTTGTTGTTGTTAGACATGTGATACTCTATACATTGATATCGTTAAATATCACCCGATGTTGTTGTTTGAAATGTGATACTCTATACATTGATACCGTTAAATATCACCCAATGTTGTTGTTGTTGTTGTTAGACATGTGATAATCTATACATTGATACTGTTAAATATCACCCAATGTTGTTGTTGTTGTTGTTGTTGTTGTTGTTGTTGTTGTTGTTGTTGTTGTTGTTGTTGTTGTTGTTGTTGTTGTTGTTGCTGTTAGACATGTGATACTCTATACATTGGTACTGTTAAATATCACCCAATGTCGTTGTTGTTGTTGTTGTTGTCGTTAGACATGTGATACTCTATACATTGATACTGTTAAATATCACCCAATGTTGTTGTTGTTGTTGTTAGACATGTGATACTCTAAAATTCGTAGGTCAATGTTGATCATCCAATCTTTGTATGTAAACCCCGTAACACCGTTAATAAACAAAATATGTTACCGAACACATTTAGAATTGGTTTAAGTAGTGGTTATTGGCATATCTGAGATAATATGATGTTGCTATTTTGATAAACATCGTCATTGTGAAGAAAATATTTACGAAGAAATGTCTAACCGGAATCCATCATAATGGTATTAACACTAATTCAAATAACAGGAAGTCTATCTAGAAATCGAAGATGGTGTTTACAGAACCAGGCAATGTGTGATCTTGTGAATAGAATTTCTGTTGAATCTGCCCATAAAAGGAAGCCAAAAACATCCATCGATTTTTCTCTAATTAAAGTTTTCCTTCCGATTGACATGTTATGAGACCATGAAAGATATCAAATTTCCGTTTAAAAGTAGAAAACATATTATACTTGGTATAACAGCCTTTGGACGAGACCTTTGGGAATATCTTTTGAGGGCTTTACTTCCTACACAGGAAGTGCGAACATCCTGTCTGACGATTAGTGTCATAGGCATGGATGTCATATCTAACGATACTACTGTCCTGATAAAAATAATTAAAATAACATTTTGTCACGTTCAGCCTTTACCAATGATCAGACCCCGTATCCAAATTGTGTGTTGAAGTCAATAATATCGGAATATGCTTGTCTTTGGTCAACCCAAGTATAGGGCAAATATTCTTTAGTGCTGAGTAATGCTGTAATGTGATTCTCTTAATCGGAATTAAGGAATTGGAATTGCGAGAAAAGATCATTTTAAGCAAATTTAAATGTCTTCACTTTTTGAACTTCGTCTAATTGTTCTATCTATTGTTTATATACCTTAGTGTTAGCATTGTTGAAAAGATGGTAAATATAAATTTAGACTCGGTAATTAGAGTGTTTATTATTAGCCAGTACGTAATCATTAGAGTATAATAATTCTTGTGACGACGCCCGCTGAGCGTAAGACTATGTTCTAGTAAAATTATTAAGATTGCTTGATCGTTCGTTCATTTGAGCGATAGATTATTTTGATATTCTTGTGATGCAATGAAAAAACATTAACGCAGCAATAGAGCTCGACGACACATTAAAACGACGGGTATGTCAGTATCATTCACGAACTTCCTAATGAAAACGAGATCAGTTTAGTGCTTACTATATCTATTCCTATATAAATATCTCACCTCAAATTTATTCTTGGTGAAGTTTTCCATCTTCTCTGCTTTTTTAATGAAGACCTCTGTAATGTAAGATATGACGAGGGACAGATAGGAGAGTCCAAACAGTATCCATACATACGTCACCACCCGGTACACGTCACCAGCCCCGCGATCACTCAGGCGGTTCTCAGATATAGCTGAAAGAGTAGACACACGTCAATGTTGATACATAAGGAAAAGTCTAGAGATTAATTAATCCCAAATACGTACTACTCGACAAAATCTTCAAACAAAAGCTGTTTTGCAAAAGCAAGATTTTTCGAGCATCATGAATGACACCTTTTGTAAATGTTTTCATCAAATCACAAAAAAGCACACTTTGGAGACGAGAAGAAAGACCTACAAACGCCGAGTAATGAAAAAAGAACTGTCTTCTTTCTATGTCTCAGCACAATGCGAGTAACTGCAGTAAAGACACATATAAACGTTGAAGTCAGAAGATATGGCCCGATGTTGGCTACATTTGACGTAAACTAACCTCTTAAGGAAATGTTGTATTCTAAATTCAGTGCACGACACCTAGCCCATAAACACAGCAGCACAACACATGACCCCATAACACAGTAGCATGACACCTAGCCCATAAACACAGCAGCACAACACATGACCCCATAACACAGTAGCATGACACCTAGCCCATAAACACAGCAGCACAACACATGACCCCATAACACAGTAGCATGACATCTTGCCCCTAAACAAAGTAGCGTGACAGATTGCCCCTAATTACAGCAGCACAATACCCAGCCCACAAACACAGTAGCATGACACCTAGACCTAAAACACAATAACATGACATCTAGCCCATAAACAGAGTAGTACGACACTTCGCTACTAAACACAGTAGCATGACATATCGCCCATAAACACAGTAGCATGACACCTCGCCCCAAAAGACATTAGCATGACACCAAGCTTATAAACACAGTAGCATGACACCTCGCCCCTGAACAGCGAAGCATGACACATCACCTCTAAACCCAACAGCATGACATCTAGACCTAAAACACAATAACATGACATCTAGCCCATAAACAGAGTAGTACGACACTTCGCTACTAAACACAGTAGCATGACACATCACCCCTAAACCCAACAGCATGACACCACGCCCCTAAACACAGTCGTATGACACATCGCCCCTAAACACAGTAGCATGACAGATTGCCCACCAATCTCATAAACACAGTAGTTTGACACCTAGCCCATAAACAGAGTACCTATTGAAATAAAGGGAAGGTATGTAACTTGGTTCTGTAACTTGGCGCAGGTATTATATAAATATATCGTAGAATGAATTACAGACAATTAGAATTCTAAAATATGGATTTTTAAAAAAAAATCCAAGATGCGCGTGCACAATGAGGTATTGTTACAGGGACTTAAATGGAATTCAATGAGTTGGTCTTGTTTGTATAATGAAATCAAGAAAACAATGGATAATAATGGTAAATTAATAGTTTTAATCAAACCAGTGTATGGAGAGGCTCGTTAAAGGAAATGATAATTTCCTTTTAATACATTGACGTGCACTTAAATGAACTTTCAATTTTCATCGACATTGGCAAGAATTGGCGTAAGTCAATTTTGTGTAATCCAGAGAGAACTGCTAGTGAAAAGGATGCAAATAGATGTAAGTGATAAACGATATAATGTATACCTCTACATTACAATAAATCGTTTGATAAACTAGTGAGTGTCAAAATGCCAGCAACAGGAAATGTGGTTAACATGCTTCATCTCCATAAACACAAAAACGTTAGCTTATTCATTAGCACGTACTGAGAAGCAGTCTTCTGTCAAAGTTATACCCACTTCACTTATCATTTTTTCTCGTCAGCATGTCGGTGATACATGCACACAAACATGCTAAGCTAAGCTAATATTATGATTGACCGCTCGATATGATATCGAGCGCTGGCGGACAGGATGTTGACAGGAGGGTGCGTACCCGACACTTCGGTATGGCGTTATTAGCTAGGTAAATATTTCTCCAGTGGTGTCTCTCACCGCCTATTTCATCAAACCAACAAACCCGATAGTCGTGACTCGTGCGTACATTCATACAATGAAAATAAATTCCATGCATATCAATTCCAGCAATTTGTCGATTATCCAGTCAAACTAAGTTATGAAAGCAGGAACTCGGATTTTTTAATGTACCTTGTGCCCTTCATTCGCAGCAACAGACATAACATTTGATATATTTTCCTGTAGTAGCTGTCTTTCCAATCATTAATACTCTATAACTACATGCCAAACAAGCTTGTCAACACCATTTCATCAATAGGATACAAGGATCATACTATACATGAGCATATGCTGCGTGGATAAGTTAAGGAAATATCGAAATGAGAATAATGAAATGTTGATCACATACACTGTGGTGTTTCTACTGCATCATAGACTGACAACATATTGCAATTCAAAAACAATTATAAGATTGATAATCAGGCGTCAATCCCAGTCCTCGGGATCAAAATGACAGCCTTCGACTTAAGTCAAAAGAGGTACGGCGCATAAGGATGTGAGCATCTGTTTTAGTTTAAACACAATATTACAACCACTATTGCTGATCACGGGTACACGTGTTATCGGGAACTTTGAACTAAAAATAGTCGTATGTCTACCATTGACCACCCGTTATGAACAAGTATGCAACATGTTTTAGTCCTTGTTGAGTGTAGATCGAATTAGGCCTTTCGCGCCATACACCTTTAGAAATCCTGCAGCATTATCGGTTTTATAATGAGTATACTTTTCTTACGTTTAGATGCATTAAACTTCTTATTTCGGATTGTAAAATAATGAAATGCGAAAGTTTGTAGTTCTTTCTTTGGTGACCTATGTCAATATTGCTTTACGATTCGGGGCCAATGCTCCGCGATGGTTTATCATTCCCAGGTTTGTTGTGGTTTATATCAAAGCGTACTGCGTTACACGTAAACCTCTGTATGACAAACGATTTTCATGTATTCCTTGATATGCTTCCAGTGTACACTCGGACTCACTATGGCAAGTGCTGACCGCGAAGTGACAAACAGTTACAATCAGAAAGCTTCATACAAGTATGTGTGAGTAGAGTCCATCCATATACTATAAACGGTCTGGATCAGCGAAGAGTATTTGTTACTCCGTAAGCAGGGAAGGATATAACGTTACTGAAGAAATGAAATCTAGTTGAAGTGATATAACCACAAGCAATATGGAGTCACATTGTAGCAGAACATTAGAACCTTTGACGAAACGAGCCATAAATATTTTTTGTCATACTTATTTACTGAGGTAATTTATGTGTTAAAAGACAATTATAATCGAAACACATAATATATAACTTTGCCTAAATACGTTAATAATTAAACTCTCTCAAGGACACAAAAATACTTACCTGCAATGTAATCACCGAACCCTATCGTAGATAATGTAACGAAACAATAGTACAATCCCTCCAAGAAGTCCCACTTCTCCACTTGATTAAATATAAAGGCAGGGATTCCAAACAGCATGGTGATTCCTAGCGTTATAATCAGCACGATATTGAGCACCTTGTTTACCATTGGCTTTGACGAACACAGGTTGCACTTGTTGACCCGTTTAGAAAGTCTGGTCAACAATTGTCCTATATAGGAGATCATTATCATTGTGATAGGTATCCCGATGAAGGCAAACACTACGACAGCCACCTTTCCCAGACCCGTCCGTGGTGCCAGATTTCCGTACCCTGTGGAAACAAGGTTACAGGTTAAACACGACTCTATTGAGTGACGACAACACTGTTGTGAGTGACGACACGATCCTATTGTGAGTGACGACACGACCCTATATTGAGTGACGACACGACCCCATTGTGAGTGACGACACGACCCTATTTTGGGTGATGACATTACCCTATTAAGAGTGACGACATGACCCTATTGTGAGTGACGACAACACTGTTATGAGTGACGACACAACCCTATTGTGGGTGATGACATGACCCTATTAAAAGTGACGACATGACACAAATACCCAGCTTTCATAACATATTTACCAAATATTCTTCATGTTTTTGTGTTAAATACTAATAGTTATGATATTGCAATTCGTGGGAATTTATTTTTTATCTTAAAGTAGCATACTTCTAATGTTCCTAGATACAATATAGAATTTACGTCATTGTAGTAGCAGATTGAATTCAATTAGTAATACTGTATGATCAATGACAACATATCATCTCCGTCTCTTTTTTCCATGTTTATGTGTGGTACGTAGAATTATTAATACACCTGGAAATATGTGGTTTCTTTCTCTTTCCTTCGCCACACACGTCACAAGTGTCCCTACATCACTAATAGATCTACCAGAGGCGTTTAACGGATACATCCTAGTTAAGGAGTTAGAGAGTAAGCAACGAACTAAACACTATTTATTGTCATAACAAAACCAGCGTTATGTAAGCACTAAGACGCCAGACATGTAGAGGTAAACACGTACTGTTGGTGTCGATATAGATAAGTCTTACTGAATGTGTATGTCAGCACTTAATGATGAGTTCAGATTACAGCAGTCTTTATGTTATTTTCATTATTCTGTTGAAGTCATCAGATATCGAAAGTAGCAGGTATCCTTAATTATATCTCATCTAAAATGTACCAGTACGTTCAAAGAAATTAGATAACTCACTTCATTACAGCACCCCTGGGCAAGCGCTACTTACTTCAAAGCCTGTCTAAACCGAATCTAATTAAAATACAATTACTTAAACGCTAAACGCGTACGGTATCCATCCTTGGAATTTCTCGAATGATGCTGAGAAAATTTAACAAAATTGGCAAGTACGCGTTACTGAGAACAAAAACGATATCACCAAGTAGCATGTAAATTGCTAAAGGTTCAGATTTATATCACACAGACCTTATCTTGTAGTTTCTCAGTGTTGTTTTTACCTTGTAAGTTAAGGTTTGTTGTGATCTACAAGTACTCACTTCCATTATACTACATCTGCTCCATGTAGCTATCATGTAAGTGATCTTTCCAATATTTCCTGCCTCTGAGTGGTGATACTGCCTCTGAGTGGTGATACATTGAATTAGCAGGAACTAATTGATATTTCTGCAGTTTATCTTATATCGGTGTTATGTATATGTTAAAAAGCGATTAAGATAAAATACATCGTTGTTTACGTTACCACGTTACTGATATTTCAACAGTGGCCAATGCTTGCTGTATTCAACAATACAAAGTTCCGTAACAAGTGTATGCATTTTGGTGATCTTTCGTCGAAGAGTAGGAAATCACAAACGAAAAGATAATTAATAGAATGCATTAATAAAATGATTATATCCACGTCTTAAAATACACTTATTATCATTAAAATAATAGCAAATTCAAATACTACATATGGATTGTATGAAAGACACACACAAATGAATTCACTAAAGATCGAGATTTGTAAGTCTGATTATAAAATACGCAGCCCCACCAAACAATTACAACATCACTGACAATCAGGTAACTGCTTCTGTTTTCCCCTCAAACTGATGTTTCCTTAACATACCTATGGTGGTGACAACAGTGATGACAAAAGAGAATGAACCCGAAAAATCCCATTGTGTGTATATCGTCTTGTTTCTGATCATGCGCAAAGCAAAGTTGATTTCAGTGTCCACTTCCGACAGCAGTTCGTGTAGTTCGTCAGAATCAATGCACGTGTGGTTTCCTGTAACAACAATTACAACAGGAAAGGTTATCACATCGAGTGTTGAAAGTCAGAACGATCTTAAGTGTAAAGAGGGCTGAGCTATAGCGGTCGTAATACTAAGAATCATGTTTGTAAATTTTCCTATAAAAAGAGGTAATGATCCAGGTAGCTCTCTAATGCTAATACAAGTGTTGTTGCAAGTATTTACAAGGTTTATATAAAACATAGCTGTGTTGATTTCAAAGGTCCACCGGAAGTGTTATTCTGCATACTTTCTTTCTGTTTTTGTATATGTAAAAACGAGATAAAAATAACTACAAACGGTTTTCGATTAGACATGCGACTATCAGGATTCTTAAGGGAGAAATGTTACAAAGTACTTTTAAGCAAGTCATTATTAATCATATCATGAATTACAAAGTTTAAAAATAACCTCGTGATGATGATAGAGTACGACACCATTATAGCAGAACAAGATCGGAAGCAATTGCTAATTTCGTACGTCTGGTGTTCCAATACACACCTGGCCCCATACACTGTTAATGTCCGATAGCATGAAGTAAGTCTTTGTGGTGTTCAGCATGTGTCTGCTTCCTTCCTTCACAACACCTGTTCATGCAAGAGATTCTAGACCGATAAATGTATGCATGCAGAATATCACTAAGTTTCACCGAGAGTGTCTGCCTTGATGAACGAAGGAACACGGTTACCTTCTAACACAGCGTACACTGCCATCTCTCAAAGTGTGGGGGCATTAATGGGACCTAGTGTCTATGAGTAAGAGGTGAACCAGCCAAATGTTATATTCGTGTATTGGTTTGTCTTTATCAAACAATATGTCTGTGTGACTAGATGAAATGCATGTAGCAGTGAAATAGATTCTATTTTGAACACAATACATTTTTTAGATAGTTCCAATGTTCGACTGGACGATGTTTATTATCACAAATGTAAATATCGCAAGAAAGAGTCTTGACACTGAGCAAAGAGAGAGAGAGAGAAAGACAAATATCCTTTTTTTTTTTGCAATTTAGAACCATTTCTTCAAACATTTGTTTTGACTATAAATTGTGTACCAATACAATTTTCTATCGAACTCGGAAAAATAGTGACGCACACATAACAAGAACATACGTGAATCCAACACTCTATACTAGATCTTTGAAGACGTGCAGTTATATGTAGATAAAAACGATTAAGAATCTAGGTTATGAGCAAAAAGGGGTAACATCAACCACAGAGTTATTTCAGAGAATGTTTAAGACCTCGGAATATCCAGGTGTGATGATGACCTTTAGTGATAACAATATGTGTTTCTGTGTCAGGTTCGTAAGAGAAAACTTTCAAAAGACCATAAAGCATATCTCTGGGAACAAATTGTGTCCCTCTCTAAGCCGAAATGCTTATATTTTAATACGAGTTTGAATTTATCGAAGAATATGCGAAAGCAGGTCACGTGACAAAGTCCTTGCGAAATCCTTTGATTTCGTTTTGAGATATGTCGCTGATGTCTTGTTTTTAAATAACAAGATATTTATTGACCGTATTCATTGTATATGTCTACTGTTATTGAACATAAAAAATACGACAGAATCGTCTACTTCATCCGCTCGACCTTTTCGTCCTATGAAATCAACATTGACAGCTTTCTACCAATGCAAGTTGTATTATAAGCATGGTGATTTCTATATTTTTCTTGTGAATTTTTCATTTCTGAAAAGCAATAACTCTGCTTTCCCAGCCTATGGCGTTTCAATATCGATGAGAACACGAACACGATGTTTTATCATCTTCCTAAATATTCACTTTGTTTTGAGTTTGAATTCATAATGTGTTGACTTTTCGATATTTTTTTTGTTTTATTGTCCGTCCAGAAAGATGCACGGATCTACTAAATGTATCTGGTATAAATGTTTTATATATCCAAAGCATGACCATGATCTAATCCCTGATGAACTCATGAATTCTGTCGATAGCCAAACGATGGCGGTCATCTCTCCTGTTGAGGTATATGATGGACATCGACGTCATTTAATAACGAAATGCTCAAATGTGTCAACGGAATGTGAAGTGGAGATTAAAATACTGATAATTTTTGTGATATCTTCCGATTGACTTTTCTATGCTTTGAGTTTGTTGGTAATGCCAGAAAGTCGCCAAACACAATAACCGTTACAGTAAAGTAAATTATATTCTCAATCTATGGATCAAATTCAAATATGATAACACAACGAAATAAAATCATGTCACGTGATATTGTCTCCTACCTTAACTGGATACTTGTATACGAAATGATACATAAAACCTAATTTCCATTTAAGATAAACATAATGCCTTTCTTCGATGTCCGTTCTTTTACCGATCTAGTTGAGTGAACAAATACAAATGATATGTCAAATTGTTGGTATGTACATTAAGAATCGATAAAACAACGATTCACACAGATAGTCCGCATAGAGAGATATGTTAAACATTGCCTCGACCTACATCCTGACCCAAATCTATCGACGACTTTACAGGAAAGTAGGCACATTGTGGAAAATGGTAATCTTATTGTATAACATGAAACCTTCTTTTGTTTGTTGATACATGTATTCATGTTGTTTTATATGTTAACCACAGGTATTTCATATTCTACAATATTGAAAAAATATATATGTCTACACTAGTCATCTAAGGCTGCAACTCTTATTTGTCTTCAATAAAAACCTTATTCAACAGAATGATAGCATCATTAATCTCATCATGAACTAATGATAAAAGTTGCCACTTAGTTGTTCCTTCAAATCATTTTTATAGTAGAAGTAATGATAAATGATGTATGTTTTAACAAAAATCAAGTGTGACCAGTTGTCTAATGACAGTGTTGTTGAAAGTACTATCATGATAAAGCAAAAAGAGGAAACTGCATGGAAATTAAAGAAAAGATGAAGTGTGATCGTTGTGACTACTGCATTGTACAAGGGAAATAAAGTCGTGTGTTCTCGTAAATATACGTCTACAGCTCCATTGACTTTATATGTAGATAGTAATAAAATGTCATTTCAAGCTCTCAAAATGAGAACCAGGAAAATGACGCACCATCAGGCAGATAACGATCATCGAGCATCCAACCTAGAGAATTCTTCCCTTTGAAATTATGAAGAAAACTATAAAAATGTCTTGTTGTCAATTTCCACTTTCTGTTGACGGTCTGTTGGTGTCTTTTTCTTTCTCTTTTCTCCTTTAAGTTCCGAGTGGTACTCAGTTTTATGCTAATCTTCCTAAATTGATACAAATTTATATTGGAGTGAAAGGCGTTGTAATAACTTTTGCCCGAACCTCTGATCTATTTTCCAAATAAATATGTTTAACCTAATTTCCTATTACCATGTTTTCGCGTCGGCAATCGATTATCTTTATATACAACAGAAATATTTAGTTTTTGATCACGACCAGGTTAAGTCGAAGCAGATATTAAAGATATGATGCAGTGAAGAAAAACACTAACTCTTCTGTTCATTTCGTGACACATACCTATATAGTATGTACATTATTGACAATTGTAACATTGTCTCCGAGAACCAATCAGAGCAAGTCAACCGACAAATGTCAAGGGAGGTCGAGAACCATACAGTATTGATAACATGTATAATCTCATATGGTGCAAATTACATTACATATTTATTTCCAAAATGGAAATTAACTCAACATCGCTATGAACACTGCACGTTGTAATGTATCTTTTATTGCTTTAACTCCGATCAAAGGTTGGTAGAGCTCCAGGGCTAAATTGTTTTCTCTCGCTCAGTAAGCATAATAAATGTTCCCTTGTAGCATAGCTAATTAAACACAGTCGTAATTAAGTACCAATTGTCGACAAGGTTAAATCTAATATTTTTATAGGAAAGAAAAGAGCAAATGCAGCATTAACAGGCGTTCTGGCATGTTAAATCTGCGAATGTTATTATCCTTTCATAATACACATTGCATCTGATTTTCTCTATATTAATATTATAACAGCATTAGGGCTATCTTAGCTATGGCAAGACAGATTCTTCTATATCATCTTTCTACAATATTCACGTCAATTTTCACTAAGCTTTATGGTCTTAATGAGCTCGACAGCTGACAAATAAATTCACAACACAGGGTTTCGAGAAAAACCGTATGGTCGCGAAAGGGAATATTCCACTGTTTTTAACCTCGTTCTTATTTGAGAACGTAATATTGTTTGGATTAGACCTAGCTTAAAATAATCTATGACTTCAATGAAGCGGAAGACGCTTTCCCTTCAGGAACAGGAGGACTTCTCTTTTACCTTTTTCAATGGTCCTAGTTAAAATCTTCTTGCGTGTTTTCTGCTTATTCTATTGAGTACAGGTATCATCCCCACGCTCCCTGCTTATAAAATTGATCGATGAAAAGATTGTATCCTCTGTTGTAACGGCGAAAGACATCTACGGGGAAACGTAGATAAGTTCTATTCACACGTAGATAAGTTATATTCACTTACTCCACAGTATTTCATCTTGATGGAAACATATCTATTTTCTTCTGTATTCTGTAGATTACTTAACAGCCTATTGTCCTCTTGAAAAGGGAAATATATCATTTATGTGTTATTTAGATTCCTCAGTAGCTTGTTATCTCGTTCGCTATATCCTATGTAAACGGGATAGCTGATAAATTCACTAACTTATGTTCCTCAAACATGAAATACATCTCTCTTTAGGGTAAACATCATTACGTGTTCGGCAATACAATTATAACGAGTTAACGCCTGCAGTGCACGTGCACATAGAGGTGCAGGTTTACGTTTGTGGTGTACTAAAATTACCACAAGTATTGAGTTCAAATCGATTTCGAGTACTGTGTTAAAATCTGTTTTCTCAAATCTTCAACTTGATATATTCCTTAATCGCTGATAAAACAAAGTTGATGATCATGAGGATGTAAGATAATGATTTATTTCAATATAATGTAGACTCTGTGATCTCGTGTAACCACAGAGATTCGAGGAAGGTCTACGGAGTGTGATACAGCGGGTGTTTCGACATTCACAGTGTGATGCAGTGTAAAAGGAGGGTCTACATTGTCAGAGTGAAAGACCTGGTTTGTTGCGTCAAACTGTCTTTCCTTTTATCACAAACAACAATTAAGATAACATTTTAACTGAACACGGCAAGTTCACATCAAATTATTACAACTTAATGCAATCTACAAATACCGATTAAATACAGACAAATTCACATCACATAAAGACAAATTCACATCAAATACAGACAAATTCACATCACATAAAGACAAATTCACATCACATACAGACAAATTCACATCACATACAGACAAATTCACATCACATATAGACAAATTCACATCAAATACAGACAAATTCACATCACATACAGACAAATTCACATCAAATACAGACAAATTCACATCACATACAGACAAATTCACATCACATACAGACAAATTCACATCAAATACAGACAAATTCACATCACATACAGACAAATTCACATCACATAAACACAAATTCACATCACATAAAGACAAATTCACATCACATACAGACAAATTCACATCACATACAGACAAATTCACATCACATAAACACAAATTCACATCACATAAAGACAAATTCACATCACATACAGACAAATTCACATCACATACAGACAAATTCACATCACATACAGACAAATTCACATCACATACAGACAAATTCACATCACATACAGACAAATTCACATCACATACAGACAAAGTCACATCACATACAGACAAATTCACATCAAATACAGACAAATTCACATCACATAATAAAATTCACATCACATAAAACAAATTCACATCACATAAGAGAAATCACATCATATTAAGACAAATTCACATCAAATACAGACAAATTCACACCACATATAAAAAATTCACATCACATAGAGAAATCACATCACATTAAGACAAATTCACACCACATAATGATTCAAACACGTAACTTTTACCGGGATCATATAAAACACTTTACAGCCTTTTATCAAATAATAAAGAATTTTCTACTTTAATTATCACAAAATCTTCACTCGAATTTGGGTTTCAACAGTTTTCTGTTAAAGTGCATTTTGTGCAGTACACAGATGATAATATATAACGTGCTCGTGTAGTGTATCATCCGTGTATAACGTAGATATTTAAATAATCAGATAACGAGCCTACAGGTAGATTAATCATTACTAGATCGAGTAGGAAGACGAACAAGATCCCGTCTAGGTCCGCATCGTTATTTCTACACTGAATTTAATATTTGGCACGGATGTCTTACTCCGATGTTCAGAATCTTACCACCAGCTTGTCGTGTTCTGTCTGGCGCTATAGATACTTAACGTTTATATCAATATGTGATGTTCTGCCCGCAAATAACAGGGTTCCCAATTATACATATATTGTAAATTGAATCAATAGACATTGCTGTCTACGTGACCTTCAAATGTTTACAGACATTAGTGACTGTTTGTCTGACAAGCTTATGAAATGAACCCCTGCACGAAATATTATGAGACAAATAATGAAATATAACACCTAATTCACGTTATAGAGAAATGACAGTTTCTAATCAGACACAGGAAAATAAAGACGTATAGAATATCAATCTTTACACTCCCCCTCCCCCCATCCACCCCACCCTTTACCCCCCGCGTCGTTTTCCTTTGATTGTGTATAAATGTGTGTCTTAATGTGCACGCCAACTTAGTCAAATCCCAAAATAGTGTGTTCTGATTTGGCGAATATCCTAACACCTTGCCTATGTCATAACGTAATGATATCGTCGTCACATGACCTTGCTGTTGTATGACTCTGTTGTAAAGTAAACGCTGTCTATCTGTGATGATAGGATGACATCCCTAAACAAGACATGCCATGTGACGTTTCTCGTTCAGTTTGGCAAATCATGGTTCATTCGATGTCTAACTACTTCTAAGAATTGTATAGCTTTTGTTAGATTAACACCCAATCAGTGTATTTTGTACACAGTCAAAAATTCGAATTCTAAGAAATATCTAGATAGGTATTTTGTAAGTATTTAGGAAGAGGACATTACACCACCCACCCTCTATCTAGACACTGTTATTTTAGTGAGAAGAGGAGTAGAGGAGAACGGAAACCATAACTCATTAATGACTAAGAGGTATACCCAAATAGGGTTTCATTCAGTCTGAATCTCTCGAAACATGATTTTATATATTTGCCTCTCAGCATTTTACCTCCACGGAAATGATATTTCGGGTACGCTTATGAACAGTAAATCAATTTCTTAGCGTCCAATATGGGGGAGCATAGACGTTATAATACAGATAAAAAATTCACAATCAAGAAATAGAAATCGCACCGAAGTTTATTTGAGTTTTGAAGTAAACGTTCATGATGGTAAAGATAGGGCTGAAACGATACAAAGAGTCTGTCAAGTTTCCCTTCATGTGGGAAGATCGATGTAGTTTAACAACATGTTAATTGAAGGGAACCAAAATCTTGATGTGTCTGAAAGTCTCACTGAAATATTAAACGAAAACACTATCAAAGAGAGGGACACTGTTTGCGCAACTAAGTAATGTGCTTGTTAATTCTGCAAGAGGATTCCTGATTTTCCTTCTTACTTCATTCTGGTTTCAGTCAAATTACCACATTTTTGTCGTTTTGTCCTCCTTTTCTTAGTAGATGCTAGTATAATAAAAAATAGTTTTTACTAGTCGTACACAGTAACGCACTGACCGTTCTCATAGAGTACAAAAAGGCTACCCTTGGCTTAATACGACGACACCATGATAAAACAACTGTGCCGTACTATTAGAAGAAAGTCAATCAACTAGATTAGAAAGATGTTTATTGTAATACATAACGACTTTCCGGATACCTTACAGCACAGTATGATCTGTGTCAGTCTGGCGCTTAGTAGACATCCGTCCACCGTTACCGGTTATGATTTCAAAGCACAGCCATGATTCTGAATGGAGGTTGACCCAGAAAAGCAATAAAGATCGTAATTCTGTTAAATGAATTAAAACTTGTTTTTATGCCGTCTTAATTAACACCTGTCTTCAACTGCACAGGAAAAGTTTTTGGTTATTTTCATCTTAAATTGTACTTGAAACACAGGAAGGTTGTACTGTGTCCTAGATATCATAGAGAATATTTTAACAAGTTCATCATCCAGATTAATAGATAGACGGAGCAAGGGTTATGGGTTCCCTCAATATCAGAGAGTCTATCAAACAGTATCGTTACGCTCACTAGAACTAGTTAGAAAAGTTTACAATCCGTATTGCAAAGAACAATTTAATTGATAGTAAGTTCAGACACAAAAATATAGTGATATCTGATTGACGGTTGGGCAGAAACACTCTACTGCAAACGTCATATCGTAGGTAGTCTAGGCGAGCAAATGCGACGAGAATATTGACGATATTTCAGGAAGAAAAAACATTGGATGATCTGACACCTTACCTGCTGATAATCATCCAGATGTGGTATTACACAGTAAACCGTCCTGTATTGTGTTTTGATCGATTCTGTAACGGTATATATCATATCAAAGGAGGCATGTTGCAGGGTCTATACGAATCAAGAGCACTGACAAAGGAAGTGGTATTGAGGGAGATACATTGAAAGAAGAAGATTAGTAAGGAGATGATGTACTTTACTGATTATTATACGAGGTATATAACTATATATATATAAATTGGTCGTATAAGTGTACATAGAAAATATATATAATTTCGGAAGGAAGAAGATAGGAATAGAGAACTGTTTATTAGGGTAGCAGAAAACATGTACAACTCTCCAATGGGCGATTTGGGGCAGTCTCTCCAAGAGTGATTTGTGTTACCCCACGGAAATGGAATTGGGGAGGTAGAGAACTAATTTACCTCTTTACTGGGGGAGGTAGATAACATACACAACTCTTTATCGTGAGAGGTTCCCTTTACTGGGAAGGTAGAGAGCTTATTATGTAACTGAACTCTTTACTGGAGGAGGTAGAGAACATATACAACTCTTTATCGTGAGAGGTTCCCTTTACTAGGAAGGTAGAGAGCTTATTATGTAACTGAACTCTTTACTGGGGGAGGTAGAGAACATATACAACTCTTTATCGTGGGAGGTACAGTTTCCTGAGAAGGCAGATAATGCTTATATAACTGTTATATGTTGAGAGAAGAGGACAAACAAATTTGTTTCATCGGGATATAGAGATAAACTGTATAATTATGTGTTGCTTGGCATGTTTATATACACAGCATTTACTGACCGTTGAAACTGTAAATACAATGTACATTGGTGAAAATGAGTATGTTAATAGAGATAGAACTATTTTACTGTTGTTTCTTGAGAGATAGGAATAGGAAACCAATGTGGTTTCATCAAAAGGGTGGAGAGATCATCCCGATTTCAAAGAGGGAGATACTTTCGGAGTTATTGAATAGTGTAGTTTTATATAGCTCGGGTTTCATAGAGGAAGGTAGAGATATGTAACTTGGAGTTATGAAGGGTGTAGTTATATATGACCGGTGTTTAATAGAATGAGGCGGATATCTAATTAGGAGATATTGAAGGGTGTAGTTATACATGACTGGTGTTTAATAGGAGAAGCGGTTATTAGATTAGGAGATATTGAAGGGTGTAGTTATATATATTTATACATATATAGATGTAAAACTTGTGTTTATTAAGTAAATGGATTAGAAATAATTCACTATTGTTTATCAAGGGAAGTGAAGATATATAACGGATTTAACAAGACAGACATAGTACAAGATAAAGGAGTTTATATAGGCAGGGAGATGTACAATTGGGAGTTACCGAAATAGGGTTTTCTTGTCAGTGATACATAGTAGGGATACTGTAGGTTTTTTTTTTTTTTTTTTGAGAAAATTATCTATGTCAAACAGTTGTTACGCTAGAATATAATGAGCAGGAAAAAATGTAAATATGTGTCTAAGAACACATTGATTGAGGGAAACTGATATTTGTTAAGACTTTAAAATACAAAACACTTACTGAGGAATCTATTGAGATATTCCCTGAGCACCTGCCTCCTCTCCAGTTCCGGATCTCCTTCCAAGGCGCTGAACACGAGCGCTCCAGTACACAGAAAAACCACCACAACAATTGAAAGGGGTAACATTTTCTTCCATGTCGGACCAGGATCCATTGTGACGTCACAGGCTTATCACGTCACGGCGTTCAGACTTAAAACATGTAGGTCTCTTTCACGGAATATATAAGTATCACAATCTATCACGGAACTGGTTATTTAGATTACACTGTGAATGATGGCGTTAGTGAAACAAAACAAAGGAATTTGAATGCTTTGATCTCAATGCCAGCTGTGTAACACTTAACACGAGAAATGATGTTAGATTATAGAATGTGCCACTTACTTTGCTGGTTTATGTAATCAAAATCTGTTCATCGAACATTCACTTGTCTATAAAATTCAAGAACATATAAACAGAAAACGAATGAATTCGAGTACACATACCAAACACGTTCTACAGGAATTCCATGTAAAGCCATGATGTTCTGCACATGTAGTACAAATTGTTTACAGTCCCGGATTGTGTTCAGAATGTATCAGATACCATTCAAATGTCACTTTGGTAAGAACATCTCCATGGGTGTCACAGGAAGTAAACTCCAGCACCAGATCGTAATAAGCACTGTCGGTAATTTTCACGGAGACATGCATGGCTTGTCAGCAGTCCAACACACTAGTGTAAAGCTACTGTCATCAACAAATAAAACTTATATCAGTAATTTATAGATTAGAAACGGGTGCCTGACGGGAAACTATCTCAAAACGAAATCATATGAACATTCAATTGAAGTTTTCACGTTTTGTTTTAAAGTCGTAATAGTTATTGTCAATTCATATGTCCACTTCATCATATCCCTTTAAATCGAGAGTTCTGCTAAAATTAGCTGTGTACAATGTGGATATGTCCCAATCTCACTGTCCGGATCCTGCTCTCTCTCTCTCTCGCCACATCTCAGGACAGTTACCG